>NC_000069.6:3340282-3671353 GCF_000001635.26 Mus musculus
CTCGGGAGAGATGATGAACGCAGCACACCAATGACAAAAGCCCCAAGATCTATCCAGAGATTGAAGAACCCCCTGAGTGGCCCGACATCCCTCAACCCCCACCGTATGCTCCCCAGCCCCAACCTTCAGCTTCCTCGGGACCTCTGCCTCAGGCCCCGGCCGGAGAAGGGGGTCCCTCCACAGGAACAAGGAGCCGGCGAGGAGTTGCCCCTGAGGGTCCTGCGGATTCAACCGTGGCACTCTCCTCAGGGCTAATGGGGCTCCCTGTGCCTATCCGAATAGTCTACAGCCCCTACAGTATTGGCCTTTTTCCTCTTCTGACCTCTATAACTGGAAAGCTAATCACCGCTTATTTTCAGAGAACCCTGCAGGACTCACTGGGTTGGTTGAATCATTAATGTATTCACACCAGCGGACCTGGGATGACTGCCAGCAGCTTCTGCAGACTCTATTCACAACCAAGGAGAGAGCGAGGCTCAGAAAAACGTCCAAGACGAGGCTGGGTGTCCTGTCCAAACTCCAGCTGAGATAGATGAAGGATTCCTGCTAACCTGGCCTCAATGGGATTATAATACGGCACCAGGTAGGGAACAACTGTCCAATTATTGTCGGGCCCTAGTGGCGGGTCTCAGAGGTGCTGCTTGGCAGCCCACGAATCTGGCCAAGGTAAGAGAGGTTATCCAGGGAGTGACTGAACTGCCCTCAGTCTTCCTCGAAAGGCTCATGGAGGCTTACAGGAGATATACCCCATTCAACCCCACGTCTGAGGGTCAAAGGGCCTCAGTGATTATGGACTTCATTGGCCAGTCAGCTCCTGACCTTAGGAAGAAGTTACAGCGAATTGAGGGCTTGCAGGATTACACCATACGGGATGTAGTTAGAGAGGCAGAGAAAGTGTATCATAGGAGAGAAACAGAAGAAAAAATGTTAGAGAGAAAAGAGAGAAAAGAGAGGATGAGGATAGAAGAGACAGGAGGCAAGTAAAGGTTTTGACTAGGATCCTGGCTAAAGTAGGAGAAAGAGATAACAGAAGAAGAGGTAGACAGGGAACCTGGGAGACAAAAGACAGCAGGGACCAAGGAGACCCAGAGAAGGCAGGCAGCACCTGTAGAGGAACCAATGCACATATTGCAAGGAAATGGGCCACTGGAAGAGCGACTGTCCAGAAAAACAAAAACAAAAACAAAAACAAGAAGTGAAGGTGCTTTCTCTTGCAGAAAATGAAGACTAGGGGGAACAGGGCTCGGTCCCCCTCCCTAAGCCTAGGGTAACCTTAGAAGTGGAGGGTACTCTGTGGACTTTTTAGTCAACACGGGAGCCGAATTTTCAGTACTCAAAACACCTCTATGAAAAGTGAAGAAAAACGAAAAAACCTTGGTGATCGGGGCCATGGGACAAAAATCGTATCCATGGACCACATCCCGAGTAGTAGACATAGGGTGAAATCGAGTAACTCATTCGTTTCTACTCATTCCAGTGTGTCCTATGCCTCTATTGGGGAGAGACTTACTAACCAAGTTAAAAGCACAAATAACTTTCACCTCTCATCGACCGGAGGTTTTCTGGGGAATAAAATCGCCCCAGACTCTAGAGCTATCCTTACAACTAAGGGAGGAATATCGACTTTACCAAAATAAAGACCCCTGAGGGATTACAGGACTGGTTGAATTGATACCCTGATACCCTCAGGCGTGGGCAGAGACAGGAGGAGTGGGGATGGCAAAACTGTCCCCCCCCCCCCTTGGTGACTAAACTTAAGTCCTGGGCCACCCCTACAGGGGTCCAACGATATCCCATGAGCAGAGAAGCTCAAGAGGGTATACGCCCCCAAATCAGCAAACTGCTCCAACAAGGGGTTTTGGTCCCATGCAAATCCCCTTGGAACACTCCTCTACTTCCAGAAAAAAAATAAACAGGGACCAGTGACTACCGTCCAGTCCAGGACTTTAGAGAAGTCAACAAGAGAGTTCAGGACATACACCTCACAGTGCCAAATCCTTATAACCTCCTCAGCACTTTGCCACCTGGTCAGACATTGTACACAGTCCTGGATCTCAAAGATGCTTTTTTTCTGTTTGAGGTTACACCCCAACAGCCAGCCTTTGTTTGCTTTCGAATGGCAAGACTCCAAGAGTGGACAAGCCAGACAGCTCACATGGATGAGGCTGCCTCAGGGATTCAAGAACTCCCCCACTTTGTTCGATGAAGCCCTATACCGAGACCTTGAACTTTTCCAAGCCAATAACCCACAGGTGACTCTTCTGCAGTATGTAGATGACCTCCTATCTACAGAAACATGCGAGGACTGTGAAATTGGCACCCAACACCTCCTGGGCGAGTTAGATAAGCTGGGGTAACGGGCCTCTGCTAAAAAGGCTCAGTTATGCCAGACAGAAGAGACCTACCTAGGATATGTCCTGAGAGATGTACAACAGTGACTCACAGAAGCCAGAAAACAAGCTGTTATGCAGATCTTGCCCCAACCACTGCTCACCAAGTAAGAGAGTTCCTGGGGACTGCCAGGTTTTGCAAACTCTGGATTCCCGGATTTGCCACATTGGCAGCTCCCTTGTATCCACTCACCAAAGAGAAAGGAAAATTCACCTGGACCAGAAAACATCAGCTAGCCTTTGAAACTCTCAAAAAGGCACTGCTGCAGGCTCTGGCATTGGCCCTGTCAGATTTAAACAAACCTTTCACCCTATACATTGATGAAAGAAATGGAGTGGCAAGGGGAGTACTTACCCAGGTTTTGGGACCATGGAAGTGCCCGGTAGCCTACTTATCAAAGAAACTGGACCCTGTGGCCAGTGGATGGCCCTCCTGCCTGCAAGTGATAGCAGCCACGGCTGTGCTAGAAAGAGACGCTGACAAACTGACTATGGGCCAGAATGTTACCATAGTGGCCCCACACTCTCTTGAGAGCATCGTCAGGCAACCACCAGACCACTGGATGACCAACGCCCGAATGACACACTACCAGAGCCTATTGCTGACAGAGCAAGTAAGTTTTGCACCCCCAACCATTCTCAACCCTGCTACCTTATTACCTGAGGCTGACAAGGCCCCTGCACATAAGTGTGAAGAAATACTGGCAGAAGACACTGGAATCCGGCCGGACCTCACAGACCAACCTTGGCCAGGGGCGATGACCTGGTTCACCAACTGAAGCAGCTTTGTGGTAGAAGGTAAGCAGAGGGCTGGGGCAGCAGTAGTGGATGGAAAGTCTGTCATATGGGCCAGCTGCCTGCCGGAGGGTACATCAGCTCAAAAAGTGGAACTAATCACACTAATTCAAGCCTTAAGGCTGGCAGAAGGAAGGGCTCTTAATGTCTATACCGACAGCCAGTATGCTTTTTCCACGGCTCATGTTCACAGAGCAATATATCGACACCGTGGGCTGCTGACGTCTGCCGGCAAAGATATCAAAAATAAAGAAGAAATTCTCAGCTTATTAGAAGCTGTTCATCTGCCCCGTAGGGTGGCAATTATCCATTGCCCAGGACACCAGAAGGGAACAGGGCCCGTTGAAAAGGGAAATTAAATGGCAGACCAAGAAGCTAAAAAAGCAGCCCAAGGGCCAATGACTCTGGTGGTGGGAACCCAACAGCCCACCCCTGAGGAAATAAATAAAAGAACCCTCACAGAAGAAGAGGGGCAAGATTACTTAGCTAACACACACCATCTGACTCATTTAGGAAGTAGAAAAAATACTAAAATTGGTTAGTAAGTACCCCTATTACATTCCTGGATTAAAAAGAATTGTAGAAGAGATAGTAAAAAACTGCCGTGCTTGTGCACTTACCAACGCTGGGTCAAGCAGGCTCCAGGAAGGAAAATGATTGTGAGGAGACAGGCCTGGAGCCTACTGGGAAACCGACTTCACTGAGGTGAAACCGGCTAGGTATGGAAATAAATATCTCCTAGTTTTTATAGACACCTTCTCAGGATGGGTCGAAGCGTTCCCCACAAAGAAAGAAACTGCTAATGTAGTGGTCAAGAAGGTATTTGAAGAAATCCTTCCCCGCTTTGGGATACCTAAGGTAATGGGGTCAAACAATGGACCTGCCTTCGTCTCCCAGGTAAGTCAGGGATTGGCCAGACAACTGGGGACAAGTTGGAAATTACATTGTGCATACAGACCCCAGAGTTCAGGGCAGGTAGAAAGGATGAATAGAACGCTAAAAGAGACTCTGACTAAAATAGCCTTAGAGACCGGCGGAAGCGATTGGACAGCCGTTCTCCCTTATGCCTTGTTCAGGGTTCGCGGAATACACCTGGACCCCTTGTCCTAACTCCATTTGAATTAATGTATGGGGCACCCCCATCCATTTTATGGCCGTAGGGGATAAGAATCGCCTGGATGTGTCTTTCTCTCCTTCTTCTAGTCTTTTGGCTTGATTAAAAGCTCTTGAAATAGTAAAAAAAAAAAAAAAAAAAAAAAAAAAAAAAGAGGTCTGGGAACAGCTAAAAGAAACCTATGCTGCTGGTGACACACAGATGCCACACCAGTTTAAAGTAGGAGACGCAGTCCTGGTGAAGAGACACCGAGCGGGGAACCTAGAGCCGAGGTGGAAGGGACACTACTTGGTGCTACTGACAACATCCACCACGGTCAAAGTGAAAGGAATCCCCACTTGGGTCTACACATCCCACGTCAAGAGAGCACCCCCTGGAGTCAGCCATGATGAGTGGAGAAGACTACTAACCCTCTTAAGTTGTGCCTGCTTCATAGGAGCCATCCCAAAGGACTTCAACCCCCACAGTCCTGTTCAACAACTGTGAGAGGTACTCAATGAGGGGGGTAGGGCTGTATAGACAATCACCGAGGTACACCGTCTGTGGACTTGGTGGCCTGATCTTTTCCCTGACATCTGTAAGTTGGCTATAGGAGCCCCTCCTGGATGGGACTTGGAGGGGTACTCTGACATTCAGAGAGCACCTTCAACACCCCCTCCGTATGTAGAAAAACATTCGAGAGACCCATGGGGTGGTTACTCTAACCAAAGGGATAGAAGCATGCCTCGAACCCATCCCTTCTATGTCTGCCCCGGGCCCCACCAAGTCAGTCCCTCAATCCAACATGTGGAAGTAAGGCTGACTTCTTTTGCAAGAGCTGGGGTTGTGAGACTTCAGGTACAGTCTGCTGGCAGCCCTCCTCGAGCTGGGACTATATTAGAGTAACAGCCAACTATTCCCTAGCGTTTTACATACCTAGAGGATTTGACCTAGACGAGTGTACTGACTGGTGCCATCCGCTCCGTGTCACCTTCACTGAACCAGGGAAAAGAGCTCTGGGATGGACAAAAGGGTATACCTGGGGTCTTAGGATTTACAAGGAAAGATATGATAAGGGATTATTGTTCACTATCAGATTAAAAATAGAGACCCCCTACAATCCTTTAGGCCCCCCAACCAAATCCACACCCCTCACCCATACTATTACTTAGCCTACTCCGGTGATTGCGGACCCCCTTAATATGGCCGCTATCACCCAACCTCCCACTCCTCAGGTACCTCTAACTATTATCCCTGCAATTCCTTCAACAAGCCAGAGGATGTTTAACCTAGTGAGAGGAGCCTTTTATACCCTTGATAGAACTGATCCAAGCATTACTGAGGACTGTTGGCTATGCCTGTCCTCGGGTTTGCCTTATTATGAAGGAAATGCCTTCAATGGAGATTTCAACAGAACCAGCAGCCATACTTCCTGCTCTTGGGGAACAGGACAAAAACTGACCCTGACTGAAGTATCCTTGAAGAGTCCAGGTCTCTGTATAGGTACCCCACCTTCCACCCACAAATACCTATGCGGACAAATTCAGTCCGTGTCCAGGATGGAAGCTAATTACTATCTTGTACCTTCCCCATTGGCTGGTGGGCTTGCAATACAGGACTTACTCCCTGTTTATCAATTAAGGTTTTAATTCATCTCATGATTTTTGTGTTATGATCCAGCTGTTACCCCACGTATATTATCACCCTGCATCCAGTTTAGAAGAAAGCTATGCTGGCCGATGGTCAAAAGGAGAACCAATTACTTTAACCCTGGCTGCATTCATGGGAATAGGTATGGCAGTAGTAGTGGGGACGGGAGTGTCAGCTTTGATAGAAGGAAGACAGGGAATTCAGTCATTGAGGGATGCTGTCAATGAAGACCTAGAGGCAATAGAGAAGTCCATTGATGCTTTAGAAAAATCTTTGACCTCCCTGTCTGAGGTAGTTTTGCAGAACAGGAGAGGTCTTGATTTGTTGTTCCTAAAGGAAGGAGGACTGTGTGCTGCCCTTAAAGAAGAGTGCTGCTTGTATGCAGATCATACAGGAGTAGTTAGAGACTCTATGCAGAAACTGAGAGAAAGATTAGAGTGAAGGAAACGGGAACGAGATGCTCAACGGGGGTGGTTTGAATCATGGTTTGAGTCACGACCATCTTGGATAACTTCTTTGATTTCCGCTGTAGCCGGACCAATCCTTGTGGTATGCTTAGCTTTATTTTCGGCCCTTGTATAATAAATAGAGGAATGTCTTTCATCCAGAGTAGAATTGATACAGTAAAACTCATGGTTCTTCAAAGGCCATATCAACCTATAGTTCAGGTAGATGAAGAGTTAGGGGACAGCAATCTCTAAAATTCTATGATTAGACTTAGTCTAAACAGAAGACGAGGGGAATGAAAAGAAATGAAACTTGAGACCTGTGATTCATGTAATGTATGTCAAATAGCCCAAAGAGCTGTTTGTGAGCTTTGAAACCTGGGGCTGAGAACATAGCAGAACAGACCAGGACATGCTGGGGGAAGGCCCGTCGCCTCCCTATCTCCCACCCCTCAGACCTAAATTAAATGTTAACAGGCTGCTGATGTTTAAATGGACCAATCATGTAAAACCACGCCAATTCCTCCCCCAGTCCCACTCCTTTTCTATAAAAACCCCTAGCTTCCAAGCCTCGTAGTCAAATCCACTGTCTCCTGTGTGAGATTCATTTCAACCAGGAGCTCTGCCTTTAAAATACCTCGTGTTGTTACATCAAGGTGTTGTGTTCTGTTCGAGATTCTTGGGTGCACACTGAATTTTGAATTGAATGAAGTTGAGTGGGGGTTTCCCCACTAGGTTCTTTCAAGGACCACCTGTGGTACTTGCAAGACTCTGAATTTCTTCCTGATGGCCGGGATCTATAACTCCAAGTGTAACTTGAAGTCACTTTAAGGAAAGTGAAGCTCTTCCTAGAACTATACCAAAGGTATTTGGGGGTAGGGGGCTACGTATACCTGTAGGAATGGCCTGAATGCCCTCCTCAGGGGTCAATACTGTGCTGGAGGTGGCACAGAGGTCCAATCCTGGGCTGGTTTTTGTAGCTTGCCAGAGTTGGGCAATAGATGAGTGAAAAGAAATCTGCTGGGGGACAAACCCTATTGACCCCAGGCTTGACTTGGGAATGGCGGGGCCCAGAGGCCCCACCTCTACCTCAGGAAGTTTCCTGAATACTGTGCCAGTAAGGGACGTCCCTGGCTGTCTATTTTAGACCTACACTCATTGGCCCAATGCCATCCCATTGTACACTTGGGGCACAGGGTGGTCAGAGGTGCTTGTGCAGGAGGGGCATTTCCCTGGCCTCCAACAGGAAGTCTCCGAATCTGGCGGGGATGGGGATATTCCCGCAGAAAATGGCCAGGCTGTTTGCAATTAAAGAAAGTCCTTTGAGACTTACCTAAGCCCACCCTCCTAAAAGTGCGGCACCAATCGCCAAGTCAATGGCTTGCTCTAGCGCTGCACAAAGCCAGACATATTCTGCCAGTGACTTAGAACGATGATGTTTAAGAATGTCTTGGCAAGTAGGGTTGGCATTTTCAAAGGCAAGCTGTTTAACAAAGGGGCTCTCAGGCCCTTGGACCAAAAACACTCACTCAGCTGTCTCTGTAAGGTGGCTAGTGAAAGAATTATAAGGCTCATCCTCCCCCTGCAGTACCTTAGTGAGTGCAGCAGAGGAGCCTGATTTCGGAGGCAGTTTTTTTCCAAGCTGCCAAACATGCCTGGCGAACCTGGGTCAGGGGAAAAAAAGCATTTGTGCCTCCAAGGTGTTATAAGGCGGTTCGCCCAAAATCTTCCTCACGGTCCATGACTTAGTTCTGGTCTCCTGCAGTTTTTAGCTTCCTCAAGAAATGAGGAGCACGGGTTAAGAAAAAAGATCTTAAGAATTTTTTTTTCTTTTTCTTTTTTCCTTTGGTTGTGGAAGTGTGGCCTTGGTTTCCCTTAGAAGGAAAAATAGATGAGAAGAGATGGACTAGAGTGGGTGACTGTATAAAAGATTTTTATAGGACTTTTGGCCCAGAAAAGATTCCTGTATAAGCCTTTTCTTATTGAAATCTTGTTAATGAAACTCTGAAAGTTTGTAAACGTTGCTCAGATATTCAAGAGGTAGTTAGAGAATGAGAGAACATTTTATAACGTAGATCTAGACCTTCCTGTTTGTGCACCCTTCTGCATCCCTAGGCCTGAGCCAGGACTCTCTGAGGACTTAGTGGCTGACAGACCTTCCAGAGGCTTACAGAGGCTGCCTCCTCTCCCCCACCAGTTCCTATATTTATCCTTCCCTCACAGCCTTAAAAACCATAAACAAGGATGGGCTCCATAATGCACTTTCTCATGAGGGTGAACCTTCCGTAGAGGACAAGGCAGTTAGAGATCTTAACCCTACTTGTCAGCCTTCTTGCATTTCTGCTCCTCCATTTTGTGCCCCAGTTCTTGATTCAATCAATGATGATTATACTATTAAGGCCAAAGCTCAGCTTTCCCAAAAACACAGCTTCCCTTAGAAAATTGTTAAAAGAGAAAAGGGAACATCTCCAACTTATTAAAGAATTAAGATCCCTTGATTTAGAACTGACCTTCCTCTCCTCACCTTCCCAGGACTCCCCAATCATTCCTAAATGTAAATTGAAACCAAAAATGCTGAAGCCTGTCTTTGCCTTTCCAGTCACTAGGAGTAAAGTTAAGGAACTCCCTGATACTACCAATACAAAGTCTACCCTAGGTCTCCCTGAGGGAGAGGAGGAGAGTGGAGGAATAGCACAGTCACATAATGAGGCCTATGATTATGAAAATGAGGCCTCAGGAGATTCTGAGGCTGAGAGAGATGAAAGAAAGAACCGGAGGTACAGCCAATTGGGTTTTAAACATGTTAAAGTTCGTAAGATAGCAGTGTCAAATTACGGTGCCAAAGCTCCTTTCACACTTGTTGCGGACTGTCCAGCGTTTCACAAGAAACGGGATATGGCTGGCTGAGGAGGGAGACTCGAGCTGAAAGAGAGAGAACTAGATAGACAAGAGAAAGAATGGAGCTAAGTCAAGTTTCCTGATCAAAGCTCAACTTTAATGTCGGGGAACATGCTTTGTAAAGAAGAGGGGAGGCCCATTCCCAGTCACACCAAGTTCTTTGTGAAAATTGTCAGATCAGCCTTTTAGCAGGAACTCGCGAAAATCACAGTTCAGTGTTAACTCTTGAAGATCTGGGAGAACCGGTTTGGCCTCGGGCAGGTAGCAGGTAGTGGCATATCAAAGGAGAGGGATGAGAAGCAGCACTGCAGGTGGCTGTGCCTCAGTGGCAGATGGTCTGAGCCAGCCTGGCTAGGCTGAAAGGAGGTTACACACACTGTCCCTTATTGAAAGCCTCAGTGATCAATGGCTTACTCCTAATGATTGGTTCTCTAAGGCTCATGCCACCTTATGGGTGGGGTGGGGTGGGGCAATTATGTTCTTTGGAAAACTGATTTTGTTGAAAATTGCAGAGAGACTGCACTCCGTAATTCTGAAAGTAAAACTCAAAAAGGATGAACCAAGGATAAACTCTTATATCATTAGACGGAGCCCTTATGATACTAATGAAAAGCAGGTTCAGTTCCATCCTGGCCTCCTGGCACAGATCCAAAACATAAGGGAATTTGGTCTGAAGTTCTTTATCTTCATTTGGGTCTTTATGTGTGATTTAGGTATCAGAGTAATTGTGGCTTCATAGAATGAATTGGGTAGACTACCTACTGTTTCTATTTTGTGGAACAGTTTGAGACGTATTGGAATTACGTCCTCTTTGAAGATCTGATAAAAATCTTCACTAAACCCATCAGGTCCTTTTTTTTTTTTGGTTGGGAGAATATTAATGACTGTTTCTATTTCTTTAGGGGATATGGCAGTGTTTAGATCATTAATCTGATCCTGATTTACATTTGGTACCTGGTATCTGTCTAGAAAGTTGTCCATTTCATCCAAGTTTTCCAGTTGTGTTGAGTATAGGATTTGTAGTAGGATCTGATGATGTTTTGGATTTCCTCAGATTCTGTTGTTATGTCTCCCTTTTCATTTCTGATTTTGTTAATTAGGATAATGTCTCTGTGCCCTTTAGTTAGTCAGGTTAAGGGTTTATCTATGTTGTTGATTTTCTCAAATAAACAGCTCCTGGTTTGGTTGATTTTTTGTATAGTTTTGTTTGTTTGTTTCTACTTGGTTAATTTCAGCCCTGAGTTTGATTATTTCCTGCTGTCTACTCCTCTTGGGTGAATTTGCTTCCTTTTGTTATAGAGCTTTTAGATGTGCTCTCAAGTTGCTAGTGTATGCTTTCTTCAGATTCTTTTTGGAGGCACTCAGAGCCATGTGTTTTCCTCTTAGGAATGCTTTCATTGTTTCCCATTAGTTTGGATATGTTGTGTCTTCATTTTCATTGAACTCTAAAAGTCTTTCATTTCTTTCTGTATTTCTTCTTTGTGTAGAGTGTTGTTCAGCTTCCACGTATATGTGGGCTTTCTATTATTTATGTTGTTATTGAAGATCAGCCTTAGTCCAAGGTGATCTGATAGGATGTATGGGATAATTTAAATATTTTTGTATCTGTTGAGGCCTGTTTTGTGAGTCTTGGAGAAGGTACCATGAGATGCTGAGAAAAAGGTATATCCTTTTGTGTTAGGATAAAATGTTTCATAGATATCAGTTAAATCCATTTGTTTCATAACTTCTATTAATTTCACAGTGTCTCTGTTTAGGTTCTGTTTCTAGGATCACAATTCTACCAAAAATCCAGCAATACCACTCCTAGGCATATACACAGAAAATGTTCCAACTTGTAATAAAGACACATGTTCCACAATGTTCATAGCAGCCTTACTTATAATAACAAGAAGCTGGGAGCAACCCAGTTGTCCCTCAACAGAGGAATGGATACAGAAAATGTGGTACATTTACATAATGGAGAACTACTCAGATATTAAAAACAATGAATTCAGAGGATGGCTTTGTTGGTCATCAATGGGAGGAGAGGCCTAGGTCCTGTGAAGTTTCTATGCCTCAGTATAGGGGAATGCCAGGACCAAGAATGGGAGTGGGTGTGTTTTGGACCAGGGGTGGGGGGGGGGGGGTGAGGGGATTTCTGGATGGGAAACTAGGAAATGGATAATGTTTGAAATGTAAATAAAGAAAATATCTACTAAAAAAACCCCACAATGAATTCATGAAATTCTTAGACAAATGGATAGATCTAAGTGAGGTAACCCAATCACATCCTAAGTGAGGTAACCCAATCACAAATGAACGCATATGATATGCACTCACTGATAAGTAGATATTAGCCCAGAAACTCAAATACCCAAGATACAATTTCCAAAGCACATGAACACATAACCCTCAAGGAGAAGGATGACCAAAGTGTGGATACTTCGATCTGTCTTAGAAGGGGGCTGTCCCCTGAGGGACCTTGCCAGAGCCTTATGATTACAGAGATGGATGCTAGCAGCCAACCATTGGAATGAGTACTGGGTCCCCAGTAAAAGAGTTAGAGAAAGAACCAAAAGAGTTGAAGGGGATTGCAACCCCATAGGAAGAACAACAATATCAAACAACCAGTCCCCCAAGACCTCCCAGGGACTAAGCCATCAACAAAAGAGCACACATGGCTCCATCTCCATGTTTTGCAGATGATGGCCTTGTCATGCATCACTGGGAAGAGAGGTCCTTGGTCCTATGAAGGCTCAATAGATGCCCCAGTGTAGGGGAACTGAGAGTGGGGAGGTAGAAGTGAGTGGGTGGGTGGAGGAACATGCATATAGAATCAGGGGCAGGGAGGGAGATTGGGATAGAGGATTTAGAGGCGGGAAGAGAACTGGAAAAGGATATAACATTTGAAATGTAAATAAAGAAAAAAAAACTTAAAAAAAATAGTCTGAAACCATGCTTACTATCCAAAAACAGATCAATTCTTTGGCAGGTGTGGTGCTTCAGATCTGACAGGGGCTAAATGTGCTGACAGCTAGAGAAGGTGGTGTTTGTCTATTCCTCCTAGAAGAATGATGTTTCTACATCAACCAATTCGGGATAGCAAGAAATTAAATCCAGTCAGACATACAGAATTTTAGGGAATGTGAGATCTCCAGTTCTGGGATTTTTGAAAACCATATATGGAAGTGGGTACTCCCTTTTGTAACACCTTTCCTAGTCATCTTCCTGGTGTTATTATTTGCTCCCTGCCTCATTAATATTGTTTCTACATTTCTACAACGAGAAAAAAAATCTCTCCAAACTATTAATTAGTTCCTGTTACAAGATTACCAGCTGCTGTTTGCTGAGTAGCCACTGTCCACAGAGGAACCTGATGCTGACATTTACCAAGTGGACACTGATGGTGAATGTCAACTACACCTCCAAATTGAAGATGTCCTTAGACAGCAGAAAGCAGCTTAAGAGACACAATACCCCCATTCCCTTTCACCATCGGCTTCCCCCTCCCTCCTATTTTCATTCCCTTTGTGATAAGAGAAAAGGAGGTATGTTGTTATCAAGGTGACAGTGACATGAACACCTGCTGCCAAGGCAACAGCCATCATATTCCCAGAATCTACTTGGCTCACCTCCCACCTGTAATTGCAGTTACATCACTATCCATAAAAAAGGAAGAATCCTGATTCTCTCTCTCTCTCTCTCTCTCTCTCTCTCTCTCTCTCTCTCTCTCTCTCTCTCTTACACACACACACACACACACACACACACACACACACACTCCTCCTTTTTCCTTCACTGCCACCTTTGCCCTTCTCTGCTATAATAAACCTCACATGGAACTGTTTGACCTGGTGAGGTCTGTCTGGAGCCACAACTAACACAACACCTTCAGAATGGCTTTATTATTATAAAATGTACTCTAAACATAGCACTTTTGAGCCAAAATGTTAATGAAATAATTTAACTCTAAATTCTAAAAAATTGTGTGTCCTTTCCCTGTTAATAAAGTAAAAATGTCTGAGAAAAACAGACTAGCTGTATTTATCAGGTGAGCAGACCTGATAAAATTTATGTGTGTGTGTGTGTGTGTGTGTGTGTGTGTGTGTGTTTGTGTGTGTGTGTGTGTGTGTGTGTGTGTGTGTGTGTGTGTGTGTGTTGGTGGCAGGGGAAGGTGAGTGCTATTAAAATCACTCAAAGGCTGTGATCTAGCTAGTGCAACAATGGCTGTCTGCCAATAGAAGTTTCAAGAATCCATGAAGCTGGAGGACTCAGTTGGTCTTCAGTACATCAGAGAATCATGATGAAGCAGGCTCTAATACCAGTGAGAGAATGGACCTGCCCAGTGAGAGTGAGGGAAAAGAGGCATGTCTTTTATATAGGATGTCAGAAGAAGATGTGACCTGGATTAAATATGTATCTTCCTACCTTAAAAATATCTGGATTAAAAGTGGTTCTTCCTGCTTGAAATGATTTAACTAAGGAAAAAAGTTGCTCACAAATATACCAAATCCATTTGGCTTTTAATTAATTCCAGATGTCAAGTTAACAACCAAGAATAGCAATCATACCAGTTATCTACAACCTAAACTCCTGATAGATTGGCCATGAGAAAACTATTCAAAGGGGATTATTAAGAATAAAAGAGTGTATACCATGTGTGTTCTTTTGTGATTGGGTTACCTCACTCAGGATATTTTCTAGTTCCATCCATTTGCCTAAGACTTTCATGAATTCATCATGTTTAAGAGTTGAGAAGTACTCCATTGTGTAAATGTACCACATTTTCTGTATCCATTCCTTTGTTGAGGGACATTTGAGTTCTTTCCAGCAGCTCGCTATTATTTAGGCTGCTATGAACATAGTGGAACTTGTGTCCTTATTAAATGTTGGAGCATCTTCTGAGTATATACCCAGGAATGGTATAGCTGGGTCCTGTGGTAGTACTATGTCCAGTTTTCTGAGAAACTGCCAAACTTTTTTCCAGAGAGGTTGTACTAGCTTGCAATCCCACAAGCAATGGAGGAGTGTTCCTCTTTCTCCACATCCTTGCCTGCATCTGCTGTCACTTGACTTTTTTGTTTTTGCCGTTCTGACTGGTATGAGATGGAATCTCAGGGTGGTTTTGATTTGCATTTCCCTACAGACCAAATGAAGCTCAAGAAGAAGAAAGACCAAAGTATGGATACTTTAGTCCCTGTTAGATGGGTACATGGGATAAGCTACTGAGATAAAGTGTGGATCAGAGACTGAAAGAAAGACCATCCAGAGACTGCCCCACCTGGGCATACATCCCATATACAGTCACCAAACTCAGACACTATTGTGGATGCCTACAAGAGCTTTCTGACAGGAGCCTGATCTGGCTGTCTCCTGAAAGACTTTGCCAGTGACTGACAAATTCAGAGACAGATGCTCTCCGCCAACCATTGAACTAAGCACAAGGTGCCCAAAAAGGAAGCTAGAGAAAGGACTGAAGGAGCTGAAAGAGTTGCAATCACATAGGAGAAACAACAATATGAACTAACAAGTACCCCCAGGGCTCCCAATGACTTAACCACCAACCAAAGAATACACATGGAGGGACCTATGGCTCCAGCTGCATATGTCAAAGAGGATGGCCTTGTTAGACATCAATGGATGGAGATGCCCTTGATCTTGAGAAGGCTTGATGCCCCAGTGTAGGGGAATGCCAGGAGAGGGAACCAGGAGTGTGTGGGTTGCTGAGGAGGGGAAGGGGAGATAGGATAGGGGGTTTTTGGAGGGGAAACCTGGAAAAGCGAAAGCTTTTAAAATGTAAAGAAAATATCTAATAAAAAAGGAATAAAATATATGACATGGAGAGTCAGCAGACTAAGGTACTTGCCATGTAAATATGAGGAACTGAGTTCTTATATTTAACATCCATACTAAGTCACATGCAGTAACACAAGTCTTTAACCCTGCAGCTCTTACATCAATATATATGGTGGAAATGGGGGAATCCCAGGAAGATTTTGGGCCAATTCTGCTATCATAATACCACAGAAAACAAGGGACTTTGTTTCAAACAAGTTGGAAGGTAAGAACCAACACATAAAGTTCCATTAGATCTCAAATATGTATTGTAGCATAAATTATATACAAACAACATTGGAAGAAAAATCAAATACTCTTTCATTAAATAAGAATACTATAATTAAGTTCCTGAGATATGAGGTCACTGCAAGACATCTTCCACTTCTTTGGATTCTATTCTATATCCTCCCAAGATTGTTATTTTACCACAGATGAATGACCACCTATCTATGATCAGTTCACAGAAGAGGCCAAATAATCATCCTGATATGCAGAGAGAACCTCCAAAATGGAAGAAAGATGCACATCTAGAAAGCATGATAACAGGACAGGGGTTGGCATTGAGTAAATAAGATAAACATTTATTTATTGAAAGGATAGAATTAAAAATCAGGCCATAGTCAGGCATTAGAATATAACAATCATGGCAGAAATGAAGTTGTTCTAGAGAAAGATACTTGAAGTTCTCTATTTAGCTAGCAATCTATTGAGACAATGGACCACAAGGAAGTCAAGTTTTAACAGAAATTTCACATTGTGTAAGGTAAAGACTAGATTTCTGGTTTTAGACAAAGAAGAAACCCTCACCCAGAAATAAATAAGCTGTGTATATAGAACTGGCCATTTGAAGGAGGTATTGAGATCCCGGAGCTGAGAAACAATGACAGGATGATGGGCACAACCACACCTTTACCAGGACTGCTTGTGTATGTAGGCTCCTTGTTCTTCATAAATTTCATGTCATATGGGGTTATCTTTTGGGTGTGGGGTTGTTTTGGGCATCTTTATTTGTTCCTCTTCCTAGTATTGCCACATTGAATAAAGTTCCTTTCTGTCCCTTTCCAATTGAAGAGGTATGGGTATCCTTGAGTTGTTAGAGCCCAAGATTTAACCACCAACAAGTAGAGTAAGAAGAAAAAACAAATCCAAAGAGTAAGACTATCTATAAAGTTTTGTGCATTAGAAGCAATGTACTAATTCATAAAATGATATTTGAGAACTACACAGTAAGGTATACTTTGATATAAGATATTATATTACCAACATTTCATAAAGAAGATAAATGCAAGAAGGTAGACTGAATCTCATCAAAAACAAGGAAACAATACCATTTTACAAATCCATAGCTACCAACCAGACAACAAAGGTAACAGCACTTATAACAAACATACAATTTACTTCATATAAATCATGTAATTTCATAATAGAAAACATACCCCTGCTGTTCTATTTTAAGACAGTAACTATTAGTTAATCTTGTTGATGTTCTGTCTTTTTTGAGACAATTTACAGTGAATTTAAAATATTAATTCTAGGTTCCTACTGATATTTAGTGGCCTTTAGTGTGAAGTTTTATATGCAGCTAGGGTAAGGGAGGGTACTTCTCTAGAATAGTCTGTTCATTTTTATAAGTTGTGCCAAGGTACTGCACTCCAGAAGACAACATTTTATATTTAACTTTAATTTGAAACTAGGCAATATTTTGTAATTAAACATAGTTAAAAAATGTTCAATGCTAAAGTATAAAGCATGGCAAGAATGAGATAAACTGTAACATGAGAATGAAGTAGAAGTTTCTATTTGTCTCATGTGATGCAAAGTCATGTGGTGTTTTCTTGAGGTAAGACCTTTGGGAGGACTTGTGATGTTTGAAAAGAGTATAACTGAAACTCAGTGGACAGTGGCAGCACGCTTGTATAGCTAGTGAGTAACTTCATTATAACTCTTCATTGGTCTTGGGTCTTCGTTTCTTTGAAAGGAGACAGCAAAGAAGTTCTTCTTGTGTCCCAGCTGATCAGTCCTGGTCATTCCTCCTGATTTGTACTGATTTGGTAGAACCTGAAAATTTCTGAAGGATTGTACCCTGCAGCTGATTATGTTTGGCATCCTGGCACTACTAAACTGGACTGCTGGTATCCCAACAACAGAGATTTAAATAACACCAAGAACTACTTCTAAACAGGTCCACATTCCCTTGACCTATTTACCATATTTTCTCCCTTACCTTTGATGGACAGTGGGGCTACAGGGGAGGTTCACAAAACATTATCAAGGAGTATTTTGGAAAATCTAAGCCTATGCAAGAAACTTTCAAGGGTTGGACTCTAAGCTTTTGCATAGCTGAGGATAAATAACTGAGTGAAGTGAAAGAACCAGAGTGGGGGTGGATCTTCTTCAGTCTCTTAGTTGGGGTTTCCATTGCTAAAAAGGCCATGATCAGAGCAACTCTTATAAAGGACAATGTTTAACTGGGGCTAGATCACAGGTTCAGAGTTTCAGTCCATTGTCATCAAGGTGGGAAATATGATAGTATTCAGGCAGGCATGGCACTTGGGAAGGAGCTGTGAGTTCTACATCTCATTCTGAAAGCAAACAGGAGAATACTAGCCAGACTTAAGCATGTATAAGAGACCTTAAAACCCCATTGCACAGTTAAACACTTCCTCTAATGAGGTTACACCTCCTCCAACAATACACACCTCATAATAGTGCTACTTCACATGGATGAAATATATTCAAACTACCACGGCTAGCTAGAAATATATCAGAGGATTAAAATCAAGAACATATACATATTTTTTAAATCTTCAAAGAGCAGAATCAAAAACAAAAAGCAAATGACCCATTCAGGAACTGGGCTGTATTTCTAAAGAGATAGTTTTCAAAAGAAAAATAAAAAGACTAACAAATATCTCAATGATTATTTTTCATGCTAAGCAATTAGAGAAATTCAAATAAAAACAACTTCAAGATTCCATCTTAGCCAGTCTTAATGGTTAAAATAAACAGAATAACCAACACTATGAAGAGGATAATGAGGAAAGACATTGTATGTTGATGAGATTGCAAATTTGTATGGCCACTCTTAAAGTCAGTGTGACAAAGCCTCAGAAAGCTAAAACTATATCCACTCTCCTATTGCACTCTTTGGCATATGCCCAAAAGACTTGACTTCCTCCTCTGCAGATAGTTCCCCAGCAATGTTTATTGTTGCTCTCTTAATAATAGCTAGAAAAGAGGGATGAAAATAAAATATGGTGCACATATGTTATAGATTTTTTTAGTTTTAAAATAAATGAAATTCACTGTTAAAAATATGGAACTAGAAAATATTAAATTGAGTGGGATAAAACAGACTCAGAAAAAATAAATGCCACATGTTATCTCTTACCTGTGCTTCCTAACTCCAAATTTTCAGATAGAAAAGAAGAAAATAAAAAGGGACCATGGGGTAGGGAATCCCTATAGAGTAGAATAACAGGACACAAGTCATATGAAGTGGAAATTGAAGACAGAAGTACTAATTGGAAATGAGGGATGGTAATCAACACTGAAAGACAGGCAAGAAGGAGAGATAAATAATGCTAAGAATTTATTAAAAAGCTTTAAGGAAATGTGTTCTTTTATAGTCACCTAAAATTACACATGTAAGAGTAGAATTAGATCTGGCCTAAAGGCTTCCTCCTTGATTATTAGCTTTCATGGTACCAGAACTGCAATGCAAGCTACCAATTGGAAGAAGGGGAGGACAGCTAAAAAATCAATAGTCCTAACCAACTGTGATAGCTCTGAACAATAACAATAACCAGCATGACAAGATATCCCTAAATGTGAATTAGTGGCATTTTTGTCTTAGTGTCAACCACAAACTATTTTACTAAACTTATGTACTACTCAACAGGAGAGAGATCTTGCCTGGTACTAGAAACTTAGCAATCTTCTGAAAATAGTAGTCATGGGCCTTGGAGGGGACCATACTATAGTTACGTTATTAGAACAACATAATTACAAACTGAATTTCAGATATTTGGTATACTTATAGATAAGTCTAGCTCTCTCTTTGTCAGAGAGGACCTTCTTCTCACCAGACAGCAAACATAAGAAGAAAATATAACTGGACAAAATTCAGAGAACAACTGATTATGAAGTGTTCAACCCCAAGGGATAAAATTTCATCACAACTTCTACACACAATGCTCAGAAAACATCAGGAAGAGGAGCCAAAAATTCTTTAATGAAGAAAGAGAGGATCAGGAAATCAACTGCGGAATTGTGTTTTTTGGAAATTATAGCATATTGCATATGTGAAAAATTATGTGTTTTTGAACTCATGTTTTTAGAGTTCTTTTCTACAGCCTTAAGGACTGCCCTGAAGGCCTTAGCATTTACCATTTTGCTAAGACATTAGCCACACAAATGGATGAATCTGGAGGGTATCATCCTGATTGAGGTAGCCCAATTACAAAAGAACTCACATGATATGCACTCACTGATAAGTGGATATTAGCCCAGAAACATAGAATACCCAAATACCCAAGATACAATTTGCAAAACATATAAAACTCAAGAAGAAAAAAGACCAAAGTGTGGACACTTCTCCCCTTCTTAGAATAGGGAACAAAACACCCATGGAAGGAGTTACAGAGACAAAGTTTGGAACTGAGATGAAAGGGTGGACCATCTAGGGACTGACACACCTAGGGATCCATCCCATAATCAGCCTCCAAACGCAGACACCATTGCATATGCCAGCAAGATTTTGCTGAAAGGACCCAGATATAGCTGTGTCTTGTGAGACTATGCCAGTGCCTGGCAAACACAGAAGTGGATGCTCACAATCAGCTATTGGATGGAACACAGGGCCCCCAATGGAACACAGAGCTAGAGAAAGTACTCAAGGAGCTAAAGGTGTCTGCAACCTTATAGGTGGAACAACATTATGAACTAACCAGTACCCCCAGAATCTTGTGTCTGTAGCAGCATATGGAGCAGAAGATGGCCTAGTCAGCCATCATTGGAAGAGAGGCCCCTTGGTCTTGCAAACTTTATACGCCCCAGTTCAGGGGAACACCAGGGCCAGGAAGTGGGAGTGGGTGGGTAGGAGAGTGGGGGGAGGATATGGGGGCCTTTCAGGATAGCATTTGAAATGTAAATGAAGAAAATACCTAATAAAAATTGGAAAAAAAAGACATTAGCCACATCTGTGTCTCCTGGTCTTGTGTTGTCTCTGATTAAAATGGACTTATTAATGTTAACAGGGAGGGCATTCCTTGAAGGAGGAATATAAAATTAAGTACATTATTATACAAGCAAACCTTATACCCACAGCAGCCATTGACTTTTCTGGAGGTTCAAACCTGTTGACCCTATACCCGGGGCAGGGATCATGTCATTCTACAGCCACCAAGGCCATGCTGGACTTGGTAGGTTAATACCAGTACCTCAAAATCTGGTTAAGGTGCTCCTATCTCACCTAGCATAAAAGGAAAGAAAGGAGCAGAAACCCATGGGTCTGAGTGTCAGTGTCTGCAAAGATCTATTACTAACAGCTATTGTCATCATCCCTTTCTTCTGCATTTCTATGACAGTAATATACAGGTATGAACTTGGGAAAGACCTTAAAATGTCAATGCTGCTAAAAGTGTTTGCCTCTCTGTCCTAATTTTTCTAGGTAATTTATAAACTTATAATCTTTATACCTATGTGAATTTTTAGTATAGTAGAATAATTGGAAGAATTGCTAAATACGTGAGTTACAGAATACATTACAAGCTGCCTTGACAAAAGACTTAAAAGCAACACATTGATGATGCTTTCCTTCAGCTGTCTTTTAAAAAAATATTAGATATTTTCTTTATTTACATTTCAAATGTTATCCCCTTCCTGCTTTCCCCTCTGAAAACTCTCAATCCCACTCTCCTCTTCCTGGTCACCTGTCTTTTGCAGAAGAGTTCGGCACTTTGTGAAATCAAAATATTTTGTTGCTGGTACTGTTACTTGGGAGTGGATCTGTGCATCCAGAAGTGTGCTACTTTTATGAGCTTTTATCCCATGAAAGGATTTCTGTGTGTTATTAGATAAAGTCTAGTATTTGTGTATACAATTGGCTAAAATGTGGGGGGTCCTAAAAGCTTTAGACATATTTATAAAGTCATGAACCTTGTTCACAAGTCTTGCCTTTTGAAAAGGTAAAACTGCTTAAGGCCTGGGACTCTTGACATTTAAATATATGGGTTTTTAAAATGAGAATGTTTTGGAAGTAAGGAAAGTTTTTATTTTCATCAGGGCCTCTTAGTGTTGTTTTTTCCTCTTGAACTGAGAACAGCAAGAGAACCTGAGGGCTGCAGGAAAAACATCCAAATAAAGTTATTTTTCATAACCAAAATGGTCTTAGTTTTTGGATCTCATTTTTCCTAGTCCAATATTTCTCTATCCATTAAAGAATCACTTTGAATAACTTGATTTATTAGCTCTAAGGAAAGATTTTTTTTCCTTGCCACATTCTTAAATTTAGTAAAGTGATAGTAATAGGTTCTCCTCCTAGATTCATGTCTCCACTAGCCCTGAATAGATGATGAGGATTGCAGTAACAGGCTTGTCCTTCCTGTTGAATGAACATCAATTCCAATTAGAGAGATGTTGCTACTGCCAATATACCAGTGCCACTATTTTGCTCTTATAGTTATTGCTTCATTCTGGTGATCAAGTACTATTTCTCAGAGTACCAGAATTATTCCTCAGGGTGAAGGTTTCCAAGTCAGATCCTGCTTGGGTCCTCAGAATCTTGGGTTGGAAATGTTGAGGTCTTCAGCAATAGAGTCTTACCTTCAACCCCTGAGGGTCAACTAAGAGCAACAATGACAGCCTGCACTGTTTGGGAGAATGTGTCTTGAAATCTCTGATAAATAATATGAAAGGATTTGTGTGTGTGGTATTGGTGATTTGTTAAATAGTTTATGCTTCTTAAGGGAAGAAATGTCAGCTCAACTTGGATAACTTCATTTATAACATAATTGTGTTATGCTATGGTGTATCAGGTGGTTTTGAAAACACATGATCTTTTGTTTTCTGCTTGATACACATTATATATAATTTTAGGTAAGTGAATAATAATATAATCCTTAGTAACTTTCTCAGGCAACCTTTAGTACAACAGCTGAAATTTGAGCTGGCATTTAAGCAATGTGAATGAGTTACTTGTTATTATGACATCTGGAGAACTTCAGGTAGAAAATCCCAGAAAGCAGTTTGCTGACAGGATGCATGGCAAGCCAAGGCACGATGGGTAACTTGAGCACAAAGCACAAGTTGCAGGATAAGAAGAGTAATACGAAGCCACCGAAAGGATTCACTATTCCTATTAAAGAGTTTGACACTTTACCCCCAGAGCTTTAAAACCAGTGGTTGAAAGAGGTTGGTACTCAGTAGAATATATGTTCATTCTACATGGTGGAGTATGAAAAGAGATGAGTACACCATAAAAATTTATCTCACAGCCAGTACTACAACACCCAGTAAAAGCTCCACTCCTAGGTGCTCTAACATGTCCAGGTCCACAGGATCCCAGGATCTTGGTTATACCAGGATCTCAGAGTCCCAGAGGCACCTTGACTCCCATGAGCTCTGACAGACCCAGGATCTTAGGATCACAGGATCCCAGAATCACAGGACCACAGAGACAGTTGAAAACTGAGGTATTGTGACTCAACCAGGATCACAGGAAGGGCAGGTTCCAGTCAGATACAGCAAGGGTAGGTAGCACTAGAAATAATCATATGGCAGGAGACAAGTGTAATAACATAGCCAACAGAAACCAAAGTTATTTGGCATCATCAGAAACCAATTCTCCCACCACAGCAAGTCACCATCAAATCAGAAAAGGAAGATTTGAATACAAAATTATTTCTCATAATGGTGATCGAGGATTTTAAAAAGGACATAAATAACTCCCTTAAAGAAATATAGGAGAACACAGGTAAACAGTTAAGAGCCCTTAAAGAGGAAACACAAAAATCCCTTAAGGGATTACAGGAAAATACAAACAGGCGAAGCAAATGAACAAAAGCATCCAAGTTCTAAAAATGGAAATAGATGCAATAAAGAATTCACAAAGGGAAGAGTCCTAGAGTTAGCAAACCTAGGAAAGAGATCAGGAGTCATAGATAAACATAGATCATCACCAACAGAATACATGAGATAGTAGAGAGAATCCCAGATGCTGAAGATACCATAGAAAACATTGACACAACAGTCAAAGAAAAGGCAAAAGGCAAAAAGCTCCTGACCCAAAACATTCAGGAAATCCAGGACACAATGAGAAGACCAAACCTAAAGATAATAGGTGTAGAAGAGAGACAAGATTCCCAACTCAGTAAATATCTTCAACAAATTTAAAGGAGAAAACTTCCCTAGCCTAAAGAAAGAGATGCCCATGAACATACAAGAAGGCTATAGAACTCCAAATAGACTAGACCACAAAAGAAATTCCTCCTGTCACATAATAGTCAAAACACCAAATGCCGTAAACAAAGAAAGAATATTAAAAGCTGTAAGCCGCCTGGGGCCACACTAACTGGGTTCCTGAGTGGGAGGCTGGAGCTGAACGGGAGAGAAAGACAGGAGAAATAATGGAGGCCAAGACATGTTTCTGTTCAAAGGCCCCAAGTTTACTAAGAGTCTGTGCTTATAAAGGGGGGAGGCCCATCCCCCACCAATCCAATCTTGGTGCCTGTTGCCAGCCTGTAGGTGCATCTGCAGGATGTTGTCTCCAGAATATCTCAAGGGCCTCTCAGCAGGTAGCAGTGTCTTGGAGAAGAGCAGCAGCAGGTGAAAGAACAATAGAGCCATCTAAGTTGGAAGGCTCCACCTCAGGTGATCTCATACTCAGTGGCAGCAAGGTCAAAACCAGCCTACTCAAGCTGGGGAGGCTACAATTCTCCCCTAAATATATAATAAAAATTAGCTGGACTGGGGCACAAAATTTATTTATGCTCCATAGTACTGACTGGGAATTATGGTGGATGGCAGCCACACCTGGCGTAGGGATACAGATTTCCCTGAACAATTCTTTTTTTTTTTAATTACATATTTTCTTCATTTACATTTCCAATGCTTTCCCAAAAGACCTCCATACCCTCCCCCCATTCTCCTACCCACCAACTCCCACTTCTTGGCCCTGGCATTCCCCTGTACTGAGGCATATAATGATTGCAAGACCAAGGGACCTCTCTTCCCAGTGATGGCTGACTAGGCCTTCTTCTGCTACATATGCAGCTAGAAACACGAGCTCTGGGGTGGTACTGGTTAGTTCATATTGTTGTTCCACCTATAGGGTTGCAGACCCCTTTAGCTCCTTGGGTACTTTCTCTAGCTTCTCCATTAGGGGCTCTGTGATCCATCCAACAGCTGACTGTGAGCATCCAGTTCTGTTTTTGCTAGGCCCCGGCATAGTCTCACAAGAGACAGCTATATCTGGGTCCTTTCAGCAAAATCTTGCTAGTGTATGCAATGGTATCAGTGTTTGGAGGCTGATTATGGGATGGATCCCAGGTATGGCAGTCTCTAGATGGTCCATCCATTCATCTCAACTCCAAACTTTGTAACTCCTTCCATGGGTGTTTTGTTCCCAATTCTAAGAAGGGGCAAAGTGTCTTCGTTTGGCTTGAGTTTCATGTGTTGTGCAAATTGTATCTTGTATCTTGGGTATTCTAAGTTTCTGGGCTAATATCCACTTATCAGTGAGTACATATCATGTGAGTTCTTTTGTAATTGGGTTACCTCACTCAGGATAATGCCCTCCAGATTCATCCATTTGGCTAGGAATTTCATAAATTCATTCTTTTTAATAGCTGAGTAGTATTCCATTGTGTAAATATACAGCATTTTCTCTATCCATTCCTCTGTTGAGGGGCATCTGGATTCTTTCAAACTTCTGGCTATTATAAATAAGGCTGCTATGAACATTGTGGAACATGTGTCCTTCTTACCAGTTGGAACATCTTCTGGATATATGCCCAGGAGAAGTATTGCAGGATCCTCCAGTAGTACTATGTCCCATTTTCTGAGTAACCACCAGACTGATTTCCAGAGTAGTTGTACAAGCTTGCAACCCTACCAACAATGGAGGCTTGTTCCTCTTTCTCCACATCCTCAACAGCTTTTGCTGTCACCTAAATTTTTTATCTTAGCCATTCTGACTGTTATGAGGTGGAATCTCAGGGTTGCTTTGTTTTGCATTTTGCTAATGATTAAGGATGATGAACATTTTTTCAGGTGCTTCTCAGCCATTTGGTATTCCTCAGCTGAGAATTTTTGTTTAGCTTTGAGCCCTATTTTTTAATGGGGTTATTTGATTTTCTGGAGTCCACCTTCTTGAGTTCTTTATATATATTGCATATTATTCCCCTATCTGACTTAGGATAGATAAAGATCCTTTCCAAATCTATTGGTGTCCTTTTTGTCTTATTGATGGTGTCTTACAGAAGCTTTGCAATTTTATGAGGTCCTACTTGTCGATTCTCAATCTTAAAGCAAAGGCCATTGCTGTTCTATTCAGGAATTTTCCTCTCTGTGCACATATCTTCGAGGATTTTCCCCACTTTCTCCTCTACACGTTTCACTGTCTCTGGTTGTATGTGGAGTTTCTTGACTCACTTAGATTTGACCTTAGTACAAGGAGATAGGAATGATTAAATTGGCATTCTTCTACATGATAATCTCCAGTTGTGCCAGCACCATTTGGTGAAAATACTGTCTTTTTTCCACTGGATGGTTTTAGCTCCCTTGTCAAAGATCAAGTGACCATAGGTATGTGGGTTCATTTTTGGGCCTTCAATTCTATTCCATTGGTCTACTTGTCTGTTGCTATACCAGTACCATTCAGTTTTTATCACAATTGCTCTGTAGTACAGCTTTAGGTCTGGCATGGTGATTCCACCAGAGGTTCTTTTATCCTTGAGAAGAGTTTTTGCTAGCCTAGGTTATTGTTATTCCAGATGAATTTGCAGATTTCCCTTTCTAATTCATTGAAGAATTGAGTTGGAATTTGGATGGGCATTGTATTGTATCTGTAGACTGATTTTGGCAAGATAGCCATTTTTACTGCTTCGATCCTGCTAATCCATGAGGATGGGAGATCTTTCTATCTTCTGAGATCTTCTTTAATTTCTTTCTTCAGAGACTTGAAGTTCTAATCATACAGATCTCTCACTTCCTACAAGTCATGCCGAAGTACTTTATATTATTTGTTACTATTGTGAAGGGTGTTGTTTCTCTAATTTCTTTCTCAGCCCGTTTATTCTTTGTGTTGAGAAAGGCCATTGACTTTTTTGAGTAAACATTGTATTCATCTGCTGCACTGAAGCTGTTTACCAGGTTTAGGAGTTCTCTGGTGGAATTTTTAGGGACGCTTATATATACTATCATATCATCTGCAAAAAGTGATATTTTGACTTCTTCCTTTCCAGTTTGTATCCCTTTGATCTCCTTTTGTTGTCGAATTGCTCTGGCTAGGACTACCAATACCATGTTGAATAAGTATGGAGAAAGTAGGCAGCCTTGTCTAGTCTCTGATTTTAGTGGGATTGCTACCAGCTTCTCACCATTTACTTTGATGTTGGCTACTGGTTTGCTGTAGATTGCTTTTATCATGTTTAGGTATGGGCCTCAAATTCCTTATCTTTCTAAGACTTTTATTAAGAATGGGTGTTGAATTTTTTCAAATGCTTTCTCCACATCTAACGAGATGATCATGTGGTTTTTGTCTTTGAGATTGTTTATATAGTGGATTACATTGACGGATTTCTATATATTAAACCATCCCTGCATCCCTGGAATGAAACCTATTTAGGCAGGATGGATGATTGTTTTAATGTGTTCTTGGATTCGGTTAGCTAGAGTTGTATTGTGTATTTTTGTATAGATATTCATAAGAGAAATTGGTCTGAAGTTCCCTATTTTTGTTGGGTCTTTCTGTAGTTTAGGTATCAGAGAAATTGTGGCTTCATAGAATGAATTGGGTAGAGTACCTTCTGCTTCTATTTTGTGGAATAGTTTGTGAAGTACTGGAATTAGATCTTCTTTGAAGGTCTGATAGAACTCTGCACTAAACCCATCTGGTTCTGGGCTTTATTTGGTTGGGAGACTATTAATGACTGCTTCTATTTCTTTAGGGGATATAGGACTGTTTAGATCATTAACCTGATCCTGATTTACCTTTGGTACCTGGTATCTGTCTAGAAATTTGTCCATTTCATCCAGGTTTTCCAGTTTGGTTTTAGTGTAGCCTTTTGTAAAAGGATCTGATGGTGTTTTGGATTTCTTCAGGATCTTTTGTTATGTCTCCCTTTTAATTTCTGATTTTGTTAATTAGGATGCTGTCCTTGTGCCCTCTAGTGAGTATGGCTAAGGGTTTATCTATCTTGTTGATTTTCACAAAGAACCAGCTCCTCATTTGGTTGATTCTTTGAATAGTTCTTCTTGTTTCTGCTTGGTTGATTTGCCCCTGAGTTTGATTATTTCCTGCCAGCTACCCCTCTTGAGTGAATTTGCTTCCTTTTGTTCTAGAGCTTTTAGGTGTGTTGTCAAGCTGCTAGTGTGTGCTCTCTCTAGTTTCTTTTTGGAGGCACTTAGTGCTATGTGTTTTCCTCTTAGATATGCTTTCATTGTGTCCCATAAGTTTGGGTATGTTGTGACTTCATTAAACTCTATAAAGTCTTAATTTCTTTCTTTATTCCTTCCTCGACCAAGGTATCATTGAGATGGGTGTTGTTCAGTTTTCCATGTGATTGTTTGCCTTATATTATTTATGTTGTTATTGAAGATCAGCCTTAGTCCATGGTGATCTGATAGGGTGCATGGGAAATTTTCAATATTTTTGTATCTGTTGAGGACTGTTTCATGACCAATTATTTGGTCATTTTTGGAGAAGGTACCATGTGGTGTTGAGAAGAAGTTATATCCTTTTGTTTTAGGATAAAATGTTCTGTAGATATCTGTTAAATCCATTTGTTTCATAATTTCTGTTAGTTTCACTCTGTCCCTGTTTAGTTTCTTTTTCCACTATCTGTCCATTGATGAAAGTTGTGTGTGGAAGTCTCCCACTATTATTGTGTGAGGTGCAATGTGGGCTTTGAGCTTTACTAAAGTTTCTTTATTGATTGTGGCTGCCCTTGCATTTGGAGCATAGATATTCAGAATTGAGAGTTTCTCTTGGAAATTTTAACTTTGATGAGTATGAAGTGTCCCTTCATGCCTTTTTTTTTTTTTTTTTTTTGATTACTTTGAGTTGGAAGTCGATTTTATTCAATATTATTAATGGCTACTCCAGCTTGTTTCTTCAGACAATTTGCTTGGAAACTTCTATTCTAGCCTTTCATTCTGAGGTAATGTCTGTCTTTTTCCTTGAGATGGGTTTCTGGTATGCAGCAAAATGTTGGGTCCTGTTTGTGTAGCCTGTCTGTTAGTCTATGTCTTTTTATTGGGGAATTGAGTCCATTGATATTAAGAGATATTAAGGAAAAGTAATTGTTGCTTCCTATTATTTTTGTTGTTAGTGTTGGTATTCTGTTCTTGTGGCTGTCTTCTTTTAGGTTTGTTGAAGGATTATTTCTTGCTTTTTTCTAGGGCGTGGTTTCCGTCCTTTTATTTTATTATTATTTTTTTCTGTTATTATTCTTTGAAGGGTTGGATTTGTGGAAAGATAATATGTGAATTTGGTTTTGTCGTGGAAGATTTTGTTTCTCCATCTATGGTAATTAAAAGTTTGGCTGGGTTTAGTAGCCTAGGCTGGCATTTGTGTTCTCTTACAGTCTTTATAACATCTGTCCAGGATCTTCTGGCTTTCATAGTCTCTGGTGAAAAGTCTGGTGTAATTCTGTTAGGCCTGCCTTTATATGTCACTTGACCTTTTTCCCTTACTATTTTTAATATTATATCTTTATTTAGTGCATTTGTTGTTCTGATTATTGCATGTTGGGAGGAATTTCTTTTCTGGACCAATGTATTTGTAGTTCTGTAGGCTTCTTGTATGTTCATCGGCATCTCTTTCTTTAGGTTTGAGAAATTTTCTTCTATAATTTTTTTGAAGATATTTGCTGGCCCTTTATGTTGAAAAATCTTCATTTTCATCTACTCCTATTATCCATAGGTTTGATCTTCTCATTGTGTCCCAGATTTCCTGAGTTAGGATCTTTTTGCATTTTGCATTTTCTTTGACTGTTGTGTCTATGTCCTCTATGAAATCTTCTGCACCTGAGATTCTCTCTTCCATCTCTTGTATTCTGTTGATGATGCTCACATCTATGGTTCCAGGTTTCTTTCCTAGGGTTTCCATCTCCAGTGTTGCCTCACTTTGGGTTTTCTTTATTGTATCTACTTCCCTTTTTGGGTCTAGTATGGTTTTGTTCATTTCCATCACCTGTTTGGTTGTGTCTTCCTGTCTTTCTTTAAGGACTTGTAACTTTTTAGCAGTGTTCCTATGTATTTCTTTAAGTGAGTTACTGAAGTCCTTCTTGATGTCCTCTACCTTCATCATGAGATAAGCTTTTTAATCCGGGTCTAGCTTTTCGGGTGTGTTGGGGTACCCCAGACTGGGTAAGGTGGGAGTACTGTGTTCTGATGATGCTGAGTGGTCTTGATTTCTTTTAGTAAGATTCTTACATTTGCCTTTGCCATCTGGTAACCTCTGGAGTTAGTTGCTATAATTGTCTCTGGTTAGGGCTTGTTCCTCTCCTGATTCTGTAAGCCTCTATCAGCAGACCAGGGAGACTAGCTCTTTTCTGAGTTTCAGTGTTCAGAGCACTTTCTGCAGGCAAGCTATCCTCTTGCAGGGAAGGTGTACAGATATCTGGCATTCAGACCAGCCTCCTGGCAGAAGATGAAGGCCTGAAACAGGGCCTGTCCTAGAAGCTGTGTCACTTTGGCCTGTCCCAGAAGCTGTTAGCTTCTGTAGTCATCACTTTCACAAGAGCAGACTAGTGTAGGAGGCATCCAGGAACCAAGATGGCTATACCAGGTGCTCTGGCAAAGCCCTCCTGGGCCTGGCAGACACCTCTCCTTTGGCAGGGAAGGTGCCTGGAAGTCTGGAGCCCGAAATGGGGACTGCCTGAGAAACTGTCCTCTAGGAATCTTGGGCGTTTCCACAGACTCTGTGCCTAAAGTGACCCAGTGCTGGCGCCGACTGGAAGGGATTTGTGACCCTGGTCAGGCCGGGTTTTCTGCTTCCCTAATGCTGTCTTAAGTCCCGTGATTGGATTGGAACAGAAGTTGTGTTCCACTCACCAGAGGTCCTACGATCATCCTGATCTATTCTTATTCGTCAAGGAGAATATATGCAGCTTGTTTGTTTTTATTTTGCACAAACATGGCTCTGTGGTCTATTATTAATAAACCACATCCTCTTGGCATATACCTCTGTCTTAGAGCGATATAGTTCTGAAAACTGGTTGCCGGTCATTGACTGACCAGCCCTCATAGCACACCTTATTCCCAAATCAGACCAATGTCACAATATATATATTCAATATGTTTCTTCATATTGATGAATTTCTGACACCTGTGCTTGCTATATGCAGAGCTGCATGCTTGCTGAAAACAGGCTGTAAGGTGTTGACTGACCTGCTTGAAAAACAAAGTCAAGACAGTTGAAAAGCAACAGAATAAAAGCTTCTTTGTGGAAGTCCAGATACTTTATTCAGTTGCAAATTAGCAATGATCAAGCTCAAACTCTGGCCTCCAGGTGTAGGAGAGGTGGCTTTGAGAATCAACAGAAAGGCTGTTTCTCATGTAAATAGGCTAAGCTATAAGTTAACTTTGCTAGCTTATAAAGATTTTTAGCTATCTTCAATAGGAATCTCTAATATTGGAATTATTACTAGACCAGTCCAAAGTTGAGTTAGAATAACTGGTCACATTGAAAGAAAAAGAAGAATCATTATAACTCCTTCTTATGACTAATCTTTTTTTTTTTAAGTCAGATTTCATGATCTCTGTCCTATAAGTTTAAAAAGTTTGAAGCAAGGCAGCTTAGTTTGTTCAATCTGGGACAAAGACAAGCAAAGGTGGGTCAGAAACACATACTCAAATCAGCTTTCTTGTCAGCACAGTCAGGGCATTCAGCTTACTCACAGGTCAGCCTGTCACAGGAATCATTCTGGCATTTGTCATGCTCCTTCAGCATTCTGTGGAGAAAACCTAAGTTTTCCCTGTTCCCCATATATACGGTAGCTGTTCAGAATCAAGCTATATGCCAATAAGTAGATCCTTTTTTTCTCACCTAGACATGATTATGTCTAGTTTTAAGATACTGTAAGGCATTTAGTAAGTTCTTTGACATCCAAATTTTAAAATTTTAAAAATAAAAACGTGATTTAAATAATGTGCCCGGGGACATAATTCCTCTCCTTCTTTGTTTTATAAGAAGGTATAGTTTTTAAAGTTCCATAATACCTTGTCTTTGAGAATTATAAAATATCTCAGTAACATGGGTAACATAAAATTGTTGACAAAACATCTCAAATACTTGACTATTATAGCCAGTTCCAATATCTGCTGTAATCTAATTTGGAACACCAAGTATATATTAAAAAAAAAAATTTAACGTAGCCAATGGCTAATGATAATTTTAGTTGTTTCTTTTGTAGAGCAGTTGTAACTAGAAATCTTGAAAAGGTATTAATAGTCACATGTGCATAATTTATTTATTTATTAATCAGAAATAAGAGTATCCATTTGCAGCAATTGATTACATATAAGTCCTCAAGAACTATACACCATTATGCGGAAACAGGTAGAAACTGAGGACACTAAGAACAAATATTTTACAATTTGACATGCACATTCTCTAAAAATACCAAAATATTCTCTTAAGCCATTACTATTTTGATGATGTAATGAATGCTATTTTTGTGTAAGGCCTGTAATCTGGCTGGGATATAAATATAGCATGACATTGCCTTAATAGGTCTTGTCCAGACAATCTAGGACAAATTTACACAATATCTTTCCATAAATCCAGCCCTACAAAGAATAATAGATGGAAAACACCAACACAAGGAGTGAAACTACACTCTAGAAAAAGCAAGAAAGTAATCTTTTAACAAACCCAAAGGAAGATAGTTACACAAGCATAATTACACCTCTAATAACAAAAATAACAGGAAGTAATAATCACTTTGCTTTAATATCTCTTCACATCAATGGACTCAATCCCCCCCCCCCCCCCCGCCCTCCAAAGGCATCGACTAAGAGACTGGATATGTAAATACGACCCAGCATTTTGCTGCATACAGGAAATGCCCCTTAGTGACAAAGGCAGATACTACCTCAGAGTACAATGTTGGAAAACAGTTTTCTAAGCAAATAGTCACAAGAAACAAGATGGAGTAACCATTCTAATATCAAATAAAATCAACTCTCATCCAAAAATTATCAAAAAGAGATAAGAAAAGACACTTAATACTGGTCAAAGAAAAATCTACCAAGATGAACTCTCAATTCTGAACATTGCTGCCCCAAATGCTAAAGCACTCACATTCATAAAAGAAACTTTACTAAAGCTCAAAGCACACATCACACCCCACATAATAAAGTGGGAGACTTCAACATCCCACTCTCATCAATGGAGAGATCATGGAAATAGACAGTAAACAGAAACACAGTGAAACTAACATAAGTTATGAACCAAATAGTTCTAACAGATATTTATAGAACATTTCATCCTCAAGCAAAAGAATAAATCTTCTTCTCAATAAATTGCTAAAACAAAAAGAGAAAAATCAAAGTGGCAAGCTATGTATTAGAAGTAAGCTATTTGGGTTAATGAGATGCTGCAGCCCATAAATGTCTTTTTTACCAAGGACAAAGACCCATGTTAAATGCTTAGAGGCCAAAAAAGAACTGACTTTTGAAAGATGGCTTTTGATCTCCACATTACTGACACAGCACTTGAATACCCAATACACAGAAACATTCATACATATAGTAAATATATAAATTTTAAAATACATTTTAAAAGTCTTAAATTGTTTTAAGCAGTATTTTAGACAGGATACCTGTTGTCCCTTGGAATTTTATAGTACTTTTGGACAACTTCTTTTAAAGAATCTCACTGACTCTCATTGGAAACTTTAGTTCTTCTAAGGTAATGGAGTTGAAAAGCTCCAAAATATATTAGGCCATTTTGTAATCTGCAGGTGTCATAAAAGTTGTGAGTGAGGATGGCTTCTGGTTTGATTGATTTGAGCATCTAAATGAGTTATAATCCTGGAATAGTTGTCAGACATTAGGAAACAGTTATGGTTGGAAAAGAATATCATTCTAATGGGCCATAATCAGGTTAACTGGACATGCATTCCTTTTGGATTCCTCCACTTCTCTTCAAGGAAAAACACAAAGAGGCAGAATTGCATCTTGATGAAAAAATGTAAGTTTTTATGGATTCTTCCATCTCAAATTTGTCTGCTCATGAACCTTTTAAAAACCTGTTTATGTGTAAATAGAGCTGGAATCTCTCACACCAAGTCACAGACTTATCATGTGCTTTCAGCCACAATAAGGTGTAAGCTCTCTGTGTGCAGGACCTGAACAAAGGCAAGCACTGAATCTTATATTAGCTCTTATCTCATAGCAGTGACCACATACTAGTTTACAGCTTTACTATGAACTTGCTGGTATGACCCCCAGAAGCTTGAAGGTCATATTTTTAAGTCTATTTCACAGTCACAGTGCATGTTTGATAAACAAAAGTATTCCCGTTAGATGAAAGCTTCCTATTTCTTCGGCATGAAGTTAAGAGTATCCTTAAAACGTGGAAGAATTCTGAAATGAAACTGGAGATATGAATCCTTGATTGCTTTGGAAAGTGGAGGCTGAATCCTAATAAGGACATTTAGGAAAAGGAGAAGTGCATTGTGGTATCTTAAAGTATTGCCTTGGCTTCTCTTCACACTTAGTTGAAATCCTAACATTATTCCTACATACTAACCATCAAAGTGATTAGTTACGGGTGGGGAAGGGTTGTTTCTCAGAACTAATTATTACCACATTCAGATTCAGTCTTTGTCACTGGTAGCTCTTTTATACAGTGGACTTTTACCTTTATTGTGAGGCAGGCTAAATAATAACTGTAGGGTTTATACTGATAAAAATGTTTATTTTCATCTTTTTAGTGGTTGAAGGAAGAACAGCATCAACAGCCAAAACTAATATTGTCCTTACTGGCTAGGGAAGGGATGTAGAATTAGAAACAGTAGCATAACCATGGTGTTGCCCTTTCCAGGTGCCCAACTTATTTTCTCCTGTGTGTATGAATATTCTCATATCATCAATGTCCTTGTGTAAACTATCCAAAGGCTCTCTATAATTATCTTTGATGATGTCTCACAAAGTATTACAAATGCCTATAAACATTAATAAAAATACTTTCTTCTAATATTTTATCCTCATATAAATATATCCCCATTTATATATTCTGATCATTGACTATAAATTTAGCATAAAAAAGATAAAGAAAAAAGATATATTATTTATCAGATCAGACCATAAGTAGGAGAAAGAGAACTGGTGAAGTGTTCCTCGATTATCTGTAAAAATTAAAGGAAATAATGATATGAATACACAGATGCAGTTTTAAATGAGGTTTCGATTGATTCTCTCAATTTGTGTATAAATAAGCATATTCATGAAGATTGAAAGACTATAGTTCTTTATCTCAAATATACTTACAAATACAAACAAATATTTAACTCAAAATAGGCTCAATATTTGTCTCAAAATGCACTGGAGGGTGAGTGACACATTCTGGTTGAAGCATGAGTGATCAGGTTCCCTGATGATATATGGGTATTTCATTGTTAGGAGAGTACAACAAAGAACACATGTGGTTCTAACAGTCATTGTGCTCATAATTTGGTGCTCAGAGCAAACAGGAATATAGGAATGGGTAAAGAATACAACATTAATCAAGAAAGGAAAGAATGACAGCTTCACTGTCTCTACCCCTTTACATAGGTGAATTATTTTGGCATCTATAATGAACCAATAAAATACTCTCGTAAAATGAGATCTGATCTGAACACACAAGAAAACTGTGTGAGGATCGTGATGTAAAACTATGAAGTCTATTTCCATAGTCATTCCTTATAAGTATCTCTAAATATAAATATAGAAATATAAAATATTTTTCAATAGTCAGGTTACATTTGAAGATCCAGTCTTTGCAGGTTGGATGATGGTGTTTCAATAAAGCTCATTAAACATTTCTATTTGCCACAGGACTGAAAAAGCCTTGGAGAAATTATCTGTTGACATTGAAATATCCATATACAAAGTAGAAAGCCAGATGTGCACCCAACAATGTTACCTGGCCAAACTGGCTCCTTTCATAATCTGGCAAACTAATCTAGTCCATTGACACATATTTTCAGAAATTAGGTGGCTACCTAATTGTTATGACCAACATGTTCTCCCATAATCTCCCTTGAATTGATGTAGAACAACTGTAAGCAACATTTCCCTCTTTATGATGAGGTCAAGCTATGTGTATCTGGACATAGGAAGATAGCACTTGGCTTTGGAACAATTAGTGTTCTATCAGGTTATTTCCTCAGTTTCAGGTATTGGCTTAGACTTGCCCTTTCTTCCAATCTTAACAATATAGCATCCAAACAATATTTCTTGATTACTCACTCTCTTCTATGTTGAAAATTGCAATTCAGACTTGGAAACAAGTGTGTATCCATGACCTTTATGGTCTAACATGGTCTGGTGGGAAGCATATTGGGACAGTAGTAGTCTCACTGGCTTGGTACATGACATTTGACAAATTACTTGACCCTAATGTGCTTTATTTTCATACCCACAGAGCACAGAGGCAATACCTTATAACAACCTGCCCTATCTTGCAGAGATTCTGAAAGGCTGAAGTGAAATACTGTTCACATTCTGCTGTGATGCATTCATGCTGGTTGCTACTCAATTTAGACTATTAGACACATGTCACCATAATTAGAATAAAAAAAATTTCAAGGGGGGTTAGTAGAAATATAATTCAGTCAGTCCCTTTTTTTTTTAACAAATACCTTTCATTCACTGATAAAACATGATAAAGGAATTAGATACTGTTCTAATTTCCATTTTATAAGTAAAGAATTGAGGCAGAGAAGTCATGAACTATTTGCCCAGTGTTACAAATCTGGTTAGCAGTTGTTCTAGATGTTTCAGTTTTATTCCAGAACCCATACTCTTTTCCTTTAAAGCGGTAGAAATAACATTTTAAGAATTTAGAACTAGATGGAAGATCTAACAGCAATATTTGCAAAGCCACTGAATCATAATCTGGCCACTGAAGCTTTCACTGTATCCTAGCTAAGACAAAGCCAAGGGAATATCTCCACCTAATTGGACAACTTAAAAACATTTTGTGTCTTCTGCATGAGTCAGTGTACCTACTTAAATGCATGTAGGATTCAGAGCAAAAAAGTTCTGCAGGAAAGAGAGTAGAGGACTTTTAGATTATGTTTCTACGAAGACTGAACAACTTCAAGTATAGTAGAGCTATCATATAGGACCTAGGTTAAATAAAACTCAACCATCACAGCCTTAGGGATGAAGAGAGCAATAAACACTTGTGAAGAGGAACAGTTTCCTGCTCTGATTTTTCTTTCTGTACTACCTCCTCAAGCTGAACTATGAATCTGAGTTCCTGACTTAAAGGATATAGTCTTTAAGTGATGGCTCTCCCATATGTATGAACAATTATTTCTGAACCCCTTTAAAATGCACAATAAGTGGAAGTGCCTTGGTCTGATCCCTTGCAGAATGCTAGTTTAGATTCTCAGATGATTTGGACACTAATGACCTGATCACCAGGAGCTATGAAGTCTCATGTTAACATCCCCATTTTATTCTGATTTGTGAATCTCTTACCAAGTAGAAATTGAAAAATCTTCTAGACATTCAAAATTCTGTGTGTGTGTGAGTATGTGTGTGTGTGTGTCTATTTGTGTTTCTGTCTGTGTCTCTCTGTCTGCCTGTTTGTGTGTGTGTGTGTGTGTGTGTGTGTGTGTGTGTGTGTGAGAGAGAGAGAGAGAGAGAGAGAGAGAGAGAGAGAGAGAGAGAGAGAGAGAGCTATTATATCTCAGACAGGGTGGCTGGATAAGGAAACTGAATTCACACATATTCACTTACTCTATTTGGCTTTATTTTCAATGTTTTTATTTTTATTATAACAGCAGCTTGTGTAGATAATGTCCTAATTTTTATTTAATTGGTAAGGAACCGAGGCAGAGAAAGCCTGAGTTATTTGCCAGTATTACACATCTGGTTAATAGATGTGCTAAATGTTTCAGTTTATTCCAAGACACACATGCATTAATTTGTTCATTTGTTTGTTCATTCATTTGTTTTCTTTCTTATTTCTTGAGACAGGTTTTCTCTGTACAGCACTGGCTGTCCTAGATTAACCTGGTCTCAGAGGTCCTCCTGACTTTAACCCCAGAATGCTGGGACTAAAGTTCTATACTACCACATTCAGTCAGAATCCACATTATTAAGTATTATGCTAAATGAAGACTGTGGGGATATTTAAAAAATATACCTACCAAAAGAGGTGTTATATGAAAGATGATTTTAAAATTAAGAGCAATGGCACAATAAAGAATTAAGTCATGACCATTCCCAACAGTAATAAAATGTGCAGAAACACAGACTAATAATATACTGCTGTTTTAAAAAGAACAAGATGTTCCATGGTGAATAAATCTTGCCTGTTGCGGCCGCCAGCTGCTCGCAACGTGTACGGTTCGGCTGATATGGCTACTCGAGCTGTAAAAGAGGAATCTAGATGGGGCGAAGAAACGAAGCTAAGACAAATTCATTCTGATCAAAGCTCAAATTTTATTGTTGCGACACTAGTTATGAAGGAAGGGGGAGGGGACCCGATTCCAGCCGAATAATCTCTGGTCTAGTAGAAAGGTGAGCACATGTGTGGCTCCGCAGGTTCCAGCAGTGGGCGTGGCAGAACGAATGAGCAGGAAGCTCCACCCCTGAGCAAGCAGGTTTCAGGCTGGGGGAGGGGAGACTACACTTGCCCATTGCAAAGGCTATGACAAATTAGTTGGACAGGAAGGAGGTAGAAGATCCTTATCTCTTGAGTAGGCTGTGTGTGTATTAACACTGAAGAGAAATCAAAGTGATTATAGAGAGTCTACCACCCTTAGATATAGGTAAGGAGGATGCCTGCCTCTGAGCCTCATCCATCACAGGCATTACACAGATTGTTAGAGTTGGAATGGTTTCTCTATTAAGATAAATGTCAGGGACTTAAGTTTTACCATGAAAAAAAAAACATATATCAAAAATTCTTAGAATAAAAAGGTTGATAATGCCTGGAAATGGATTTCTAGCTGAGTGTAACTGTGATAACATGGAGAGAAACAGAGGCCCTGGGAAGACATTTTGTATAAGTATGTTCATAGGTCAAGTAGGAGGAGACGACTGATAATTATTAAAAGCATAAGATTTCAGAGAAAGCAACTGAGGAGTGCATATAAAGAACCCATGTAGGGGCATCATCTATGACGGAAAATGTTCATTGAAGTTACACAGAAGAGAGATGACTGGCATGGGCAGGAGCCTAATTGGAAGTTGTTTTGCTGTAAGTTCCTGCAGTTTGTTTATAGTGCTTTAAAAGGAATGGAAAGAACATAAGGTTTACAGTCATTTCTCAGCATATTGAAGAATAAAATAGTCTTACAAGGATCTGAAAATACAAAGAAAAATCTCCATATTTTCCATACCACTCTTCAGAGAGTTGGCCTTCTCATTTCTACTTTCCATGGTACATCACTGAAATGCTACTGCCCTATTGTGCACACACGGCCACAGAATTTTTACATGGCAGTTTAAACAGTCATCAGACACTCTTCAAGATCTCTTAAATCAAAATTTGCATTATCAGAAGAAAATTTCACAGTGATACAATTGGAGCTGATGAGCAAGTAACTTATCCATAGCCAGCTAATCAGTCAGGACCATTAGACTAAACTTTGGCAGCTAAAACTTGTCTCTGCCAGGCAAACAATGAAATTCTCATCTCTGCAATGTAGTGAGAGAAGAGAAAACAAATTTGTTAGTTTACATTTTCTTAGGAAATAAAGTGTTCTATAGAATGTGGCTGTGCAGTGCTACATAAGCCTTAACAAGTAAGGAGGGTTGGCAGAGTTCTTTTTAGGAAGCAAAGACAATTTCTAAGAGGTCCCAAGAAAGTGTCAGTAGAATATCAAGTTTCCATCAAAGAATAGAGTTCATCCTCATGTCAGTCCAAACTTGGGTTTGCATGGAGATTCTTGACAGTTGGATACAAGAGAGGTGAGCAGGTAAACAAATTCAGGGCTAAAACTAAAAGATGTTGTGTAATATGGCAAGTTTATATAGGAGTAGTAGATAGTGTAGAGAAATAGGAAAAAGTTAGAGGCTGGGAAGATAATATAGGCAGTAATGGGCTTGTCACACAAGCCTGAGGACCCACATTCCATCTTCAGTCTGAACATGGTTTCAAATGCTTGCAACCCCATTGATGAAGAGTTGGAGAGAAGAGATCTCCAATGTTGGCTGATTGCAAACCTAGTCTAACAGGCAGCCCCACTTACCAGGGAGAGACTCTGTCTCAAAAACTCCAAGGAAGAGGATAGAAATGTGCCTCAATCAGTGTTGTGCCTGAGTTTGGATTGCCAGGACCCATTTAAATACATAGATATTGCAGCTGGTGTTTTTAATTCCAGTGCTAATGGGACACAGACAGGCAAAGCCCAAGAGTTTAGTGGCCAGTCCCGCTAGTCAAATTGGTGAGCTTATGGCTCAGTAAGAGACTAGCTGAGGTGGACAGCAATCAAAGAAGATAGCTAGGAAGAGAATCTGGCCTCCTCCACAGGCACAAATATACATATGCACTTTTATGAACTTGTGCTGTGCACACACCTTCCTAAGCATATCCATATAACACAGAGAGAGAGAGGGAGAGAGGGAGAGGGAGAGAGGGAGGGAGAGAGACCTTGCCCACAAATATAAGCAAGACAAGTGGCTCCTGTGAAACACAGCTGGACTTCATTTCTGGCTTAAACATATAGTGCATACATGTGTATATGTCTTCTTGTACATGTAGGCATGAACGTACACAAAACAGTACAAATCTGTGGACATACAGACAAACACACACACAAGTCTACCATTTGAAGTAATAAAATTTTCTGAGGATGTTGAGAGAGTGAGAGGAAAGAAAGAGAATGGAGGCAGAAACAGGAAAGGAGGGAAGGTAGGGGAAGTAGAAAGAGATGAGAGGAGAAAAAAGAACAGGAAGAATTGAGTCACACCCAAATGTCCCTCAACCTGGGAATGGATAAAGACAATGTGCTTATTTACAAAATGAAGTACAACTCAGTTGTTAAAAAAAAAATAACTTCCAAGTTTTTGTTGTGGGTCTTTGCTTGAGTTTCAGTCATATATTAGGTGGAGCCTCTCAGAGGACAATTACACTAGGATTTTATCATGAATTTCCTATTGAGTCTGGTTTACATCACTCAGAATGATATTTTCTAGATTCATTCACTTGCCTACAACATTCACGATGTTCTTGTTTTTAATAGGTAAGAAGTATTCCAGCTATTAAAGTTGTATAAATGAACCACATTTTCTTTATCCATTCCTCAGCTGAGAGACATCTAGGTTGTTTTCAGTTTCTGAGTACTATGAATCAAGCTTCTATGAATACATTTGAGTAAGTGTCCTTATCATAAGGTGGAACATCTTTTGGGTATATGCTCAGAAATGGTAGAGCTGGGTCTTAAGGTAGATCAATTCCCAGTTTACTATTAAACCACCAAATTGATTTACAGAGTGGTTGTACAAGTTTTCACACCTACCAGAAATTAAGGAGTGTTCCCATTGCTCCACATCCTTGCCAGCATGTGCTGTCTTTTCTGGTTTTGATTTTAGCCATTCTGAGGGTTGGGAGGTAGAATCTCAGAGTTATTTTGATTTACATTTCCCTGATGACTAAGAACACTGAACATTTTAAAAAGTGTTTTTTGGCCATTCGAGATTCCTCTGTCGAGAATTCTCTGCTTAGTTTTAGTTGGAGCTTAATTAGGGTTCTTAAACACTTTAACCTTACTTCTAGCCCACCAACCAAAGGTACAGGGAAAAATAATTAATAGGACAAGGGAGATATGGACCTGTTTAGAAGTGCTATTTGGGGCATTTTCAAGCATGAATCAATAGCAGTGGCCCCATTCAGAAGAAACAATAAGGATCTGCTGAATTGTCACAAGTATGAGTCCAAAGATGTGGCAAGATGCTGCTAGAATACGACAAGAAGTTCTTTGGGGTATTTCTGTCTACTAAAACATGGCGAATGAAGATCAGTGAAGAAGAGCAAGGTGTTGAAAAGTGTATCAATGCAAGAGTGGCCTCTCACTGTCTGTGGAGTTATATTTATATTCTTTCTAAATATTACAAGCGCTCTCAATTGTCTGTTTTTGCTTTGAACAAAATATCATGTGCTGTTTATCAAGACAGCTTCCAGAAAAACACCATGTGTCTATTCTCAGCAAAATGTTAATATGTCCTCTTTTCATAAGGCAGCTCTCCCCCGCATGACATGATTCAACTGAGTCTCCAAGTAAACCAGAAATTTCCACTTCAGAAGTAGATGCGTAAGCAACTCTGAAGAGGAGGGAAAAAGGGCCCTAGTGTGGAGGGGGAAGTGACAACAAGTCTGGACCTGAGATGAAGATTCAGTTAATGAAATGGATTAATGTCTTTGAAGGGAAAGAAATAGAATTCTAATGTTCTTTTCTCACCTGAAAAGTGTAAGGCTTAGGGTGATAAGCAGTTTCAAATTCAAATGAGAGAGCAGAATCCTTCAATTATTTGATTTTTAGTTGCTTAATCTTAAGAAATATGAAGTTTAGAACTGTTGGGAATATCTTCAGCATGAAATTTATTCATCTCTGGTCCAGTGGAAATTTGAATATAGTAGAAAATTGTTGAGTCATTTTTTATGACTGAAAGAAAAATATTCAAAATAAAGATAAAAAACATACTAAACCCTAGAAAGATCTTTGTTTACAGCATTACATTATAGACATATTTATCTCAAAACTAGAGCTCTGTGTCATCAGCATATATAAAATTACATACAGTGTAATGACAAGTCCTAGAGTATTCTGTCCTGGTTTCCTTTATATTGATGTGATAATATTTACTCTCTGACACAATGTTTACTTCATTTTGCATTTACACATCACAGGGCATCACTGATGCAAGTCAAGGTAGGAGGAACCTCAAAGGAAGACTGTCACTCTGGGAACACACAAGCCAAAGAATTCCATCAGGAACCATGGAAGATATTACTTATTTGCATGCTCTCATACAGACTCATCTTAGCTAGCAATATTACATATCACAGGATCATCTATCTTCAGATGGGGCAACCCACAGTGTGGTACTCTCCAGCCCCTAATGTCAGTAATCAGGAAAGTCCATCCAGTGGCCAGTCTGTTACAAGTTGTTACCCAGTCAAGGCTTGGGCTCTAGCATGTCTCAGGGTGATAATTAAAGTTTACTAGGACACTATCCAATAAACAAATATTCAGTACATTTTAATCTTTTAAAAAAAGGTATTTTCATTATTTAAATTTCAAATGTAAACCCTTTTTTGGTTTCCCCTATGAAAACCCTCTATCCCCTCTCCCATTCCCCTGCTAACCAAACCACTGGCCCTGGCAATCCCTAATATTGTGGCATAGAGCCTTCACAGGACTGAGGTACTCTCCTCCGATTGATGATCAAGTAGGCCACCTTCTGCTACACTTGCAGTTATTTCTATGAGTCCCACCATGTGTTTTCTTTGGTTGGTGGTTTAGTCCAAGGGAGCTCTGGGTGGAGGTACTGGTTGGTTCATATTGTTGTTCCTCTTATGAGGCTGCAAACCCCTGAAAATCCCCTTAGGATGGAATGAATCCCAAGGTGGGGCAGTCTCTGGATGGTCATTTCTTTAATCTCTGCTCCACACTTTGTCATTGTAAGTTTGTCCATGGGTATTTTGTTTCCCCTTCTAAGAAGGATCGAAGAATTCACACTTTGGTCTTTCTTATTCATGAGTTTCATGTGTTTTGTGAATTGTATCTTGGGTATTCCAAGCTTCTAGCCTAATACCCACTTATCAGTGAGTGTACACCATGAGTGTGCTTTTGTGATTGGGTTACCTCACTCAGAATGATATCCTTCAGGTACATCAATGTGCCCAAGAATTTCATAAATTCATTGTTTTTAATAGCTGAGTAGTACTCCATTGTATAAATGTACCCCATTTTCTGTATGCATTCCTCTGTTGAGGGACATCTGGGTTCTTTCCAGCTTCTGGTTATTATAAACAAGGCTGCTATGAACATAGTGGAATATTTGTCCTTATTACATGATGGGGCATCTTCTGGGTAAATTCCCAGGAGTGGTATTGCTGGATTTTCCAGTAGTAATATGTTAAAATTTCCGAGGAACCTCAAAACTGACTTCTAGAGTGGTTGTACCAGCTTGCAATCTCACCAACAATGGAGGAATGCTCCTCTTTCTCCACAACCTCATCAGCTTAGGTGTCACTTGAGTTTTTTGTTTTTGCCATTCTGACTGGTGTGAGGTGGAATCTCAGGGTTGTTTTGATTTGCATTCCCTGATGATTAAGGGTATTGAACATATTTTTAGGTGCTTTTGAGCTATTCAGTATTCCTCAGTTAAGAATACTTTGTTTAGCTCTGTACCCCATTTATTAATATGGTTATTTGCTTCTCTGTAGTCTAACTTCTAGAGTTCTTTGTATATATTAGATATTAACCCTCTATTGAATTTAGAATTGGTAAATATCTTTTCCAAATCTGTCTGTTGCCTTTTTGCCTTATAATAGTGCTCTTTTCCTTACAGAACCTTTGTAATTTTATGAGGTCTCCTTTGTCAATTCTTTATCTGAGAGGATAAGCATTTTGTGTTCTGTTCAGGATTTTTTCCCCTGTGCTCATGTGTTTGAGGTTCTTCCCCACTTGATCCTCTATAAGTTTGAGTGTCTCTGGTATTATGTGAATGTCCTTGATACACTTAGACTTGAGCTTTGTACAAGGACATAAGAATTGATCACCTAGCATTCTTCTATATGCTAAATGCTAGTTGAAACATCATCATTTGTTGAAAATGCTGTTTTTTTTCCCCACTCGATAGTTTTACCTTCTTTGGCAAAGATCAAGTGAACATAGGTGTGTGGGTTCATTTCTGGGTCCTCAATTCAATCCCATTAGTCTACATGTCTGTCATTGTACCAGTACCATGCAGTTTTTTTTTTTATCACAATTGCTCTGTAGTACAACTTTGAGATTAGACATGGTGATTCCAGCAGAGGTTCTTTTATTGTTGAGAACAGTTTTTGCTATCCTAGGTTTTATGTTATTCTAGATGAATTTGCAAATTGCCATTTCTAACTCAGTGAAGAATTGAGTTGGAATTTTAATGGGAATTGCATTGAATCTGTAGATTGCTTTTGGCAAGATAGCCATTTTTACTATATCAATCTTACCAATACATGAGCATGGGAGATCTTTCCATCTTCTGAGACCTTCTTCAGTTTCTTTCTTCAGAGACTTGAAGTTCTTATCATACAGATGTTTCACTTTCTTAGACTGAGTCACACCAAGGTATTTTATATTATTTGTGACTATTGTGAAGGGTGTTGTTTCCCTGAATTCTTTCTCAGCCTCTTTGTCCTTTGTGACGGGAAAGGCTACTGATTTTTTTGAGTTAATTTTATATCCAACTACTTCACTGACACTGTTTATCAGGTTAAAGATTTTTCGGTGAAATTTTTGCGGTCACTTACATATACTATCACATCATCTGCAAATAGTGATATTTTAACTTCTTACTTTCCTTTTTGATCTCCTTTTGTTGTCTAATTTCTCTGGCTAGGACTTCAAGTACTACATTGAATAAGTAGGGAGAGAGAGAACAGCCTTGTCTAGTCCCTGATTTTAGTGGTATTGCTTCAAGTTTCTCTCTGTTTAGTTTGATATTGGCTACTGATTTGCTGTATATTGCTTTTATTATGTTTAGATATGGGCCTTGAATTCCTGATCTTTCCAAGGCTTTTATCATGAATAGGTGTTAGACTTTGTCAAATGCTTTCTCAGCATTGAATGAGAAGATTATGTGGTTTTTTTTTTAAAGAGTTTATTTATATAGTGGATTACATTGATGGATTCTGTATGTTGAACCATCTCTGCATCCCTGATCAAGTCCTACTTGATCATGATGATCTTTTTGATGTGTTCTTGGATTAAGTTTTCAAGAATTTTTTTGAGTATTTTTTCTTTAATATTCATAAAGGAAATTGGTCTGAAATTCTCCTTTTTTGTTTGGTCTTTGTGTGGTTTAGATATCAGAGTAATTGTGGCTTCATGGAATGAATTGAGTAGAGTGCCTTCTGTTTCTATTTTGTGGAATAGTTTGAGAAGTATTCATATCATGTCTTCTTTGAAGTTCTGATAGACTTTTCCACTAATCCCTTCTGCTTCTGGGCATTTCTTTTTAAATTTAGGTTACTAGACTATTAATTACTGTTTCTATTTTTTTAGGGGATATGGTACTGTTTAGATCTTTAATCTGATTTAGATTAACTTTGGTACTTGGTATTTTTCTAGAAAATTGTCCATTTCTTCCAGGTTTACTAACTTTTTGAGTATAGGCTTTTGTATTAGGATCTGAGAAATTTTTGGATTTTCTCAGATTCTGTAATGTCTTCCTTTTCATTTCTGATTTTATTAATTAGAATATTGTCCTTGTGCCCTCTAGTTGGTCTGGCTAAGGGTTTATCTATTTTGTTGATTTTTTTTCAAAGAAACACCTCCTGGTTTGGATGATTTTTTTGTTTAGAATCACTTGGTTGATTTCAGCCCTGAGTTTGATTATATCCTGCCATCTACTTCTCTTGGGTGAATTCACTTCCTTTTGTTCTAGAGCTTTTAGGTGTGCTGTCAAGCTGCTAGTGTATACTCTCTCCAGTTTCTTTTTAGAGGCAGTCAGATCTATGAGTTTTCTTCTTAGGAATGCTTTCATTGTGTCCCATAAGTTTGGGCATGTTGTCGCTTCATTTTCATTAAACTTTAAAAGTCTTTAATTTCTTCCTTTATTTCTTCCTTCACCAAGATTTCATTGAGTAGATTGTTGTTCAGCTTCCACTGAACAGAGTGTATGTGAGCTTTCTATTATTTATGTTGTGACTGAACATCAGCCTTAGTCCATGGTGATCTGATAGGCTGTATGAGATTATTTCAAAATTTTTGTATCTTTTGAGGCCTGTTTTGTGACCGATTATGTAGTCAATTTTGGAGATGGTACCACGAGGTGCTGAGATGAAGGTATATTCTTCTGTTTCAGGATAAAATGTTCTATAAATACCTGTTAATTGCATTTGTTTCATAACTTCTGGTAGTTTCACCTTGTTTCTGTTTAGTTTCTGTTTCTATGATTGCTGAGAGTGGGGTGTTGAAGTCTCCCACTCTTATTGTCCTCCTGGATGCATATGTAGGCCTGTAGGACCCAGTCCGTGCTGCTCTGCTGCTTCTTTAATCTGTGCACTCCTGAGTGGTCCTGCTTTAGAGAGTCTCCAGAGAGAAAATGGTGATATCCCCTGAGTCCTAGTGTCAGACACTTCCTGGAGGCAAGCTCTCCTCTGGCAGGGAAAGTGCACAGAAGGCTGGTGCATATGTAGGCCCATAAGACCTTGTCCCAGCTGCTTTGCCGCTTCTTTGATCTGTGTACTCCTAAGTAGTCCCACCTTGAGTAAATTTTACTTTTGAAAGTTTTTTTTTTTTATATAATAAAGTATCTGATCACAGTGTGTGCTTCTCCCCAAACCTAGAGGGCTTAGTTCTTCCCCATGTTCCCATCTATGGCAGCTCTACTTACACCTGAGAGTAGTTACTATCAGTTAGCCTGAGACTCAGTGAGAAGTCAGCAGAACTTATCAACTAAAACATGGTACCTTCTGGAATCTATATGTCTCTGAAGTGTTCAGTTTAATTTTCAGAAAAAATTAGAAACCCTAAGTTAGAAGGAATCACAATGTATGACTCTATCTTCTCATATTGGAGCAGGTTCAACTCAATATTATATTCATATAAAATGACCTTTTAGTTAATTTTTGACTACCTAGTTATTTAGTGTAGTATATTTCCAGTAAAACATGTCTAAAAGGAAAATATTACCTTTTCAATAATTTTTGTACTCTGAAAAAAATCATTCTTTGACTTTAGTCTTTATTCTAAAATTGGAACTTTCCATTTACATAGTGAATACTGGATTGTCTGTTGTCCAAGGCAGTGCAACAGTCTTGGACCTTTTAGATCGATCATGTCCTACTAAAATACTATGTGTTCCTCTTATATTATGACTTTATATGTTATATCGACAAAATTCTTGAAAGTATAACTCAGGATAATGAAAAATTAAACACACAGAGTTTGAAGTAAGCATGTTCAAGAAGAACTTATTCAGTCTCCAAATTAAAGGGTTAATTTAGTGTTTTTATCTCAAGATGGAGGACTTTAGATCAATAACTTAGTAACAGCACTGTTTTCCCAAACAAGAGACACGACAGTGTATGAGAAGATCTTTTTAGATAAGACAACTTCAAGCTATGGAAATTAATATAAAGTCTCACAACTTCCCACATAAAAATGAGTAAAGTGATATTGACTAAGATAAGAAAATAGAATGATTTTTGAAACCCAAGTACCTTCTTTCTGAGCTGTACCAAAAGCTGTCCAGCAGAGGGCTCCACAAGACTGGAGAATATTTTGATCCACAGTTCTGATGAGGTTCAAGTGAAGCTAAATTATGATTATGTACAAATCAAACAATAGTGTTTTGAAAGTCAGCCATAGCTTTTTCCAAGATCAGGAGAATGACAGTAAAAAACTTATCTATTGACAACAAACACACACACACACACACACACACACACACACACACACACACACACAGTAATACAGTTCTGACTATGTGGGGGATCTGTGGTCTAACACTCTGTGTATATGTAAACTAGTCAGCCTCCCAGACTGCTGTGTGGTGATACAAAGCAATCCAGTGTCTGAGCTGCAGGACACATGTGGACAATAGAAGCTGTTTCCTTGACAACCACTATGTGAAAGCTCTTAGAACATGGCCTCCCCGGGAGTTAATTTGTTTCAGATGGGGAAAATGTGACTTTTATCATGAATAGGTGTTGGTTTTGTCAAATGCTTTCTCAGCATCTAACGAGATGATCATGTGGTTTTTGTTTTTGAGTTTGTTTATATAGTGGATTACGTTGATGGATTTCCATATATTAAACCATCCCTTATTTATAAGAAAGAAAAAAAAACAGACAGAAAGAAAGAAGCTTACAGGGTTTCCTTTTTCTATGACCACTGCAAATCTCCACTCCTGCTCTTTATTCCAAAATCATAGGATAAATAGTAGTAGCATGGCTTTCATGACATTCTCTGTTTCAAGATTGTAACTCCAGAATCTTAAAGGTTTTACCTTTATCTGAAAGAAAGAGGATGGTGGTAGAATAGGAAAATTTCTTGGCTGAGGCAAATGAATTCAAAATGTGTCACCTGTCTCTCGCAATTACTGGGACATATTTTGAAGGACATGTTTTTCTTATTGCCAATTACTATGAAGTGAAGATGTCTATCATGTGGATAGAATTACTTATAAGAGAAAATGAACTGTCATATAAATATAGATTCCATTTCTGATCTGCTGATTGAAGTTGCTTTCCAGTTTTAATCTTTCAAATCTTCTCTCTTGCTTGATTTCTTTCTTTTTACTTTTTGCCTTCGATTAGAAACTGTGTTGTGTTCATGGGATGGAAATTTCCACAATTCTGTGAGCACAGCAGTAGGCATTCAGTAAGGGTTTTTGGCTGACTTGTTAAATACTAGCATCACAGAGCATGGCTAAGTTAAGGTTTGGACCTGCTGAGTTCTAGAAAGCAAATGAGTCAACAAGGGAAGAAATCTAGGCATCTGTGAGTCCTTTCCCTCACTTCACTGATAAACAAATTGAACCAAGCACACAATATCTTACAAAATGAAGAGGTTTCAGCTTTGAATCATTTTGGCCCAGTAGTTTCTCAAGAATAGATCCTAGTTTACATTTTATGGTCAAATGAAAGAAAGTATAAGTGAAATTAAATATCAAAGCCAAGGCCAAGAATATGGCCCAGTGACAGAGTACTTGCCTAGCATGTGCCTTTTATTGTATTCACATTGGGAGAAAAATGTAAATAAAAATTAAAATAGAAACCAAATGTTTCCACAATAATTTCATGGTCAGATAGAGGCTTTTCTTGAAAAGATGTTAATGTTATCTGATATTTTTCTATAACTTTTAGGAATGCAAACTCTCATTTTTCTGTTCTTTTTAAGGTCTCAATGAAAAATGAGTAGTTTAACAAAGCTCCCTTCTGCTATTCTGCTGCATACTTCATGTATGATTTTTAAAGAATTTTCATCAGAGAACACATGAATTCTTTGGTATGCTGGTTAACATTCAGAAATCTGAATGTCTTAAAGTTCCTGTGAAATACATAAATAAACACACACAGAATAAAATCTGGGTAATTTACTAAGGTCATTAGATATATTTTTAAAAGATTATTTAAATACCAAGAGTTCATTAAGCATGGTACTACATGTCTGTTATTTTGGCCCTTGGGAGGTGAAGACACTAAGCTTAGGAGTTCCACATCATCTTTTACGACATAGGAAGTTCCAGACCAGTCAACCTGAGCTACAGGAGACCCTGTCTTAAAGAAACCTGAACAAATATTGTACTTCGCTTATGATGAATGTAGTGTTTTGGTTTTAATAGCATCAGTTTTTTTAGAGAAGCTTCAAAGTCAGCACAAATGTACAGATATAGTGAACTATGCAGGGAAAGACAATGCTCTAGAAGTAGACTCACATTGGGCCCCTTTCACAGTTATGTTGACTCGATTTATAGACAAGTATGCTTGCTTCATTTTACCAGTAATAAGGGCTGAACATAGGTGTGCGTAATTAGACAGGCTACCTATGATATCTAACATGATATTTATTTTTTTCCAAAAGAAAGTATTATATCTTAAATTGATTATAAAACAACTGAGCAAGAATAAAGTTATAAAAATTAAAATTCTAAGCTTTTCATGTACTGAAAATATTATTTGTAGATTCTGCTGTATAACAATTTATACTTTTTAAAAGTCATGTGCAAGTCAGTTTATACTCCGGTTGTTAATCTGCTTTCTTTACTTCAAATTAATCTAAACTGACTAATGACAATTAAACAAGTTTCAAATAACAATTATTTTTGTTCTTAATTACTTCCTTTAAAAATAATAACATAGCTCTAAACAATATTGTGCTGAAGTTATAAATATGTCATATTGCAATAATCTTTTCTTAGTGTTCTTATGTTATTTTCTTGTCTTTTATTAGATATTTTCGTCATTTACATTTCAAATACTATACCGAAAGTTCCCTATACCCTCACCCCGCTGAGGTCCCATACCTACCCACTCCCAATATTTGGCCCTGGCATTCTCCTATGCTGGGGCTTATAAAGTTTGCAAGACCTATGGGCCTCTCTTCCCAATGATGGCCAACTAGGCCATTTTCTGCTACATATGCAGCTAGAGACACGAGCTCTAGGGGTACTGGTTAGTTAATATTGTTTTTCTACATATAGGGTTGCAGCCCCCTTCAGCTCCTTGGGTACTTTCTCTAGTTCCTCCATTGGGGGCCCTGAGTTCCATTCTATAGATGACTGTGAGCATCCACATCTGTATTTGCCAGGCACATCATAGCCTCATAGGAGACAGCTATATCATGGTCCCTTCAGCAAAATCTTGTTGGCATATGCAATAATGTCTGGGTTTGGTGGCTGATTATGGGATGGATCCCCAGGTGGGGTAGTCTCAGGATAGTCCACGCTTCTGCCTTAGCTCCAAACTTTGTCTCTGTAACTCATTTCATGGGTATTTTGTTCCCTATTCTAAGGAGGAATGAAGTATCCACACATTGGTCTTCTTTCTTCTTGATTTTCTTGTGTTTTGCAAATTGTATCTTGGGTATTCTAAGTTTCTGGGCTTATATCCACTTATCAGTGAGTGCATATCTAGTGACTTCTTTTGTGATTAGGTGACATCACTCAGAATGATATCCTTCAGGTACATCAATGTGCCCAAGAATTTCATAAATTCATTGTTTTTAATAGCTGAGTAGTACACCATCGTGTAAATGTACCACATTTTCTGTATCCATTCCTCTGTTGAGGGGCATCTGGGTTCTTCACAACTTCTGGATATTATAAATAAGGTTGCTATGAACATAGTGGAGCATGTGTCCTTCTTACCAGTTGGAACATCTTCTGGGTATATGCCCAGGAGAGGTATTGCTGGATCTTCCTGTAGTACTATGTCCAATTTTCTGAGGAACCACCAGACTGACTTCCAATATGGTTGTACGAACTTGAAATCCCACCAGCAATGGAGGAGTGTTCCTCTTTCTCCACATCCTCGCCAGCATCTGCTGTCCCTGAATTTTTGATCTTAGCCATTCTGATTGGTGGGAGATGGAATCTCAAGGTTGTTTTGATTTGCATTTCCTTGATGATTAAGGATGTTGAACATTTTTTCAGGTGCTTCTCAGCTATTAGGTATTCCAGAGCTGAGAATTCTTTGTTTAGATTTGTGCCCCATTTTTTAATGGGGTTATTTGAATTTCTGGGGTCCATCTTCTTGATTTCTTTATATATATTGGATATTAGTCCTGTATCTGATTTAGGATTGGTAAAGATCATTTCCTAGTCTGTTGGTAGCCTTTTTGTTTTATTGACAGTGTCTTTTGCCTTACAGAAGCTTTGTAATTTTATGAGGTCCCACTTGTTGATTCCTGATCTTACAGCACAAGCTAATGCTCTTCTGTTCAGGAATTTTTCTTTTATTTCTATATCTTCGAGGCGTTTCTCCACTTTCTCCTCTATAAGTTTCAGTGTCTCTGCTTTTATGTGAAGTTCTTTGATCCACTTAGAATTGAGCTTTTTACAAGGAGATAAGAACGTATCAATTCGCATTCTTCTACATGATAACTGCCAGTTGTGCCAGCACCATTTGTTGAAAATGTTGTCTTTTTTTCCCACTGGAAGGTTTCAGTAACTTTGTCAAAGAACAAGTGACCATAGGTATGTGGGTTCATTTCTGGGTCTTCAGTCCTATTCCATTTATCTAATTGTCTGTTGCTCTACCAGTACCATGCAGGGTTTTTTTTAGGTTGTTTTTTTTGTTTGTTTTTTGTTTTTTGTTTTTTGTTTTTGTTTTTTTGTTTTTGTTTTTGTTTTTTGTTTTGTTTTGTTTTGTTTTGTTTTTCACAATTGCTCTGTAGTACAGCTTGAGGTCAGGCATGGTGATTCCACCAGAGGTTATTTTATCCTTGAGAAGAGTTTTTGCTATCCTAGGTTTTTGTTATTCCAGATGAATTTGCAGATTGCCCTTTCTAATTCGTTGAATGAGTTGGGATTTTGATGGGGATTGCATTGAATCTGTAGATTGTTTTCGGCAAGATAGCATATTTACTATATTGATCTTGCCAACCCATGAACATGGGAGATATTTCCATCTTCTGAGATCTTCTTTGATTTCTTTCTTCAGAGACTTGAAGTTCTTACCATACAGATTTTTCACTTCCTTAGAGTCACATCAATGTATTTTATATTATTTGTGACTATTGTAAAGGGTGTTGTTTCCCTAATTTCCTTCTCATCCTGTTTATCCTTTCTGTAGAGAAAGGCCACTGATTTGTTTGAGTTAAGTTTATATCCAGCTGCAGCACTGAAGCTGTTTATCAGGTTAAGGAGTTCTCTGGTGGAATTTTTAGGATCACTTATATATAGTATCATATCTGAAAATAGTTTTGTTTTGTTTTTTGTTTGTTTGTTTGTTTTTGACTTCTTCCTTTCCAATTTGTATCACCTTGATCTCCTTTTGTTGTCTAATTGCTCTGGCTAGGACTTCACGTGGTATATTGAATAGGCAAGGAGAAAGTGGGCAATCTTGTCTAGTCTCTGATTATAGTGGGATTGCTTCCAACTTCTCTCTATTTAATTTGATGTTCACTACTGGCTCGCTGTATATCGCTTTCATTATGTTTAGGTATGGGCTTTGAATTCCTCATCTTTCCAAGACTTTTTATCATGAATAGGTGTTGGTTTTGACAAATGCTTTCTCAGCATCTAACAAGATGTTCATGTGGTTTTTGTAGTTGAGTTTGTTTATATAGTGGATTACATTGATGGAATTCCATATAATATCTTATCCCTGCATCACTGGAATGAAGCCTACTTGATCAATGATGATTTTTTTTTGATGTGTTCTTGGATTTGGTTAGCTAGAATTTTTGCATCAACACTCATAGGCGAATTTGGTCTTGAAGATCTCTATCTTCATTGGGTCTTTACGTGATTTAGGTATCATAGTAGTTGTTGGTTCATAGAACGAATTTGGTATAATACCTTGTGTTTCTATTTTGTGGAATAGTTTGAGGAGAAATGGAATTAGGTCTTCTTTGAAGGTCTGTAAGAATTCTGCACTAAACTGATCTGGCCTTTTTTTGATTGTGAGAATATTAATGACTGCTTCTATTTCTTTAGGGTATATGAGACTGTTTAGGTCATTAATCTGATCCTGTTTTAACTGTGGCACCTGGAATCCGCCTAGAAATTTGTCCAATTCATCCTGCTTCTCCAGTTTTGTTGAATATAGCCTTTTGTAGTAGGATCTGTCAATGTTTTGAATTTCCTCAGGTTCTGTTATTATGTCTCACTCTTCATTTCTGATTTTGTTAATTAGGATACTGTCCCTGTACCTTATATTGTGAGTCTGGCTAAAAGTTTATCATGTTGAATTTCTCAAAGAACGAGCTCCTGGTTTGGTTGATTCTTTGAATAGTTCTTTTTCTTTCTACTTGGTTGATTTCACCCCTGAGTTTGATTATTTTCAGCATCTACTCCACTTGGGTGAATTTGCTTCCTTTTTTTCTAGAGCGTTCGGTTGTGCTTTCACTCTGCTAGTGTATGATCTTTCTAGTATCTTTTTAGAGGCACTCAGAGCTATGAGTTTTCCCCTTAGGAATTCTTTCATTGTGTTCCATAGTTTGGGTATGTTGTGGCTTCATTTTCATTAAACTCTAAAATGTCTTTAAACTCTTTCTTTATCTATTCCTTGACTAAGGCATAATTAAGTGTTCTTCAGCTTCCATATGAATGTTGGCTTTCTATTATTTATGTTGTTATTAAAGATTAGCTTTAGTCCATGGTAATCTAATAGGATTCATGGGATAATTTCAGTAATTTTGTATCTGTTGAAGCCTGTTTTGTGACTAATTATATGGTCGATTTTGGAGAAGATGTCATGAGGTGCTGAGAAGAAGGTATTTCCTTTTGTTTTAGGATAAAATGTTCTGTAGATATCTTTTCAATCCATTTTCTTTCATAACTTCTGTTAGTTTCAATGTGTCTGCACTATGTTTCTGTTTCTAGGATCTTTCCATTGATAAACGTGGGGTGTTGAAGTCTCCCACTATTATTGTGTGAGGTGCAATTTGTGCTTGGAACTTTACTATAGTTTCTTTAATGGATGTGGCTGTCCTTGCATTTGGAGCATAGATATTCAGAATTGAGAGTTTATCTTGGAATATTTTACGTTTGATGAGTATGAAGTGCCCCTCCTTGTCTTTTTTGATAACTTTGGATTGGAAATCAATTTTATTTGATATTAGAATGGCTACCCCAGCTTGTTTCTTTGGACCATTTGCTTGGAAAATCGTTTTCCAGCCCTTTACTCTGAGGCAGTGTCTGTCTTTTTCTCTGAGGTGGGTTTCCTGTAAGCAGCAAAAAATTGGGTCTTTTTTATGCAGTCAGTCTATTAGTCTATGTCTTTTTATTTGGGAGTTGAGTACTTTGATATTAAGAGATATTAAGGAAAAGTAACTTTTGCTTTCTGTTACTTTTGTTATTAGAGTTGGTATTCTGTTCCCATGGCTGTCTTCTTTTGGGTTTGTTGAAGGATTACTTTCTTGCTTTTTCTAGAGCGTAGTTTCTGTCTTTGTGTTGGTGTTTTCCTATTATTATCCTCTGAAATTTTCCCATTATTATTCTGGATTCATGGAAAGATATTGTGTGAATGTGGCTTTGTCATGGAATACTTTGCCTTCTTCCTCTATGGTAATTGAGAGTTTTGCTGGGTATAATATCCTGGGTTGGCATTTGTGTTTTCTTAGTGTCTGTATCGGTCCAGGATCTTCTGCCTTTCATAGTCTCTGGTGAAAAGTCTGATGTAATTCTAATAGGTCTGCCTTTATATGTTACTTGACCTTTTTCCTTTACTGCTTTTAATATTCTATCTTTCTTTAATGCATTTGTTGTTCTGATTATTATGTGTTGGGAGGAATTTCTTTTCTGGTTCAGTCTATTTAGAGTTCTGTAGGCTTCTTGGATGTTCATGGGCATCTCTTTCTTTAGGTTTGGGAAGTTTTCTTCTATACTTTTGTTGAAGATATTTGCTGGCCCTTTAAGTTGAAAATCTTCATTCTCATTTATACCTTGTTTTCGAAGATTTGCTCTTCTCATTGTATGCTGGATTTCCTGGATGTTTTGAGTTAGGAGCTTTTTGCATTTTCCATTTTCTTTGATTGTTGTGTTCATGTTCTCTATGTAATCTTCTGCATCTGAGATTCTCTCTCCCATCTCTTGTATTCTGTTGCTGATGCTTGCATCTATGGTTCTTGGTTTCTTTGCTAGGATTTCTATCTCCAGAGTTCTCTCCCTCTGGGTTTTATACATTGTTTCTTCTTCCATCTTTAGATCTTGGATGGTTTTGTTCAATTTCATAACCTGTTTGTTTGTGTTTTCCTGTAATTCTTTAAGGGATTTTTGTGTTTCCTCTTTAAGGACTTCTATCTGTTAAGCAGTGTTTTTTTGTAATTCCTTTAGGCATTTTTGTGCTTCCTCCTTAACGGCTTCTACCTGTTTAGCAGTGTTCTCTTGTATTTCTTTAAGTGAGTCTTTAATGCCCCTCTAAAAGATCTTTTACCAGCCTCATGAGATATGATTTTAGATCTGAATCTTACTTTTCGGGTGTTTTGGGGTATCCATGACTTGCTGTGGTGGACATATTGGGTTCTGATAATGCCCAGTGGTCTTGGTTTCTGTTAGTAAGATTCTTTCATTTGCCTCTAGCCAGTGGGTAATCTCTCTAGGATTAATCCTGTATCTGTCTCTGGCTGGAGCTTGTTCCTCCTGTGATGCTTTAACCTCTGTCAACACTCCTGGGAGATCAATTCTCTCTTGAGTCCCAGTGGTCAGAACACTCTCTATAGGCAAGCTCTCCTCTTGCAGGGAAGGTACACAGAAGTCAGTTGCTCAGATCCACCTCCTGATTCCTGGAGTCAGAGACCTGCCTGGAGGCCAAGTCCTCTCTGGCAGGAAAGGTGTCCAGGTATCTGGGTCTCAGCTCTGTCTCTTAGCAGTGATCTTCTGGTCCTGTGTGTGCTACGGTGCCTGTAATGTGGAGAGTCCTCTGGGACACTCCACCGAGATCTCGGTGAAGATAGAGCAATGGTGGCACCGACCAGAAGGAACCCCACCCAGCTCCTGGTCAGGCATGTGTCCTTTTCCCCTGATCCTGCTAGCACAAAACCCTCTGGATTTTTTGGGAACTGATGTTGCGTTCCACTCATCATTGATCTCCCGGTTCTGGGTGTGCTAGTGTGCCTGCAGCATCCAGAGTCCTCTGGGGTCCTCCACCGAGATAGAGCCGAACATTGCAATAATCTTTATTGTTAGAATGCGGATAATGGCATCATACTGTTTAAATAAAACTGTTTGTATTTTTCCCCCTGAGGTGGTATTAATAAGGATGCCTGTCCAATTGCTAAGCATACATCTGCAGCATTAAAGGAACACGTTTGTTTCACAAAGTAAACGGAATTGTCTATCGCTTAAAGGAAATTTTACTTAAAACACATACATAGTATCTGCAAACTTTAAAATAGAGGTACTACATGGGATCTAGAAAAAAAAGTGAAAGAAAGATGAAAGAATAAAAGAAAGAAACAAAGAAAAGAGAAGAGAAGAGAAGAAAGGAAAGAAAGAAAAGAAAAGAAGGAAGGAAAGGAAAAGAAAAAATGAAAGAAAAGGTGAAAGCCATAAGGCCCGCAGATTCTCTCAGGATGAGTTAGCATCCACATCCTCCTGATTTCAATTCCATTTAATGATGTGCATCGGACCTTTATTTGAACTTGTTTCTCAATAGATAAAAATTTTGTTTTCATAATTCATTTTCAGTTGGGCCTGGAATAAGACAATTTCCCTTCGTATACCTGGCAAGAAACATTTCTTTGCTGAAAGAAATGTTCACTTCTTAACTGAATATTTGTCTGAAGATCAGGAAAAAATAATCTCAAATTTCCTTTACATATGCCTTCCTTTTTCATGTGAACCTTGTGTAGAATTGCCTTTTTTCTTCCCTATGTCACCTACAATACAATAAATTATGCCTGTTTCTATTGATCTATACTGTTGGACATTCTTTTCGTATCCTTCACACAATATAACTTTCAACTTACTGAAATCTAGCTGTTTGAGAATTCATTTGCCTGCAACAAAAGATGTGCATTGTCCCTTCTTCACTTCCTAAGAGACCCAGTAGTTGAGTGGGGTGTTTGATTTTCCAGGCTTCCTGATAACAGCAGCACTCCTTCTTTGCAACGTTGCTGACTGCTCAATTTTTTTTCTCAGCCTGCAGAGTCTCTTTTCCCAGTTTTTAGACTACTGTTGTTTTGTTTATACAAAAGAATTCTCAGACATGCTCTGCTTCTTTTTCCAATGCCCATCTCCACATCCTGGGCAAAAAGAAGTTGCAACGAGAAAGAGCTCTACTTCTAGTGTACACTTGAAAGAAGAGAATACAATATTATAGTTAGCTCAGTCGTAACCGTTATTATAAGAGTATACAAATGAAAAGTAACTACTCAAGTTAAACCAAACTATACTCATTTATATTTATAAATAAAATAAACATATATCATTTTAATCTTATGGATAAATAATAAATTACTACAAAGAAAATGTATAAGGTTTAATAATTGTGAAATTATGTAAGTGCTTTATTGGTAGAGAATATAAAATTCAAAAGCATATATTACCTGGGTTACCTTATACTCACATTGAGGGGATGAGGGAGAATCTCTTCTCACCACTAACTCAATTATGTGCTCCCTGTAGTATCTCTATTTAGCATTCTGTTGAACACTGAAGTCTCTCAGATAGTAATTTAATTTATTAGAAATGAGATTTTTGTCTAAGGAAACTCTAAAAGGTCAAAAAGATCATTGTTCTTTACAAAGCCTTGCTATATGTCTCACACTTGCACAAGATATACTTTTTTATTGTTGAAAGTAGATTTATTTCATACAATATATTGATTACAGTTTCTCCTCCCAGATCCTCCACACTTCTCCAACCACCCAAATCCATACATACCCTTTCTTTCTTCCTTTCTTTCTTTCTTTCTTTCTTTCTTTCTTTCTTTCATTAAGGCGCAAAGAGGCATCTAAAATATAATAATGCATATAATATAAAAGAAGGTAAAGACTAACGAACAAAAATAGGACTAATCAATCAAATGAACAGAAAAGTAAGAACCAAAAATAAATAAATAAATAAATAAATAAATAAATAAATATTTTTAAAAAGCCCAAGAAGCAAATGCAGATGCAGAGACACATAACATCTGTACACATAGAAAAAACAACACAGATGCTGAGGCATGCACATCTGTACACATAGAAAACCCAGGCAGATGCTGAGACACGCACAACTGTACACATAGAAAACCCAGGCAGACGATGAGACACGCACATCTGTACACATAGAAAATCCAGAAAGATCACAGGGCTCCCAATGGAGGAGCTAGAGAAAGTACCCAAGGAGCTAAAGGGATCTGCAACCCTATAGGTGGATCAACATTATGAACTAACCAGTACCCCGGAGCTCTTGACTCTAGCTGCATATGTATCAAAGGATGGCCTAGTCGGCCATCACTGGAAAAAGAGGCCCATTGGACACACAAACTTTATATGCCCCAGAACAGGGGAACGCCAGGGCCAAAAAGGGGGAGTGGGCGGGTAGGGGAGTGGGGGTGGGTGGGTATGGGGGACTTTTGGTATAGCATTGGAAATGTAAATGAGCTAAATACCTAATAAAAAATGGAAAGAAAAAAAAAAAAAAAAAGAAAATCCAGAAAGGACAAATCCCTTTCAGTCAACGCCAGCACCAGGTCACCTTGGGCACAGAGTCGGCGGACACCCCTAAGGTCCCCTAGAGGACTCTTCACGCAATCTTAGGACCACCGGTGAGTGGAACACAAGTTCTGTTCCAATCCAATCACTCGGGACCTGAGACAGCATAAGGGAAGCAGGAAACCTGGCCTGACCAGGGTCACAAGTCCCTTCCAGTTGGTGCCAGCACTATGTCACCTGGGTGCAGAGTCAGCGGACACCCCCAATGTCCCTAGAGGACAGCTTCTGAGACAGACCCAGTTTCGGGTTCCAGACATCTGGGCACCTTCCCTGCCAGAGGAGAGGTGTCTGCTCTGCCCTGCAAAGGAGGGCTTTGCCAGAGCAACGGGGTTGGGGAGGAGCCATCTTGGTTGCCAGATCCCTCAGAGACTAGTCTGTGCAGGTGAGAGTGTGGACTACAGAAGTTAACAGCCTCTGTGACTGGCTGAAGCAACATCGCTTCTGGGACAGGTCCTGTTTCAGGTCTTCATCTTCTGCCAGGAGGGAGGTCCAAACTCCAGATATCTGTGCACCTTCCCTGTAAGAGGAGAACTTGCCTGCAGAGAGTGCTCTGACCACTGAAACTCAGAGGAGAGACCTAGTCTGCCAGGTCTACTAATAGAGGCTAACAGAATTATGAGAGGAAAAATCTCTAACCAGAGACAACTATAACAACTAACTTCAGAGACTACCAGATGGTGAACAGCAAACTTAAGAATCTTACTAACAGAAAACAAGACCACTCACCATCATCAGAACGCAACATTCCCACCTCATCCAGTCCTGGGCACCCCAACACACCCAAAAAGCTTGATCCGGATTAAAAAACATATATCATGATGAAGGAAGAGGACATCAAGAAGGACTTTAATAACTCACTTAAAGAAAGAGGAGAACACTGCTGAAGAGTTACAAGTCCTTAAAGAAAAACAGAAAAACACACCCAAACAGGTAGAAGTCCTTAAAGAAATACAGGAAAATACATCCAAACAGGTGATGGAAATGAACAAAACCATACTAGACTTAAGAAGGGAAGTGGACACAATAAAGAAAGCCCAAAGTGAGGCAATGCTGGAGATAGAAAACTTAGAAAAGAAATCTGGAATCATAGATGTGAGCATCAGCAACAGAATACAAGAGATGGAAGAGAGAATCTCAGGAGCAGAAGATTCAATAGAGAACATCAGCACAAAAATCAAAGAAATGCAAAATGCAAAAAGATACTAACTCAAGACATCCAGGAAATTCAGGATACAATGAGATGACCAAACCGACTGATAATAGGAGTAGATGAGAATGAAGATTTTCAACTTAAAGGGCCCACAAATATCTTCAACAAAATTACAGAAGAAAACTTCCCAAATCTAAAGAAAGAAATGCCCATAAACATACAAAAAGTCTACAGAACTCCAAATAGACCAGAAAAGAAATTCCTCCCTACACATAATAATCAGAATAACAAATTAACTAAATAAAGATAGAATACTAAAAGCAGTAAGGGAAAAAGGTCAAATAGCATATAAAGCAGGCCTATCAGAATAACACCAGACTTTTCACCAGAGACTATGAAAGCCAGAAGGTCATGGACAAATGTTATACATACACTAAAAGAACACAAATGCCAGCCCAGGCTACTATACCCAGCCAAACTTTCAATTAACATAGATGGAGAAACCAAAGTATTCCCCGAAAAAAAAACAAATTCACATATTATCTTTCCATGAATCCAGCCCTTCAAAGGATAATAAAAACAAAAAAAAAAAACAAAAAACAAAAAAGAAACAAACAAAACCCAAAAAAACAAAAAAACAAACAAACAAACAAAAAACAAATACAAGGACGGAAACCACGCCCTAGAAAAAGCAAGAAATAATCCTTCAACAAACCTAACAGAAGACAGCCACAAGAACAGAATGCCAACACTAACAACAAAAATAATAAGAAGCAACAATTACTTTTCCTTAATATCTCTTAATATCAATGGACTCAATTCCCCCAGTAAAATGACATAGACTAACAGACTGGCTACACAAAAAGGACCCAACATTTTGCTACTTATAGGAAACCCATCTCAGGGATAAAGACAGACAATACCTCAGAATGAAAGGGAAGAAAACAATTTTCCAAGCAAATGGTCTGAAGAAACAAGCTGGAGTAGCCATTCTAATATCTAATAAAATAGACTTCCAACCCAAAGTTATCAAAAAAGAAAAAGAGGGACACTTCATCCTCATCAAAGTTAAAATCTTCCAAAATGAACTCTCAATTCTGAAAATCTATGCTCCAAATGCAAGGGCAGCCACATTCATTAAAGAAATTTTAGTAAAGCTAAAAGCACACATTGCACCTCACACAATAATAGTGGGTGACTTCAACACACCACTTTCATCAATGGACAAATCATGGAAACAGAAACTTAACAGGGACACAGTGAAACTAACAGAAGTTATGAAACAAATGGATCTGACAGATATCTACAGAACATTTTATCCTAAAAAAATTAAAAAAGGATATATTTTCTTCTCATCACCTCCAAGTACCTTCTCCAAAACTGACAATATAATTGGTCAAAAAACAGTCCTCAACAGATACAAAAATATTGAAAATTTCCCATGTATCCTATCAGATCACCATGGACTAAGGCTGATCTTCAATAACAACATAAATAATAGAAAGCTAACATTCACTGGGAAACTGAACAACACTCTTCTCAATGATACCTTGGTCTAGGAAGGAATAAAAAAAGAAATTAAAGACTTTTTAGTGTTTAATGAAAATGAAGTTACAACATACCCAAACTGATGGGACACAAAGTAAGCATTTCTAAGAGGAAAACTCATAGTCTAAGTGCCTCGAAAAAGAAACTAGAGAGAGCAAACACTAGCAACTTAACAACACACCTAAAATCTCTAGAACAAAAGGAAGCAAATTCACCCAAGAGGAGTAGACAGCAGGAAATAATCAAACTCAGGGGCAAAATCAAACAAGTGGAAACAAGAAAAACTATTCAAAGCATCACCCAAAGAAAGAGCTGGTTCTTTGAGGAAATCAACAAGATAGATACACCCTTAGCCAGACTCACTAGAGGACACAGGGACAGTGGCCTATTTAACAAAATCAGAAATGAAAATGGAGACATAACAACAGATCCTGAAGAAATCCAAAAGACCATCAGATCCTTCTACAAAATGTTATACTCAACAAAACTGGAAAAACTGGATGAAATGAACAAATCTCTAGACAGATACCAGGTACCAAAGTTAAATCAGTATCAGGTTAGTGATCTCAACAGTCCTATATCCCCTAAAGAAATAGAAGCAGTCATTAATAGTCTACCAACCAAAAAAAGCCCAGGACCAGATTGGTTTAGTGGAGAGTTCTATCAGACCTTCAAAGATCTAATTCCAGTTCCTCACAAACTATTCCACAGAAGAGAAGCAGAAAGTGCTCAACCCAATTCATTCTATGAAACCACAATAACTCTGATACCTAAACCTCAGACAGACCCTACAAAGACAGAGAACTTCAGAGCAATTTCCCTTATGAATATCGATGCAAAAATACTCAATAAAATTCTCGCTAATCAAATCCAAGAACACATAAAAACAATCATCCATCCAGACCAAGTAGGTTTCACTCCAGGGATGCAGGGATGGTTTAATATACGGAAATCCATCAACGTAATCCACTATATAAACTAACTCAAATACAAAAACCACATGATCATCTCATTAGATGCGGAGAAAACATTTGACAAAATTCAACACCCATTCATGATAAAAGACTTGGAAAGATCAGGAATTAAAGGCCCATTCCTAAACATGATAAAAGCAATCTACAGCAAACCAGTAGCCAACATCAAAGTAAATGGTGAGAAGCTGGAAGCAATCCCACTAAAATCAGGGACTAGAAAAGGCTGCCCACTTTCTCCATACCTATTCAACCTAGTACTTGAAAACCTAGCCAGAGCCATTCAACAACAAAACGAGATCAAGGGGATACAAATTGAAAAGGAAGAAGTCAAAATATCTTTTTGCAGATGATATGATAGTATATATAAGTGACCCTAAAAATTCCACTGGAGAATTCCTAAACCTGATAAACAGCTTCAATGAAGTAGCTGGATATAAAATTAACTCAAACAAGTCAATGGCCTTTCTCTACACAAAGGATAAACACACTGAGAAAGAAATTAGGGAAACAACACCCTTCACAATAGCCACAAATAACATAAAGTACCTTGACGTGACTCTAACTAAGGAAGTGAAAAATCTCTATGATAAGAACTTCAAGTCTCTGAAGAAAGAAATTATAGAAGTTCTCAGACAATGGAAAGATTTCTCATGCTCATGGATTGCAGAATCAATATAGTATAAATCGTTATCTTGCCAAAAGCAATCTACATATTCAATGCAATTCCCCTCAAAATTCCAACTCAATTTTTCAAGGAATTAGAAAGGGCAATCTGCAGATTCATCTGGAATAACAAAAACCTAGGATAGCACAAACTCTTCTCAAGGATAAAAGAACCTCTCGTGGAATCCTCATGCCTGACCTAAAGCTGTACTACAGAGCAATTGTGATAAAAACTGCATGGTACTGGTATAGCGACAGACAAGTAGACCAATGGAATAGAATTGAAGACCCAGAAGTGAACACACACACCTATGGTCACTTGATCTTTGTCAAGGGAGCAAACCATCTTGTGGAAAAAAGACAGCATTTTCAACAAATGGTGCTGGCACAACTGGCGGTTTTCATGTAGAAGAATGTGAATTGTTCCATTCCTATCTCCTCATACTAAGGTCAAATCTAAATGGATCAAGGAACGCCACATAAAACCAGAGACAGTGAAATTTATAGAGGAGAAAGTGGGGAAAAAACCTCGAAGATAAGTGCACAGGGGAAAAATTCCTGAATAGAACAGCAAGGCCTCTGTTGTATGATCGAGAATAGGCGAATGAGACCTAATAAAATTGCAAAGCTTCTGTAAGGTAAAAGACACTGTAAATAAGACAAAAAGGCCACGAACAGATTGGGAAATATCTTTACCTATCCTAAATCAGATAGGGTACTAATATCCAATATATACAAAGAGATCAAGAAGCTGGTTCCCAGAAAATCAAATAATCCCATTAAAAAATGGGGCTCAGAGCGAAAAAAGAATTCTCACCTGTCGAATACCGAATGGCTGAGAACCACCTGGAAAAAATATTCAGCATCCTTAATCATCAGGGAAATGCAAATCAAAGCAACACTGAGATTCCACCTCACACCAGTCAGAATGGTTAAGACTAAATATCAGGTGACAGCAGATATTTGTGAGGATGTGGAGAAAGAGTAATACTCCTCCATTTTTGGTGGGGTTGCAAGTTTGTACAACCACTCTGGAAATCAGTCTGGTGGTTCCTCAGAAAACTGGACATAGTACTACCTGAGGATCCAGCAATACCTCTCCTGGGCATATATCCAGAAGATGTCCCAACCTGTAAGTAGGACACATGCTCCACTATGTTCATAGCAGCCTTATTTATAATAGCCAGAAGCTGGAAAGAACCCAGATATCCCTCAACAGAGGAATGGACACAGACAATGTGGTATATTTATGCAATTGAATACTACTCAGCTATTAAAACGAATGAATTTATCAAATTCCTAGGCAAATGAATGGACCTGGAGGGCATCATGCTGAGTCAGGTAACCCAATCACAAAAGAACTCACATTATATGTACTCACTGATAAGTGGATATTAGCCCAGAAACTTAGAATACCCAAGATATAAGATACAATCTGCAAAACACATGAAACTCAAGAAGAATGAAGACCAAAATGTGAACACTTTGCCCCTTGTTATAATTGGGAACAAAACACCCATGGAAGGAGTTACAGAGACAAAATTTGGAGCTGAGATGAAAGAATGGATCATTAAAAGACTGTCATACCCAGGAGTCCATCCCATAATCAGTCTCCAAACGCCTGCACCATTGCATACACTAGCAAGATTTTGCTGAAAGGACCCAGATATAGCTTTCTCTTTTGAGGCTATGCCGGGGCCTAGTAAACTCAGAAGTGGATGTTCACAGTCAGCTATTGGATGGATCACAGAGCCCCCAAAGGAGGAGCTAGAGAAAGTACCCAAGGAGCTAAAGAGGTCTGCAACCTTATAGGTGGAACAACAATATGAACTAACCAGTACCACCCCAGTGCTAGTGTTTATAGCTGCATATGTAGCAGAAGATGGCCTAGTCGGCCATCATTGGAAAGAGAGGCCCATCGGTCTTCCAAACTTTATATGACTCAGTACAGGGGAATGCCAGGGCCAAGAAGTGGGAGTGGGGGGCAGAGGAGAGTGAGGGGGGAGGGTATGGGGGGGACGTTTGGGATAGCATTGGAAATGTAAATGAAGAAAATACCTAATAAAATAAAAGAAAACCCAGAAAGACAAAATTGGAAACCATAACATATAAGCAAAATTTCGTAAGAAATTTAAAGAGCCTAGAAAAAGCATTGGCAGCATTCAAACATGCAAATGTACCATTACATTCATTTTGTGTTGGTTATACTTCTGAGCATCGAACATGCCCAACACTGTCCAAATGGCTTTGATCCAGAGAATGTATAGCCCAGAGATTTAGGTTAGAAACAAAGACAACTGATAGTATGGAAGAAAGAAATAATAGAAGGAAGGAAGGAAGGAAGGAAGGAAGGAAGGAAGGAAGGAAGGAAGGAAGGAAGGAAGGAAGGAATCCTAATGATAGTCTGTTATACTCATAGATCAATTTCTTGTCCAGTTGTCATCAGAGAGGCTTTCTGGCAGTTGATGAGAGCAAGTGTAGGGATCCAGTCAGACAATGTGTGGTTTATGTTGTAGATCTCCCTTGGGTACCATAACATATAAGCAAAATTTCGTAAGAAATTTAAAGAGCCTAGAAAAAGCATTGGCAGCATTCAAACATGCAAATGTACCATTACATTCATTTTGTGTTGGTTATACTTCTGAGCATCGAACATGCCCAACACTGTCCAAATGGCTTTGATCCAGAGAATGTATAGCCCAGAGATTTAGGTTAGAAACAAAGACAACTGATAGTATGGAAGAAAGAAATAATAGAAGGAAGGAAGGAAGGAAGGAAGGAAGGAAGGAAGGAAGGAAGGAAGGAAGGAAGGAATCCTAATGATAGTCTGTTATACTCATAGATCAATTTCTTGTCCAGTTGTCATCAGAGAGGCTTTCTGGCAGTTGATGAGAGCAAGTGTAGGGATCCAGTCAGACAATGTGTGGTTTATGTTGTAGATCTCCCTTGGGTACCCCGCTTCAAAGATCTGGAAACCCCAGGAAGAGGGTGAGCAACTATTTTAGGAGTCAGAAGATATGGAGGACACCAGAATATGACCCATCAAATCAAGTTAGCATTCCTCACAATGTGCTCACAAAGATTTAAGAGGCAAACTTGGGGAGGCATGAGTCAGCATGAGGTCCACTGTGTATATGTTATGGCTGCTATTCTATTCTATTCTATTCTATTCTATTCTATTCTATTCTATTCTATTCTATTCTATTCTATTCTATTTTTTATGGATAACTTAGACTTGAAGTGAATATGGCTTTGATTTCTTTTTCTTTTCCTTTTTTTATGCTCTTGGAACACTTTCCATGCTCAGTACTGCTGCAATTTAACTGCTCTCGCATCTGTAATGATATAATTATTATATCATGCCTTGTATTGAGTATCTTTATTTCCATGACATGCTTAAGTTCACTATTGAGCAGAGTTCTAAAAGTCGTGAGAATATCAAATGTAAAAGGTTCTAAGTAGTATTTATTTGGGATGTTACATCATCTGTGAATACATAAATGAATATCTTTAAACATCTGTAGTGACCAGCCTGCTAAGATATGTTCATGGTTACATTAGTGGCATGCATAAGGATAACAGACAGATTTCTGATTTTACTTAAGGCTGTTTCCACGGGAGCAAATGCATACCTGGTACTGTAAAACTGAGCAAGAACCTGTGACTGAGGTCACATGCCTTGGAGACGAACCTAATACTATCATTATTAAGTGGACATAGCATAACTGCCTTCTAAAGATTTATCTCTATATTCATAGAACAGTACATTTCTTACCCTTCATCAGAGAAATGTATTTCTTTAGTACATAACATTTAACACAGAGACTCATAGCTACTCAAAGTGCTAACAATAAGCTACTGTGAGACATTCAGCTCCAAATGAGATGTGAGTATCAACAACTTCATCCAAGTCTCAGAAAACAGGGAGAAAGAGGGGCTCAGAAAAACTGTAAGAGAGAAATATCAGGGAAGACTGCTGCAAAATGGATGGGGATATTTCATTCATGAACTCAGAGCAGACAAGCATACACAACTTCTTGTGTATATTTTCCCACAGTTAATGGAACAAAGTCTTAGAAAGCTTATTCTAATAAATATATAATTCATTAGAGAAAGTGAAGCAATTGAATGGTTTGTCTTGGAGGATATTATATAATTTTGTGTGTGTGTGTGTGTGTGTGTGTGTGTGTGTGTGTGTGTGTTTTAAATGAATTTATGCTATTAGAGATGATAATGCTCCCTTCAAAAGCCAGACTGTGTCCTATAAAAACTTAAGCACCAAGCATGACAAATCTCTTTTTGAATTGTTGATTATGGAAGTAAGTCTAAGACACTCCCAAAGCAATATAGACTATTGCTGGTACACTTGAACTCAGAATCTGATTTCAAGTCTCTATTGTGTGAAGAATCACACACACACCCTGTTTGGACATAAGGTTTGAAAGAGTTTACATGGAACTTATCGGGAAGGATTTTCTGTACACTAGCTCTTAAAATGCCAGAAGATGCTATTCAATCTGCCAAGGGAAAAAATTAATCAATGTCTTACCCAGTTGTGAAACCCATGAAACACAGCAATAAACAGCAGAATGATATAACCGAAAAGGTCCAATAGAAATCTTATTAGCAGCCTCAGGCTGTGTAATTGGATTTAAGTGCCACTTAATAGGCAAGAATTCATGACTTGCATGGCCTATGGATGGAAACATCAAGGAAGAGAGGGAAGAAAGATATTAGGAGCCATAGGACCAGATTGTCTTCTGTATAGGACAGGGAAAATGTACCCATGATATCTCAACAACATGCTTTTCTTAACCAGTCAGGAATGGTGACAACACCAGTTGACACATCATCATGAATGAAGACTATGACACTTGAAGTCATCTGTTTGGACACACACACACACACACACACACACACACACACACACACACAGACACATACACACACACACACTCACATAAACACCAATACATATCATGTATATCTACACAAATATGAATAAACAAATAAAAGATTTCCAGAAATGTCTTTATGTGTAACTAAACTTTGGTCTTCTAAGTAAATTTCACCATGATACCTCTAGAGATTTGCTGTCATAAATAAGTAGAACTTACCATCCAGCAAAAAGCAAATAGTTTCTCTTAAACGTTCAGGTTTGAAAATAAAAAAAAATAAATAAATAAAAGAGCAAACTAGTTCTCAGTTCATTTGAACTGATGAGCTTTAAGGTGAAACAGAGTGAAGAACTGTTGTGTTTCTCTCATCCCTGAGTAACAAGACTGGTATTCATAAAGGCATTAACTTCATTTGACCTAACACAAACCAACATTTTTACAACTCAGGCTACATCACATTTGCATTTTTTCTCTTTAATGACACCAGGCTACTTTGCCACACGTCACACAAACTTTTCTGTCTGGTATGGTTGAGTATAGGCTTTGGTAGTAGAGACTCATGTTTTGAATTGCCTCTGTGTCTATTATCTCTGCATTTTCATTTCTGATTTTGTTAATTTGGATACTATCTATGTGCCCTCTGGTTAGTCTGGCTAAGGGTTTATATGTCTTGTTGATTTTCTCAAAAAAAAAAAAAAAAAAAAAAAAAAAGGCAGCTCCAAGTTCTGTTGTTTCTTTGTATAGTTCTTTTTGTTTCTACTTGGTTGATTTCAGCCCAGAGTTTGATTATTTCCTATTTTCTATGCCTCTTGGGTGTATTTGCTTCCCTTTGTTCTAGAGCTTTCCGGTGTGCTGTCAACCAGCTAGTTTAAGCTCTCTCCAGTTTCTTTTTGGAGGCACTCAGAACTGTGAATTTTACTCATAAAACTGCTTTCATTGTGTCCAATAAGTTTGGGTATGTTTTTTCCAATTTTTCATTAGATATTTTCTTTTTTTAATTACCATAATATAAATATATATTTGAAGAGTTTATTTTAAGGTTTCATGCTAATAGGAATGCTGATGAACACTTTTGTTGATACTAGCCTGCTGTGAATTTTCTTTTTTTGAAACAATTTTTTATAAGATATTCTCTTAATTTACACTTCAAATGCTAACCCGAAAGTCCCCTATACCCTGCTCCCATCCTGCTCCCCAACCCACCCACTCCCTCTTTCTGGCCCTGGCATTCCCCTGTAATGGGGCATATAATCTTCACAAGAACAAGGGCCTCTTCTCCCAGTGATGGCAAACTGGGCCATCTTCTGCTACATATGCAGCTAGAGACATGAGCTCTGGGGTTACAAGTTAGTTCATATTTTTGTTCCAATTATAGGGTTGCAGACCCCTTCTGCTTCTCCATTGAGGGCCCTATGTTCTATCCAATAGATGACTGTGAGCATCAACTTCTCTATTTACAGGCACTGGAATAGCCTCTTAAGAGATGGCTATATCAGTGTCCTGTCAGCACAATCTTGCTGGCATATGCAATAGTGTCTGGGTTTGGTGGATGTCTATAGGATGGATCCCAGGGTGGGGTAGTCTCTAGATGGTCCTTTCTTCTGTCTCAGCTCCAAACTTTGTCTCTGTAACTCCCTCCATGGATATTTAGTTCCCCATTCTAAGGAGAAATGTAGTATCCACACTTTGGTCTTCCTTCTTATAGAGTTTCATGTGCTTTGCAAATTATAACTTGGGTATTCTAAGTAGCTGGGATAATATCCGCTTATCAGTGAGTGCATTACATGTGACTTCTTTTGTGATTGGGTTACCTCACTTAGGATAATATCCTCCAGATACATCCTTTTGCCTAATAATTTCAGAAATTCATTGTTTTTTAAAAGCTGAGTAGTACTCCATTGTGTAAATGTACCACATTTTTTGTATCCATTCCTCTGTTGAGAGACATCTGAGTTCTTTCTAGCTTCTGGCTATTATAAATAAGGCTGCTATGAATTTAGTGGAGCATGTGTTCTTATTACAAGTAGGAATATCTTCTGGGTATATTCCCAAGAGAGGTATTTCAGGATCTTCTGGTAGTACTATGTCCAATTTTATGAAGAACTGCCATATTCATTTCCAGGGTGGTTCTAAGAGCTTTCAATCTCACCAGCAATGGAGGAGTGTTCCTTTTCTCCACATCCTTCCCAGCATCTGCTGTCACCTGAATTTTTGATCTTAGCCATTCTGGCTGGTGTGAGGTGGAATCTCAGTGTTATATTAATTTGCATTTCCCTGATGATTAAGGATGTTGAACATTTTTTCAGGTTTTCTCAGCCATTCAGTATTCCTCAGTTGAGAATTCTATGTTTAGCTCTATACTTCATTTTTAAATGTAACTCCTTTCATGGGTATTTTGATTTTCTGGAGTCCAACTTATTGAATTCTTTGTATATATTGGTTACTAGTCCCCTATCAGATATAGCTCTGTTAAAGATCCTTTCCCAATGTGTTGGTGGCCCCTTTGTCTTATTGACAGTGTCTTTTTCTTACAGAAGCTTTGCAATTTTATGAAGTCCCACTTGTCGATTATTGATCTTACAGCACAAGCCAATGCTGTTCTGTTCAGGAATTTTTCCCTTGTGCCCATATCTCAAGGCTTTTCCGTACTTTCTCTTATATAAGTTTTATTGTCTCTGGTTTTATGTGAAGTTCCTTGATCAACTTAGACTTGAGATTTGTACAAGAAGATAAAAATGGATCAATTAGCATTCTTCTACATGTTAACCACCAGTTTAGCCAGCACCATTTGTTGAAAATGCTGTCTCCTTTCTACTGGATGGTTTTAGACCCTTTGTCAAAGATCAAGTGACCATAGTGTGTGGGTTCATTTCTGGGTATTCAATTCTATTCCATTCCATCTACCTGTCTGTCATTGTACCAGTACCATGCAATTTTTATCAAAATTGATCTGTAGTACAGCTTGAGGTCAGGCATGGTGATTCTACCAGAGGTTCTTTTATTATTGAGAATAGCTTTTGCTATCCAAGCTTTTTTTGTTATTCCAGATGAATTTGCAAATTACCCTTTCTATTTCATTGAATAATTGAGTTGGAAATTTGATTGTAATTGCATTGAACCTGTACATTGTTTTTAGCAAAAGAGCCATTTTTACTATATTAATGCTGCAAATCCATGAACATGGGAGATCTTTCTGTTTTCTGATATATTCTTTGATTTCTTTCTTTGGAGACTTGATGTTTTTATCATACAGATCTTTCACTTCCTTAGACAGAATCACACCAAGGAATCTTATTTTATTTGTGACTATTGTGAAGGTTGTTGTTTCCCTACATTCTTTCTCAGCCTGTTTATTTTTTGTGAAGAGAAAGGCCACCGATTTGTATGAGTTTATTTTAGGTCCAGCTACTTAACAGAAGCTGTTTATCAGGTTTAGGGGTTTTCTGGTGGAATTTTTAGGGTCACTTATGTATACTATAACATCATATGCAAATAGTGATATTTTGACTTCTTCCTTTCCATTTTATATCACCTTGATCTCCTTTTGTTGTCTAATTGCTCTGGCTAGGACTTCAAGTACTACATTGAATAGATAGGGAGAAAGTTGGCAGCCCTTTCTAGTCCCTGATTTTAGTGGGATTGCTTCAAGTTTTTCACCATTTAGTTTGATGTATATTACTTTTTTAGGTATGGGCCTTGAATTCCTGATCTTTCCAAAACGTTTATCATAAATGGGTGTTAGATTTTGTGGAATGCTTTCTCAGGTTCTAACGAGATGATCATGTGGTTTTTGTCTTTGAGTTTGTTCATATAGTGGATTATGTTGATAGATTTCTGTATATGAAACCATAGCTAGGATGAAGCCTACTTGATCATGATGGATGATTGTTTTGATGTGTTCTTGGATTCACTTTGGAGAAATTTATTGAGTATTTTTGCATCGACATTCATAAGGAAAATTGGTCTGAAGTTCTCTTTCTTTCTTTGGTCTTTATGTGGTTTAGGTAATTTTGTGGCTTCATAGAATGAATTAAATAGATTCATTCTGTTTCTATTTTGTGGAATAGTTTGAAGAGTATTGGAATTAGATCTTCTTTGAAGGTTTGATAGAATTCTGCACTAAACCCAACTATCCGGTCATGGGCTTTTTTTTTTTTTTTTCTTTAGGGGAAATAGGATTGTTTAGATCATTATTCTGATCCTGATTTATGTTTGGTACCTGGTATCTGTCTAGAAATTTGTCCATTTCATCCAGGTTTTCCAGTTTTCTTGAATATAGCCTTTTGTAGTAGGATCTGATTATGTTTTGGATTTCCTCATGTTCTGTTGTTATGTCTTCTTTTTCATTTTTGATATTGTTAATTAGGATACTGGCCCTGTGCCCTCTAGTTAGTTTGGCTAAGGGTTTATCTATCTTGTTAATTTCCCCAGAGAATCAGCTCCGGGTTTGATTGATTCTTTCAATACTTCTTTTTGTTTCCACTTGATTGATTTTAGCCCTGAGTTTGATTATTTCCTGCTATCTACTCCACTTGGGTGAATTTGCTTCCTTTTGTTCTAGAGCTTTTAGGAATGCTGTCAAGCTGATAATGTGTGTTCTGTCTAGTTTCTTTTTGGCAGAACTCAGAACTATGAGTTTTCCTCTTAGGACTGCTTTCATTGTGTATCATAATTTTGGGTTTGTTATGGCTTTATTTTCATTAAACTCTAAAAAGTCTTCAATCTTTTTCTTTATTTCTTCCTTGACCAAGGTATCATTGAGTAGAGTGTTGCTCAGCTTCCACATAAATGTTGGCTTTCTATTATTTATGTTATTGAAGATCAACCTTAGTCCATGGTGAATAATTTCAATATTTTTATCTGTTGAGGCCTATTCTGTGACCAATTATATGGTTGATTTTGGCATGAGTTGGTGAGAAGAAGGTATATCCTTTTGTTTTAGGATAAAATGTTTTGGAGATATCTGTTAAATCCATTTTTTTCCCATAACTTCTTTTAGATACAAAGTGTCTCTGTTTAGTTTCTGTTTCTAGGACCTGTTCCGTGATGATAGTGGGGTGTTCAAGTCTCCCACAATTATTGTGTGACGTTCAATGTGTGCTTTGATATTTACTAGATTTCCATTAATGAATTTGGCTGCACTTGCATTTGGAGCATAGATATTCAGAATTGAGAGTTCACCTTGGAAGATTTTACCTTTGATGAGTATGAAGTTCCCCTGCTTGTCTTTTTTGATAACTTTGGGTTGGGAGTCGATTTTATTTGATATTAGAATGGATACTCCAGCTTGTTTTTTTCAGACAATTTGTTTGGAGTATTTTTTCTAGGCTTTTCCTCTGAGGTAGTAAATGTCTTATTCCCTCAGGTGGGTTTTCTGTAAGCAGCAAAATGTTGTTTTCTGTTTATGTAGGCCAATCTGTTAATCTTTGTCTTCTTATTTTGGAATTCTGTCCGTTGTTATTAAGAGATATTAAAGAAAAGTAATTTTTGCTTCCTGTTATTTTTGTTGTTAGAGTCGGGATTCTGTTCCTGTTGGTACCTTCTTGTAGGTTTGTTGAATGATTACTTTTTTGCTCTTTCTAGGACATAATTTCCCTCCCTGTGTTGGTGTTTTTCCTTTATTATTCTTTGAAGGGCTCCATTCATGAAAAGATATTGTGTGTATTTTGTTTCATCATGGAATACTTTGGTTTCTCCATCTATGGTAATAGAGAATTTTGCTTGTTTTTGTAGCCTGTGCTGGCATTTGTGTCTCTTAGTTTCTGTATAACATCTGTCCAGGATCTCCTGCCTTTCATAGTCTCTGGTGAGAAGTCTTGTGTAATTCTAATAGGTCTGCCTTTGTATGTTACTTGACCTTTTTCCCTTACTGCTTTTAATATTCTATTTTTATTTAGTGCATTTGTTGTTCTGATTATTATGTGTCGGGAGGAATTTCTTTCCTGGTCCAGTCTATTTGGAGTTCTGTAGGCTCCTTGTATGTTCATGGTCATCTCTCCCTTTAGGTTAGGGAATCCAGAATTAGGTAGCAGTTCTAGAAAGACATTATGCTGTGTGTTTATTTGCATGAGGCTTCAACTGTTAAGTCAATGATAACAAAGCTAGAATCTGTAGAATAATAGACATTGGGTATAGTATTGAGTAAGGCACTGCTTGATAGCATTTACCATAAGAAGCTAGTTGAGCTTATGATTGTCAATCTCAGAAGAGTTGAGGTTTTCCCCATGATTCTGTCCAGCTGAAATCTTATTTATGGCATATATTCAGTGTGACCATTTTGTTCAGTATTAGGGTGGAATTCTTCTACATTCCCTCCACTAGTAAGTGGAAAATATTATGCCTTCAACTTCACTTTTTTTTCTGCCTTAACTATTCAAAGATGGAATGGTTTTCTAACATGGTCCTGTAAAAGAGGATAACCTTAATTACCTAGGAAAAGAAGAGAGGGAGTAGCAGGTACTGAACAAAATAGAGACGAAGTTCCTGGTTTAATGGATTAACTACAGAAGATGTGACAAAGAAACACTAGACAAAACCAATGTTGAGGATAGAGTAAGTGTGAAGGGCAAGAAACTGAACCTTACATAGCTTCCTTTAAAGAATGACAAAAACACCTGAATTTTTTTTTATCTTAGCCATTTTGACATGTATGAGGTGGAATTTCAGGGTTGTTTTGATTTGCATTTCCCTGATGACTAAGGATGTTGAACATTTCTTTATGTGCTTCTCAGACATTCAGTATTTCTAGGCTGAGAATTCTTTCTTTAGCTCTGCACCCCATTTTTTTCCATTTTTTATTAGGTATTTAGCTCATTTACATTTCCAATGCTATACCAAAAGTCTCCCATACCCACCCCCCCACTCCCCTACCCACCCACTCCCCTTTTTTGGCCCTGGCATTCCCCTGTACTGGGGCATATAAAGTTTGCAAGTCCAATGGGCCTCTCTTCACAGTGATGGCCCACTGGGCCATCTTTTAATACATATGCAGCTAGAGACAAGAGCTCTGGGGTACTGCTTAGTTCATATTGTTGTTCCACCTATAGGGTTGCAGTTCCCTTTAGTTCCTTGGGTGCTTTCTCTAGTTCCTCCATTGGGGGCCCTGTGGTCCATTCAATAGCTGACTGTGAGCATCCACTTCTGTGTTTTCTAGGCCCTGGCATAGTCTCACAAGAGACAGCTATATCTGGGTCCTTTCAGCAAAATCTTGCTAGTGTATACAATGGTGTCAGCGTTTGGAAGATGATCATGGGATAGATCTCTGGATATGGCAATCACTAGATGGCCCATCCTTTCGTCACACTTCCAGATTTTGTCTCTGTAACTCCTTCCATGAGTGTTTTGTTTCCTATTCTAAGAAGGGGCAAAGTGTCAACACTTTGGTCTTTGTTCTCTTGAGTTTAATGTTTTTAGCAAATTATATCTTATATCTTGGTTATCCTAAGTTTCTGGGCTAATATCCACTTATCAGTGAGTACATATTGTGAGAGTTCCTTTGTGATTGGGTTACCTCACTCAGGATGATGCCCTCCAGGTCCATCTATCTGGCTAGAAATTTCATAAATTCATTCTTTTTAATAGCTGAGTAGTACTCCATTGTGTAAATGTACCACATTTTCTGTATCTATTCCTCTGTTGAAGGGCATCTGGGTTCTTTCGAGCTTCTGGCTATTATAAATAAGGCTGCTATGAACATAGTGCAGCATGTGTCCTTCTTACCAGTTGGGGCATCTTCTGGATATATGCCCAGAAGAGGTATTGCTGGATCTTCCGGTAGTACTATTTCCAATTTTCTGAGGAACTGCCAGACTGATTTCCAGAGTGGGTGTACAAGCTTGCAATCCCACCAACAATGGAGGAGTGTTCCCCTTTCTCCACATCCTCGCCAGCATCTGCTGTCACCTGAGTTTTTCATCTTAGCCATTCTGACTGGTGTGAGGTGGAATCACAGGGTTGTTTTGATTTGCATTTCCCTGATGATTAAAGATGTTGAACATTTTTTCAGGTGCTTCTCTGCCATTCAGTATTCCTCAGGTGAGAATTCTTTGTTCAGTTCTGAGCCCCATTTTTTAATGGGGTTATTTGATTTTCTGAAGTCCACCTTCTTGAGTTCTTTATATATATTGGATATTAGTCCCCTGTCCGATTTGGGATAGGTAAAGATCCTTTCCCAATCTGTTGGTGGTCTTTTTATCTTATTGACGGTGTCTTTTGCCTTGCAGAAGCTTTGCAATTTTATGAGGTCCCATTTATCGATTCTCGATCTTACAGCACAAGCCATTGCTGTTCTATTCAGGAATTTTTCCCCTGTACCCATATCTTTGAGGCTTTTCCCTACTTTCTCCTCTATAAGTTTCAGTGTCTCTGGTTTTATGTGGAGATCATTAATCCACTTAGATTTGACCTTAGTACAAGGAGATAGTACTGGATCAATTCAAAATCTTCTACATGATAAAAGCCAGTTGTGCTAGCACCATTTGTTGAAAATACTGTCTTTTTTCCACTGGATAGTTTTAGCTCCCTTGTCAAAGATCAAGTGACCATAGGTGTGTGGGTTCATCTCTGGGTCTTCAATTCTGTTCCATTGGTCTACTTGTCTGTCATTATACCAGGACCATGCAGTTTTTATCACAATTGCTCTGTAGTATATCTTTAGGTCGGGCATGGTGATTCCACCAGAGGTTCTTTTATCCTTGAGAAGAGTTTTTGCTATCCTAGGTTTTTTGTTATTTCAGATGAATCTGCCGATTGCCCTTTCTAATTCGTTGAAGAATTGACTTGGAATTTTGATAGGGATTGCATTGAATCTGTAGATTGCTTTTGGCAAGATAGCCATTTTTACAATGTTGATCCTGCCGATCCATGAGCATGGGAGATCTTTCCATCTTCTGAGATCTTCTTTAATTTCTTTCTTCAGAGACTTGAAGTTCTTGTCATAGAGATCTTTCACTTCCTTAGTTAGAGTCACGCCTAGGTATTTTATATTATTTGTGGATATGAGAAGGGTGTTGTTTCCCTAATTTCTTTCTCAGCCTATTTGTCCTTTGTGTAGAGAAAGGCCATTGACTTGTTTGAGTTAATTTTATATCCAGCTACTTCACTGAAGCTGTTTATCAGGCTTAGGAGTTCTCTGGTGGAATTTTTAGGGTCACTTATATATACTATCATATCATCTGCAAAAAGTGATAATTTGACTTCTTCCTTTCCAATTTGTATCCCCTTGATCTCCTTTTGTTGTCTAATTGCTCTGGCTAGGACTTCAAGTACAATGTTGAATAGGTAGGGAGAAAGTGGACAGCCTTGTCTGGTCCCTGATTTTAGTGGGATTGCTTCAAGCTTCTCACCATTTACTTTGATGTTGGCTACTGGTTTGCTGTAGATTGCTTTTATCATGTTTAGGTATGGGCCTTGAATTCCTGATCTTTCCAAGACTTTTATCATGAATGGGTGTTGGGTTTTGTCAAATGCTTTCTCAGCATCTAATGAGATGGTCATGTGGTTTTTGTCTTTGAGTTTGTTTATATACTGGATTACATTGATGGATTTCCGTATATTGAACCATCCCTGCATCCCTGGGATGAAAACTACTTGCTCAGGATGGATGATTGTTTTGATGTGTTCTTGGATTTGGTTAGCAAGAACTTTATTGAGGATTTTTGCATCAATATTCATAAGGGTTTTGGTCTGAAGTACACTATCTTTGTGGGGTCTTTTTGTGGTTTAGGTATCAGAGTAATTGTGGCTTCATAGAATGAGTTGGGTAGAGTACCTTCTGTTTCTAGTTTGTGGAATAATTTGTGAAGAACTGGGATTAGATCTTCTTTGAATGTCTGATAGAACTCTGCACTAAACCCGTCTGGTCCTGTTCTTTTTTTGGTTGGGAGACTATTAATGACTGCTTCTATTTCTTTGGGGGATATCGGGCTGTTTAGATCATTAACCTGATCTTGATTCAACTTTGGTACCTGGTATATGTCTAGAACTTCTCCATTTCATCCAGGTTCTCCAGTCTTGTTGAGTATAGCCTTTTGTAGAAGGATCTGATGGTGTTTTGGATTTCTACAGGATCTGTTGTTATGTCTCCATTTTCATTTCTGATTTTCTTAATTAGAATGCTTTCCCTGTGCCCTCTAGTGAGTCTGGCTAATGGTTTGTCTATCTTGTTGATTTTCTCAAAGAATCAGCTCCTCAATTGGTTGATTCTCTGAATAGTTCTTCTTGTTTCCACTTGGTTGATTTCACCCCTGAGTTTGATTATTTCCTGCCGTCTACTCCTCTTGGGTGATTTGCTTCCTTTTCTTCTAGAGCTTTTTGGTGTGTTGTCAAGCTGGTAATGTATGCTCTCTCTAGTTTCTTTTTGGAGGCACTCAGAGCTATGAGTTTTCCTCTTAGAAATGCTTTCATTGTGTCCCATAAGTTTGGGTACGTTGTGGCTTCATTTTCATTGAACTCTAAGAAGTCCTTAATTTCTTTCTTTATTCCTTCCTTGACCAAGTATCATTGAGAAGAATGTTGTTCAGTTTCCACGTGAATGTTGGCTTTCTGTTATTTATTTTGTTATTGAAGATCAGCCTTAGTGCATGGTGATCTGATAGGATACATGGGACAATTTCAATATTTTTGAATCTGTTGAGGTCTGTTTTGTGACCTATTATGTGGTCAATTTTGGAGAAGGTACCATGAGGTGCTGAGAAGAAGGTATATCCTTTTGTTTTAGGATAAAATGTTCTGTAGATATCTGTCAGATCCATTTGTTCCATCACTTCTGTTAGTTTCAGTGTGTCCCTGTTTAGTTTCTGATTCCATGATCTGTCCATTGGTGAAAGTGGAATGTTGAAGTCTCCCACTATTATTGTGTGAGGTGAAATGTGTGCTTTGAGCGTTACTAAAGTTTCTTTAATGAATGTGGCTGCCCTTATATTTGGAGTATAGATATTCAGAATTGAGAGTTCCTCTTGGAGGATTTTACCTTTGATGAGAATGAAGTGCCCCTCCTTGTCTTTTCTGATGACTTTGGGTTGGAAGTCAATCTTATCAGATATTAGGATGGCTACTCCAGCTTGTTTCTTCATACCATTTGCTTGGAAAATTGTTTTCCAGCCTTTCATTCTGAGGTAGTGTCTATCTTTTTCTCTGAGATGGGTTTCCTGTAAGCAGCAAAATGTTGGGTCTTGTTTGTGTAGCCAGTTTGTTAGTCTATGTCTTTTTATTGGGGAGTTGAGACCATTGATGTTAAGAGATATTAAGGAAAAGTAATTGTTGCTTCCTGTTATTTTTGTTGTTAAAGTTGGCATTCTGTTCTTGTGGCTGTCTTCTTTTAGGTTTGTTGAGGGATTACCTTCTTGTTTTTTCTAGGGCGTTGTTCCCGTTCTTGTATTGTTTTTTTCTGTTATTATCCTTTGAAGGGCTGGATTCGTGGAGAGATAATGTGTGAATTTGGTTTTGTCGTGGAATACTTTGGTTTCTCCATCTATGGTAATTGAGAGTTTGGCTGGGTATAGTAGCCTGGGGTGGAATTTGTGTTCTCTTAGTGTCTGTATAACATCTGTCCAGGCTCTTCTGGCTTTCATAGTCTCTGGTGAAAAATCTGGTGTAATTCTGATAGGCTTGCCTTTATATGTTACTTGACCTTTTTCCCTTACTGCTTTTAGTATTCTATCTTTATTTAGTGCATTTGTTGTTCTGATTATTATGTGTCGGGAGGAATTTCTTTTCTGGTCCAGTCTATTTGGAGTTCTGTAGGCTTCTTGTATGTTCATAGGCATCTCTTTCTTTAAATTTGGGAAGTTTTCTTCAATAATTTTGTTGAAGATGTTTGCTGGTCCTTTGAGTTGAAAATCTTCATTCTCATCCACTCCTATTATCCGTAGGTTTGGTCTTCTTATTGTGTCCTGGATTTCCTGGATATTTTGAGTTAGGATCTTTTTGCATTTTCCATTTTCTTTGATTGTTGTGCCGATGTTCTCTATGGAATCTTCTGCACCTGAGTTTCTCTCTTCCATCTCTTGTATTCTGTTGCTGATGCTCAAATCTATGGTTCCAGATTTCTTTCCTAGGGTTTCTATCTCCAGTATTGCCTCACTTTGAGTTTTCTTTATTGTGTCTACTTCCCTTTTTAGGTCTAGTATGGTTTTGTTCATTTCCATCACCTGTTTGTATGTTTTTTCCTCTTTTTCTGTAAGGACTTCTACCTGTTTGATTTTGTTTTCCTGTTTTTCTTTAAGGACTTGTAACTCTTTAGCAGTGTTCTCCTGTATTTCTATAAGTGAGTTATTAAAGTCCTTCTTGATATCCTCTACCATCATCATGACATATGCTTTTAAATCTAGGTCTAGGTTTTTGGGTGTGTTGGGGTGCCCTGGACTGGGTGAAGTGGGAGTGATGGGTTCTGATGATGGTGGGTGGTCTTGGTTCCTGTTAGTATGATTCCTACGTTTACCTTTCGCCATCTGGTAATCTCTGGAGTTAGTTGTTATAGTTGACTCTGTTTAGAGATTGCTCTTCTGGTGATTCTGTTACCTTCTATCAGCAGACCTGGGAGACAGATTCCCTCCTCTGAGTTTCAGTGCTCAGAGCACTCTCTGCTGGCAAGCTCTCTTACAGGGAAGGTGAACAGATATCTTGTGTTTGGACCTCCTCGTGGCCGAAGAAGAAGGCCCAAAACAGGACCTTTCTCAGAAGCTGTGTTGCTATGGCAGGTCCCAGAGCTGTCAGCTTCTGTGGTGCAGACTCTCACCTGTGCAGACTAAATTCCTAAGATCTGCGGAGTCCCGGAACCAAGATGGCGACCATTGCTCCTGAGGCTGAGGCTGCCTCCTGAGCCAGACGGACACCTGTCCTCTGGTCCGGACAGTGGCCGGCTATCTGGGGCCTCAAAGGGTGCTGCGTCAGCGGCTCTGTGCTTCCGCCTGTCCCAGAAGCTGTCAGGTTCTCTGGTGCACCCTCTCACCTGTGCAGACTAAATTCCTAAGTTCTGAGGAGGTCAGGAACCAAAATGGCGACCGCTGCTGCTGAGGCTGAGGCCGCCTCCCGAGCCAGGTGGACAGCTGTCCTCTGGTCGGGACGGTGGCCGGCTGTCTGCCTGCACCCCATTTTTAATACGATCATTTGGTTCTCTGGAGTCTAACCTCTTGAGTTCTTTGTATCTATTGGACATTAGCCCTGTATCAGATGGAGAATTGTTAAAGATGTTTTCCTAATCTGTTGGTTGCCTTTTTGTACTATTGACAGAGTCCTTGCCTTACAGAAGCTTAGCTATTTTATGAGGTCCCATTTGTCAATTCTTGATCTTAGCGCATAAGCTATTTGGTTTTCTGTTCAGGAAAATATCCCCTGTACCCATGTGCTTGAGGCTTTTCCCCACTTTCTCTTCTATTAGTTTCAGGGTATCTGGTTTTATGTGGAAGTTCTTGATCAACTTGGACTTGAGTTTTGTACAAGGATATAAGAATGGATTGATTTTCATGCTTCTACATGCTAATCACCAGTTAAGTCAGCATCATTTGTTGAAAATCCTGTATTATTTTTCCCACTGGATGGTTTTAACACTTTTTGTGAAAGATTAATTGATTATAGATGTGTGGGTCCTTCCCTGGGTCTACAATTATATTCTATTGATCTATCTGTCTGTCACTGTACCAGTACCGTGCAGTTTTTATCACAATTTCTCTACAGTACAGCTTGAGGTCAGGCATGATGATTACACCAGAGTTTCTTCTATTGTTGAGAATAATTTTTGCTTTCCCAGTTTTTTTGTTATTCCAGATGAATTTGCAAGTTGCCCTTTCTAACTCCAGGAATAATTGAGTTGGAATTTTGATGGGGATTGCATTTAATCTGTAGATTGCTTTTGGCAAGAAAGCCATTTTTACTATACCAATCCTGCCAATCCATGAGCAAGTGAGATCTTCCCATCTTCTGATATCTTCTTCGATTTCTTTTTTGAGAGGCTTGAAGTTCTTATTATACAAATCTTTCACTTCCTTTGTTAGAGGTACACCAAGGTATTTTATGTTATCTGTGAGTATTGTAAAGGGTGTTATTTTCTAATTTCTTTCTCAGCCTATTTATTTTTTGTGTAGAGAAAGGACACTGATTTGTTTGAGTTAATTTTTTATCCAACTTCCTCATTGAACAGTAGATGCTGGCAAGGTTGGCAAAAAAGAAGAACATTCTTCCATTGCTCATGAGATTGCAAGCTGGTACAACAATTCTAGAAATCAGTTTGCCAATTCCTCAGAACACTGGACATAGCACTACCTGAGAATCCATTAATATCACTCCTGGGCATATACACAGAAGATGTTCCAATGTGTAATAAGGACACATGCTCCACTATGTTCATATTTATAATTTATTTTAATAATTCTTTATTTATATAGCTAGGAGCTGGAAAGAACCCAGATGTCCCTCAACAGAGGAATGGATATAGAAAATGTGGTACACAATGAACTCAGCTATTAAAAACAATGAATTTATGCAATTCTTAGGCAAATGGATGGAACTCAAAAATATGATCCTGAGTGAGGCAATTCAATCACAAAAGAACACACATGGTTTGCAGTGACTGGCAAATGGATGTTAGCCCAGAAGCTTGGAATACTCACAAACCACATGAAACTCAAGAAGAAGAAAGACCAAAATGTGGATAATTCAATCCTTCTTAGAAGGGGGAATAAAATACCCAGGAAAGAACAGAGACAAAGTGTGGAGCAGAGAGTGAAGGAAGGACCATCCAGAGACTGCACCAACTTTGATTCTATCCCATATACAACCACCAAACCCAGACTCTATTGTGGATGCAAACAAGTGCTTGCTGACAGGAGTCTGATATAGTGGTCTTGTGAGAGGCTCTGTCAGTTCCTGACAAATACAGAGGTGGATGCTTATAGACTATCATTGGGCTGAGAACAGGGTCCCCAATGAAGGAGCTAGAAAAATTATCCAAGAAGCTGAGGGGTTTGCAGCCCCATAGGAAGAACCACAATATGAACTAACCTGTACACCCAGAGCTCCCTGGGACTAAAACACAAACCAAAGAATACGCATGGTGGGCCTCATGGCTCCAGCTGCATATGTAGCAGAGGATGGCTTAGTCAATGAGAGGAGTGGTACTTAGCCTGTGAAGGCTCTATGCCCCAGTGGAGGGGAATACCAAGGCTGTAGTCTCCCCTCCCCCAGCCTGAAACCTGCTTGCTCGGGGTGGAGCTTCCTGCTCATTCGTTCTGCCACGCCCACTGCTGGAACCTGAGGAGCCACACACGTGCACCTTTCTACTGGACCCGAGATTATTCGGCGGGAATCGGGTCCCCTCCCCCTTCCTTCATAACTAGTGTCCCAACAATAAAATTTGAGCTTTGATCAGAATGAATTTGTCTTAGCTCCGTTTCTTCTTTCGCCCCGTCTAGATTCCTCTCTTACAGCTCGAGTAGCCTTCTCAGTCAAACCGTTCATGTTGCGAGCTGCTGGCGGCTGCAACATTTTGGTGCCAGAACTGGGACCTGAAGAATGGCAGAGAGATGCTAAGAGGAACACTGTGGTGGAGCTCCACAGGAAAGGATCTTCGTATCAGACATCGGAGCAACGGACAGGTACACATGCTAGCGCTAGCTTAAAATTTCAGTTTTGTAAAGTGTTGCTGAGGATGCGGTAGGATACGAATTAAGCTTGAATCAGTGCTAACCCAATGCTGGTTCTGCTTGGGTCAGCAGCGTGTTAATCGGAACTAGAAACGGAAACAGGCAGGTTAGCCGCAGCTTTTTAGGAAGCTGCTTAGGTGGAAGAAGAAAGGGTTTAAAGTCATGGATCAGGCGGTTGCCCATAGTTTTCAGGAGTTGTTTCAGGCCAGAGGAGTAAGGCTTGAAGTACAATTAGTAAAAAATTTTTTAGGTAACATAGATAGCTGTTGCCCATGGTTCAAGGAAGAAGAAACACTAGATTGTGGAACCTGGGAGAAAGTTGGTGAGGCCTTAAAAATCACTCAGGCAGATAATTTTACCCTAGGCCTCTGGGCGCTCGTAAATGACGCAATAAAAGATGCCACTTCCCCAGGGCTATGTTGCCCACAGGCGGAGCTTGTGGTATCTCAGGAGGAGTGCCTGTCAGAGAGGGCCTCCTCAGAAAAAGATCTTCTTAACTCAAAAATTGATAAATGTGGAAACTCGGATGAAAAACTGATTTTTAACAAAAATCACTCAGATAGAGGAGCTGCCCATTACTTTAATGAGAATTGGTCCTCTTGTGAATCTCCCGCTCTACCTGTAGTCCCCCCTTCGGGAGGTGCCACACACAGGGACACACGACTAAGCGAGTTAGAGTTTGAGATTAAGCTTCAGAGGCTGACTAATGAGCTTCGGGAACTAAAAAAGATGTCAGAAGCGGAGAAGAGTAACTCTTCTGTAGTTCACCAGGTGCCGCTAGAAAAGGTTGTGAGTCAGGCTCGTGGGAAAGGACAGAATATGTCTAATATGCTAGCCTTTCCTGTGGTCAAGGTAGTTGATCAGCAAGATACTAGGGGCAGACATTACCAGACCTTAGATTTCAAGTTGATAAAAGAGTTAAAGGCGGCTGTTGTGCAATATGGCCCTTCAGCCCCATTCACTCAAGCATTACTGGACACAGTTGTGGAGTCACACTTAACCCCTTTAGATTGGAAGACTCTTTCTAAGGCTACCCTGTCAGGAGGAGATTTTTTGCTTTGGGATTCTGAATGGCGAGACGCCAGTAAGAAAACTGCTGCTTCTAATGCTCAGGCTGGTAATTCAGGCTGGGATAGCAACATGCTTTTAGGGGAGGGTCCATATGAGGGACAGACAAATCAGATTGATTTTCCTGTTGCAGTGTACACACAAATTGCGACGGCCGCGCGCCGAGCTTGGGGAAGGTTGCCAGTCAAAGGAGAGATTGGTGGAAGTTTAGCTAGCATTCGGCAGAGTTCTGATGAACCATATCAGGATTTTGTGGACAGGCTATTGATTTCAGCTAGTAGAATCCTTGGGAATCCGGACACGGGAAGTACTTTCGTTATGCAATTGGCTTATGAGAATGCTAACGCAATCTGCCGAGCTGCGATTCAACCGCATAAGGGAACGACAGATTTGGCGGGATATGTCCGCCTTTGCGCAGACATCCGGCCTTCCTGCGAGATCTTGCAAGGAACCCACGCGCAAGCAATGTTCTCAAGGAAACGAGGGAAAAATGTATGCTTTAAGTGTGGAAGTTTAGATCATTTTAGAATTGATTGTCCTCAGAACAAGGGTGCCGAGGTTAGACAAACAGGCCGTGCCCCAGGAATATGTCCCCGGTGTGGGAAGGGCCACCACTGGGCAAAAGATTGTAAGCATAAAACAAGGGTTTTGAGCCGCCCGGTGCCGGGAAACGAGGAAAGGGGTCAGCCCCAGGCCGCGAGTTACTCAAAGAAGACAGCTTATGGGGCTATAAATCTGCTGCCCAGCCAACAAGATCAGTTCTTGAGCTTGTCAGGTCAAACCCAGGAAATGCAAGACTGGACCTCTGTTCCACTGTCCATGCAGCATTAACCCCAGAAGTGGGAGTCCAAACTCTGCCTACCGGAGTGTTTGGACCACTACCTGTAGGAACCTGTGGTTTTCTCTTAGGACGAAGCAGTTCTATTGTAGAAGGCCTGCAGATTTATCCAGGTGTTATAAGTAATGATTATGAGGGAGAAATTAAAATCATAGCCGCTTGCCCTCGTGGTGCTATAACTATACTCGCTAATCAGAAAATTGCTCAACATACCTTGATCCCTTTGCGCTGGTCACTATCTAAATTCTTTGAAAATGAAGAAGGACAGAATAACTTTGACTCCTCTGGCGTAAATTGGGTGAAATCTATCACCAATCAGAGACCTAACCTTAAATTAATTCTTGATGGAAAAAGCTTTGAAGGATTAATAGATACCGGGGCCGATGTAACGATTATTAGAGGGCAGGACTGGCCCTCAAACTGGCCCCTGTCTGTTTCCTTGACTCACCTTCAAGGAATTGGTTATGCCAGTAACCCAAAACGTAGTTCCAAATTGCTAACCTGGAGAGATGAGGATGGAAAATCAGGAAATATTCAGCCGTATGTTATGCCAAATTTGCCTGTAACCCTGTGGGGAAGAGATCTGTTGTCACAGATGGGCGTTATCCTGTGCAGTTCTAAGGAGATGGTGACTGAACAGACGTTCAGGCAGGGACCCCTGCCTGATCATGAACTAATAAAGAAGGGACAGAAAATTAAGACTTTTGAGGATCTTAAACCCCACTCTAACGTGAGAGGTTTAAAGTATTTTCAGTAGCGGCCACTGTCTTGCCTGCATCCCACGCCGAAAAAATTCAATGGCGTAATGATATTCCGGTGTGGGTAGATCAGTGGTCTTTACCTAAAGAGAAAATAGAGGCCGCTTCTTTGCTAGTGCAGGAGCAGTTAGAAGCAGGACATTTGGTGGAGTCTCACTCTCCCTGGAATACACCCATTTTCATTATCAGGAAGAAATCGGGAAAATGGAGACTGTTGCAAGATTTAAGAAAGGTTAATGAAACCATGGTACTTATGGGAACTTTACAACCGGGGCTCCCCTCCCCAGTAGCCATTCCTAAGGGATATTATAAGATTGTTATAGATTTGAAAGTATGTTTCTTTACCATCCCTTTGCATCCAAAGGATTGTGAGAGATTTGCTGTTAGTGTTCCTTCTGTAAATTTCAAGGAACCCATGAAAAGATATCAATGGACAGTTCTCCCGCATGGCATGGCTAATAGTCCCACCTTATGTCAAAGGTTTGTGGCAAAGGCAATTCAGCCTGTTAGACAACAATGGCCAAATATTTACATCATTCATTTCACAGATGATGTCTTGATGGCGGGAAAGGACCCCCAAGATTTGCTTTTGTGTTATGGAGACTTACGAAAGGCCCTGGCTGATAAGGGATTACAAATTGCTTCTGAAAAGATACAAACTCAGGATCCTTATAATTATTTGGGTTTTAGACTCACTGATCAAGCTGTTTTTCCCCAGAAAATTGTTATTCGTAGAGATAACTTAAGGACCTTAAATGATTTTCAAAAATTGTTAGGTGATATAAATTGGCTTCGCCCCTATCTAAAGCTTACTACAGGGGAGTTGAAACCTTTATTTGATATTCTTAAAGGGAGTTCTGATCCCACTTCCCCTAGATCCCTAACCTCAGAAGGACTACTGGCCTTACAGCTAGTGGAAAAGGCTATTGAAGAACAGTTTGTCACTTACATAGATTTCTCCCTGCCGCTGCACCTGTTAATTTTTAATACGACTCATGTGCCTACGGGATTGCTATGGCAAAAATTTCCTATAATGTGGATACATTCGAGGATTTCTCCCAAACGTAATATCTTGCCATATCATGAAGCAGTGGCTCAGATGATTATCACTGGAAGAAGGCAGGCATTGACTTATTTTGGAAAGGAGCCAGATATCATTGTCCAGCCTTACAGCTTGAGTCAGGACACTTGGCTGAAACAGCATAGTACAGATTGGTTGCTTGCACAATTAGGGTTTGAAGGAACTATAGATAGCCACTACCCCCAAGATAGGTTGATAAAATTCTTAAATGTACATGATATGATATTTCCTAAGATGACTTCCTTACAGCCTTTAAATAATGCTCTATTGATTTTTACTCATGGCTCCTCTAAAGGGCGAGCTGGATATCTTATTAGTAATCAACAGGTTATCGTAGAGACTCCTGGTCTCTCGGCTCAGCTCGCCGAATTAACAGCAGTACTGAAGGTTTTTCAGTCTGTACATGAGGCTTTTAATATTTTTACTGACAGTTTATATGTTGCTCAGTCAGTACCCTTATTGGAAACCTGTGGTACGTTTAACTTCAATACGCCGTCAGGATCTTTATTTTCAGAATTACAAAACATCATTCTCGCCCGGAAAAATCCGTTTTATATTGGCCACATACGGTCTCACTCTGGTCTTCCTGGACCTCTGGCAGAGGGTAATGATCGCATTGACAGAGCTCTAATAGGAGAAGCCTTAGTTTCAGATCGGGTTGCTTTGGCCCAACGTGATCATGAAAGGTTTCATCTCTCTAGCCATACCCTAAGACTCCGACATAAGATCACAAAGGAGCAAGCGAGAATGATTGTAAAACAATGTCCTAAATGTATTACTTTATCTCCAGTGCCGCATCTAGGAGTTAGTCCTAGAGGCCTTATGCCTAATCATATTTGGCAAATGGATATAACCCATTATGCAGAATTTGGAAAACTAAAATATATACATGTTTGCATTGATACTTGTTCAGGATTTCTTTTTGCTTCTCTGCATACAGGAGAAGCTTCAAAAAACGTAATTGATCATTGCCTACAAGCATTTAATGCCATGGGATTGCCTAAACTTATTAAGACAGACAATGGGCCATCTTATTCCAGTAAAAACTTTATTTCATTCTGTAAAGAATTCGGTATTAAACATAAAACTGGAATTCCTTACAACCCCATGGGACAAGGAATAGTTGAACGTGCTCATCGCACCTTAAAGAATTGGCTTTTTAAAACAAAAGAGGGGCAGCTATATCCCCCAAGGTCACCAAAGGCCCACCTTGCCTTCACCTTATTTGTCCTAAATTTCTTGCACACCGATATCAAGGGCCAGTCTTCAGTGGATCGCCACTGACATCCAGTTACTTCTAATTCTTATGCATTGGTAAAATGGAAGGACCCCCTGACTAATGAATGGAAGGGTCCAGATCCAGTTCTAATTTGGGGTAGGGGCTCAGTTTGTGTTTTTTCACGAGATGAAGATGGAGCGCGGTGGCTGCCAGAGAGATTAATTCGTCAGATGAACACAGATTCTGACTCCTCTGGTAAGTATCATTCTAAAGACTAAAATTCCTTTTGTGCTTAGAATTCAGCTGAGAGCGAAAGCTCCCAAAGCTGTTTTCCAGCTACTCTCTGAGCCAGCTCCCGACAGGAGGCAGGAGACTAGCCTCAGCTTTACAATTTGCATTTGAATAAAGTACCTAGACTTCCCGAAAGAAGTTCTGCTTTCCTACTTTCTCACTGTCTTTCAAGATTTTGTCTTTCAAGCAGGTAAATCAACACTCTCGAAGCGGACCAGCGGATGTGCATCCCCGCCCCCCTAGAGCACACAGGTGGCTGCTGTTATCTCCTTTCCAAGGACATTTCCAGCACGTGGCTTTCAGTCTGAGTTAAAAATTTAGGTTTTCCTAGAGGGCTAGAAGAGTAGATATTTCTATATTAATAAAGATTGGTTTTTATTTTGATAGACAGGCTTAGCCCCTTAGCTGACCTCTGGCTTTTCACCCTTGCTGTTACTGCAAGGTGTCCTTAGGCTGTGGAAAAAACAGGGATGAGGAGGAACGACTTCCAGCTCCTATTTTAGCCACAAATCCTGGTGTTACTAACGACATAATTCTTGCTTAGGCTTTGCTAATTCTGAGGTTGATAATTCTCCTTTAGGAGCTGCACAGCACTCAGAACTGTGCATACTGGTTTGTGATTGTACAAATTCAGTATGGGCATTGCTTGGTGCAGAGGTACTGCAAGGGAAGGTCCGGCTTGACCATTTCTGAGTTTCCTGTGAGATAAACCCGGTTTAAAAGAGGTTGGTATCATATTTTGGTTAAAAATCAAAAATATTTTCCGGCTCTGCCTCGCCTCCCAAAAGATACCCAGAGCCACATGTGTGGGTCTTACCAGTACCCACGGGGGGAATCGGGTCCATGTCCACCCAAGCCAAGGTTAAAAGCCCACTCATCTACGGATGAGAAAATCATTTGATCACCTCAGTTAAGCGTTGCCTTATTTAACTTAATTAATAGGGGGGAGAGAGATTGGAGACGTACTATTGAAAGGGCAAGCCCTTCACTGCCTCCCACCCAAATAAAAAAGCCAATTGGCCTTGTACTACAAGAGCCGGTCGAACTCCTTCTCCCTGTTTCCCACCTATCATCCAAAAATGCGGAGGAATATCAACTTAGTGTTATTTTCACATTTGTTCAGTCAAACTTAGCCAGAGTTCCAACGCCCTACTTAAAATTCAACTAGAAAGTTACCTACCAAGTACTAATTAGCATTATAAAGTCAGAGTCTGCAGCTCCAGGCCTTTCAGTTAGTTGTTTACTAGAAAGGACAGTCTTAAGCCAGATACAGTTTACCATAAAAAAGTTAAAGAATCCCAGTGAAGCAAGTTTTTTCTTTAGCCCTAGATTCCAGGCAGAACTATTGAGCATAGATAATTTTTCCCCCCTCAGGCCAGCTTTTTCTTTTTTTTAAATTTTGTTAATAAAAGGGAGGAGATGTAGTCTCCCCTCCCCCAGCCTGAAACCTTCTTGCTCGGGGTGGAGCTTCCTGCTCATTCGTTCTGCCACGCCCACTGCTGGAACCTGAGGAGCCACACACGTGCACCTTTCTACTGGACCCGAGATTATTCGGCGGGAATCTGGTCCCCTCCCGCTTCCTACATAACTAGTGTCCCAACAATAAAATTTGAGCTTTGATCAGAATGAATTTGTCTTAGCTCCGTTTCTTCTTTTGCCCCGTCTAGATTCCTCTCTTACAGCTCGAGTAGCCTTCTCAGTCGAACCGTTCATGTTGCGAGCTGCTGGCGGCTGCAACACAAGGCCAGGAAGAAGGAGTGGGTGGGTTGGTGAGCAGGGAGAGAGGGGAGAGAATAGGGTTTTTTGAGGAGAAAACAGGAAAGGGGATAGCATTTGAAATGTAAATAAAGAAAATATCTAATTACAAAGGATGACAAACACATGAAAATCACATCATGCTTATATAGATTTTTCTATTTATACTTAGAATAAAATTAGAAAACTACTCAGAGAGGTTAAGCCATTTGCTCAAAGATGCAATGACTAATTAATACAAGATGATGCTAAACAGGCAAATCAGTACTTTATTTATATTTCATTTTAAATACTTTTCCTCCCCACAGATATTTAAGGCCAATTATAGTAGGCATTCTGTGATTTACAAATGTCATTTACTAATATCTAGTACCTTTTACTGAGATGATTTGTTGCTGTTGTTGTTTTTAAACAGTACTGCAAGAAGTATTTCTTTTTTTTTTTAATTAGGTATTTTCCTCGTTTACATTTTCAATGCTATCCCAAAGGCCCCCCATACCCAACCCCAATCCCCTACCCACCCACTCCCCCTTTTTGGCCCTGGCATTCCCCTGTACTGTGACATATAAAGTTTGCACGTCCAATGGGCCTCTCTTTCCAGTGATGGCCGACTGGGCCATCTTTTGATACATATGCAGCTAAAGACAAGAGCTCCTGGGTACTGGTTAGTTCATATTGTTCTTCCATCTATAGGGTTGCAGTTCCCTTTAGCTTTTTGGATAATTTCTCTAGCTCCTCCATTGGGGGCCGTGTGACCCATCCAATAGCTGACTGTGATCATCAACTTCTGTGTTTGCTAGGCCTCGGCATAGTCTCACAAGAGAGAGCTATATCTGGGTCCTTTCTGCAAAATCTTGCTTGTGTATGCAATGGTGTCAGCATTTGGAAGCTGATTATGGGATGGATCCCTGCATATGGCAATCACTAGATGGTCCATCCTTTTGTCGCAGCTCCAAATTTTGTCTCTGTAACTCCTTCTATGGGTGTTTTGTTCCCATTTCTAAGAAAGGGTAAAGTGTCCACACTTTGGTCTTTGTTCTTCTTGAATTTCATGCGTTTGGCAAGTTATATCTTATATCTCGGGTATCCTAGGTTTGGGGCTAATATCCACCTATCAGTGAGTACATATTGTGCGAGTGCCTTTGTGATTGGGTTACTTCACTCAGGATGATACCCTCAGGGTCCATCCATTTGCCTAGGAATTTCATAAATTCATTTTTTAATAGCTGAGTAGTATTCCATTGTGTAAATGTACCACATTTTCTCTATCCATTCCTCTGTTGAGGGGCATCCGGGTTCTTTCCAGCTTCTGGCTATTATAAACAAGGCTGCTATGAATGTAGTGGAGCATGTGTTCTTCTTACCGGTTGGGACATCTTCTGGACATATGCCCAGGAGAGGTAATGTGGGATCCTCTGGTAGTACTATGTCCAATTTTCTGAGGAACCGCTAGACTGATTTCCAGAGTGGTTGTACAAGCTTGCAATCCCACCAACAATGGAGGAGTGTTCCCCTTTCTCCACATCCTCGCCAGCATCTGCTGTCACCTGAGTTTTTGATCTTAGCCATTCTGACTGGAGTGAAGTGGAATCTCAGTGTTGTTTTGATTTGCATTTCCCTGATGATTAAGGATGTTGAACATTTTTTCAGGTGCTTCTCTGCCACTCGGTATTCCTCAGGTGAGAATTCTTTGTTCAGCTCTGAGCCCCATTTTTTTAATGGGGTTATTTGATTTTCTGGAGTCCACCTTCTTGAGTTCTTTATATATATTGGATATTAGTCCCCTATCCGATTTGGGATAGGTAAAGATCCTTTCCCAATCTGCTGGTGGCCTTTTTGTCTTATTGACGGTGTCTTTTGCTTTGCAGGGGCTTTGAAATTTTATGAGGTCCCATTTATCTATTCTTGATCTTACAGCACAACCCATTGCTGTTCTATTCAGGAATTTTTCCCCTGTACCCATTTCTTCGGTGCTTTTCCCTACTTTCTCCTCTATAAGTTTCAGTGTCTCTGGTTTTATGTGGAGTTCCTTAATCCACTTAGATTTGACCTTAGTACAAGGAGATAGAAATAGATCAATTTGCATTCTTCTACATGATAACTGCCAGTTGTGCCAGTACCATTTGTTGAAAATGCTGTCTTTTTTCCACTGGATGGTTTTAGCTCCCTTGTCAAAGATCAAGTGACCATAGGTGTGTGGATTCATCTCTGGGTCTTCAATTCTGTTCCATTGGTCTACTTGTCTGTCACTATACCAGTACCATGCAGTTTTGATCACAATTGCTCTGTAGTACAGGGTTAGGTCCGGCATGGTGATTCCACTAGAGGTTCTTTTTTCCTGGAGAAGAGTTTTTGCTATCCTCCGTTTTTGTTATTCCTAATGAATCTGCCGATTGCCCTTTCTAATTCGTTGAAGAATTGATTTAGAATTTTGATGGGGATTGCATTGAATCTGTAGATTGCTTTTGGCAAGATGGCCATTTTTACAATGTTGATCCTGCCAATCCATGAGCATGGGAGATCTTCCCATCTTCTGAGATCTTCTTTAATTTCTGTCTTTAGAGACTTGAAGTTCTTATCATACAGATCTTTCACTTCCTTAGTTAGAGTCATGCCAAGGTATTTTATATTATTTGTGACTATTGAGAAGGGTGTTGTTTCCCTAATTTCTTTCTCAGCCTGTTTATCCTTTGTGTACAGAAAGGCCATTGACTTGTTTGAGTTAATTTTATATCCAGCTACTTTATTAAAGCTGTTTATCAAGCTTAGGAGTTCTCTGGTGGAATTTTTAGGGTCACTTATATATACTATCATATCATCTGCAAAAAGTGATATTTTGAATTCTTCCTTTCCAGTTTGTATCCCCTTGATCTTCTTGAGTTGTCTAATTTCTCTTGCTAGGGCTTCAAGTACAATGTTGAATAGGTAGGGCGAGAGTGGACAGCCTTGTCTAGTCCCTGATTTTAGTGGGATTGCTTCCAGCTTCTCACCATTTACTTTGATGTTGGCTACTGGTTTGCTGTAGATTGCTTTTATCATGTTTAGGTATGGGCCTTGAATTCCTGATCTTTCCAAGACGTTTATCATGAATGGATGTTGGATTTTGTCAAATGCTTTCTCAGCATCTAATGAGACGATCATGTGGTTTTTGTCTTTGAGTTTGTTTATATACTAGATTACATTGATGGACTTCCGTATATTGAACCATCCCTGCATCTCTGGGATGAAACCTACTTGGTCAGGATGGATCATTGTTTTGATGTGTTCTTGGATTCGGTTAACAAGAACTTTATTGAGGATTTTTGCATAGATATTCATAAGGGAAATTGATCTGAAGTTCTCTATCTTTGTTGGGTCTTTTTGTGGTTTTGGTATCAGAGTAATTGTGGCTTCATAGAATGAGTTGGGTAGAGGACCTTCTGTTTCTATTTTGTGGAATTGTTTGTGAAGAACTGGAATTAGGTCTTCTTTGAATGTCTGATAGAACTCTGCACTAAACCTTTCTGGTCCTGTGCTTTTTTGGGCTGGGAGAATACTAATGACTGCTTCTATTTCTTTAGGGGATATAGGACTGTTGAGATCATTAACCTGATCTTGATTTAGCTTTGGTACCTGGTATCTGTCTAGAAACTTGTCCATTTCATCCATGTTTTCCATTTTTATTGAGTACAGCCTTTTGTAGAAGGATCTGATGGTGTTTTCGATTTCTTCAGGATCTGTTGTTATATCTCCCTTTTCATTTCTGATTTTGTTAATTAGGATGCTTTCCCTGTACCCTCTGGTGAGCCTGGCTAAGGGTTTATCTATCTTGTTGATTTTCTCAAAGAACCAGCTCTTTGGTTGATTCTTTGAATAGTTCTTCTTGTTTCCACTTGGTTGATTTCACCCCTGAGTTTGATTATTTCCTGCCTTTTACTCCTCTTGGGTGAATTTGCTTCCTTTTCTTCTAGACCTTTTAGGTGTGTTGTCAAGCTGCTAATGTGTGCTCTCTCTAGTTTCTTTTTGGAGGCACTCAGAGCTATGAGTTTTCCTCTTAGGAATGCTTTCATTGTGTCCCATAAATTTGGGAATGTTGTGGCTTCATTTTCATTAACCTCCAAAAAGTCCTTAATTTCTTTCCTTATTCCTTCCTTGACCAAGGTATCATTGAGAAGAGTGTTGTTCAGTTTCCAAGTGAATGTTGGCTTTCTATTATTTATTTTGTTATTGAAGATCAGCCTTAGTCCATGGTGATCTGATAGGATACATGGGACAATTTCAATATTTTTTATATGTTGAGGCTTGTTTTGTGACCAATTATGTGGTCAATTTTAGAGAAGGTACCATGAGGTGCTGAGAAGAAGGTATATCCTTTTGTTTTAGGATAAAATGTTCCGTAGATATCTCTTAAGTCCATTTGTTTCATCACTTCTGTTAGTTTCAGTGTGTCCCTGTTTAGTTTCTGTTTCCATGATCTGTCCATTGGTGAAAGTGGTGTGTTGAAGTCTCCCACTATTATTGTGTGAGGTGCAATGTGTGTTTTGAGCTTTACTAAAATTTCTTTAATGAATGTGGCTGCCCTTGTATTTGGAGTATAGATATTCAGAATTGAGAGTTCCTCTTGGAGGATTTTACCTTTGATGAGTATGAAGTGCCCCTCCTTGTCTTTTCTGATGACTTTGGGTTGGAAGTCAATCTTATCAGATATTAGGATGGCTACTCCAGCTTGTTTCTTCATACCATTTGCTTGGAAAATTGTTTTCCAGCCTTTCATTCTGAGGTAGTGTCTATCTTTTTCTCTGAGATGAGTTTCCTGTAAGCAGCAAAATGTTGGGTCTTGTTTGTGTAGCCAGTTTGTTAGTATTTCTTTTTTATTTAAACATTTTTATTAGATGTTTACTTCATTTACATTTCAAATGCTATCCCCAAACCCTGTATTCCTACCCCAGCTCTGCTCCCCAACCCACCCATTCCTACTTCCTGGCCCTGGCACTCCCCTGTACTGTGGCATATAATCTTTGCAAGACCAAGGGCCTCTATTCCCAATGATGGCCAATGAGCCCATCTTCTGCTATATATGCACCTAGAGACATTCACTCAGAGGGTACTGGTTAATTCATATTACTGTATCCTCTATAGGGTTACAGACCCCGTCAGATCCTTGGGTACTTTCTCTAGCTCCTCCAATTAGGGTCCCTGTGTTCCATCCAATAGATGACTTTGAACATCCACTATTGTATTTGCCAGGAAATGGCATGGCCTCACAAGAGACAGTTATATCAGGGTCATGTCAGCGAAACCTAATTTTCCACATTTTCTGTATCCATTCCTCCGTTGAGCTTCTGTCCAGCTTCTGGCTATTATAAATAAGGCTGCTATGAATATAGTGGAACATGTGTTGATATGACCAGTTCAAATATATTTAGGATATATGCCCAGGAGAGGTATTGCTGGTCCCTCCGGTAGTACTATGTCCAATTTTCTGAGGAACTGCAAGAATGATTTCCAGAATGGTTGTACCAGCTTGCAATTCCACCAACAATGGAGGAGTGTTCCTCTTTCTCCACATCCTCTCCAGCACATGCTGTCACCTAAATTTTTGACCTTAAGCCATTCTGGCTGGTGTGAGGTGGAATCTCAGGGTTGTCTTGATTTGCACTTCCCTGATGATTAAGGATGTTGAATATTTTTTTCAGATGCTTCTCAGCCATACTCTATTCCTCAGGTGATAATTCTTTCTTTAGCACTGTGCTCCATTTTTTAATGGGGTTATTTGATTTTCTGGAGTCCACCTTCTTGAGTTCTTTGTATATATTGGATATTAGTCCCCTATCTGATTTAGGATTGGTAAAAATCCTTTCACAATTTGTTGGTGGCTTGTTTGTCTTAATAACAGTGTCTTTTGCCTTACAGAAGCTTTGTTATTTTATGAGGTCCCATTTGTCAATTCTCGATCATACAGCACAAGCCATTGCTGTTCTGTTCAGGAATTTTCCCCCTGTGCCCATACCTTCAAGGTTTTTCCCCACTTTCTCCTCTATAAGTTTTGTGTCTCTGGTTTTATGTGGAGTTTCTTGATCTGCTTAGACTTGAGCACAATACAAGGAGATAAGAATGCATCAATTCACATTCTTCTGCATGATAACTGCCAGTTAAGCCAGCACTATTTTTTGAAAATGTTGTCTTTTTCCACTGGATGGTTTTAGCAACCTGGTCAAAGAACAAGTAACCATAGATGTGTGGGTTCATTTCTGGGTCTTCAATACTATTCCATTGATCTACCAGTCTATTGCTGTACCAGAACTATGCATTTTATTACAATTGCTCTATAGTACACCTTGAGGTCAGGCATGGTGATTCCACCAGAGGTTCTTTTATTGTTGAGAATCATTTTTGCTATCCTAGGCTTTTGTTATTCCAGATGAACTTGCAAATTTCCCTTTCAAACTCTGTGAAGAATTGAGCTGGAATTTTGATGGGGATTGCATTGAATCTGTAGATTGCTGTTGGCAGGATCGCCATTTATACTATATTAATCTTGCCAATCCATGAGCATGGAAGATCTTTCCATCTTCTGAGATCTTCAATTTCTTTATTCAGAGACTTGAATTTCTTATTGTACAGACCTTTATCTCCCTTAGTTAGAATTACACCAAGATATTTTATATTATTTGTGACTTTTGTGAAGGGTGTTGTTTCCCTAATTTCTTTCTCAGCCTGTTTATCCTTTGTGTAGAGAAAGGCCAGTGATTTGTATGAGTTAAGTTTAGGTCCAGCATTGAAGCTGTTTATCAGGTTTAGGAGTTCTCTGGTGGAATTTTTAGGGTCACTTATATATGCTACCATATCATCTGCAAAAAGTGCTGTTTTGACTTCTTCCTTTCCAATTCATATTCCCTTGATCTCCTTTTGTTATCTAATTGCTCTGGCTAGGACTTCAAGTGCTACATTGAATAGGAAGAAGGGGAAAGTTAGCAGCCTTTTCTAGTCCCTGATTTTACGGTATTGCTTCAAGTTTTTCTCCATTTACTTTAATGTTAGCTACAGATTTGCTATATATTGTTTTTATTATTTTTAGGTATGGACCTTGAATTCCTGATCTTTCCAAAACTTTTATCATGAATGGGTGTTGGATTTTGTGAAATGCTTTCTCTGCATCTAATGAGATGATCATATGGTTTTTGTCTTTGAGTTCATTCATATAGTGGATTAAGTTGATAGATTTCTATATATTAAACCATCCCTGCATCTCTGGGATGAAGCCTACTTGATCATGACAGATGATCATTTTGATGTGTTCTTGGATTCGGTTTGGGAGAATTTTATTGAGTATTTTTGCATCAATATTCATAAGGGAAATTGGTCTGAATTTCTCTTTGTTTTGTCTTTATGTGGTTTAGGTAATCTTGGATTCATAGAATTAATTGGGTAGATACCTACTCTTTCTATTTTGTGTAATAGATTGAGGAGTATTGGATTTAGGTCTTCTTTGAAAGTCTGATAGCACACTAGAAGACATTCATCTGGTCCTGGCCTTTTTTTGGTTGGTAGATGATTAATGACTGCTTCTATTACTTTAGGCGATATGGGACTTTTTTTTCTTTTATTAAATATACAACCTACCAACAAAAAAATGTGATAAACTAAAACATTGGACCATGGTGTTTAAGGATACTATTAGCCTATTCAGTGAACATATTAGAAGATAGCCAAAGAGAATGTAAAAGCTAAAGTGTGGAGAGGTGTGCTGTCAAACAGTATTCCCTGGATGTAACAGAGCCATTGCACTCACGAACGCACTTTAGTTATGGCTGCCTGCACAAGACCTGTACAAGATTGGCCCCATCATCATTCCATCACATATGTCGAAGGGGTTTATGAACCCACACCCCTCCTTAGATAGTCTCTAGGAAGTTAATGAGTATTTGGACGAGGTAGTGCCAATTTTGTCTGTGTTTTAGCTGCTGCTATGTTGTCTGTGTTCTGATAGTCAAGCCACAACACATGCAAGGATTGATAATTTAACTCAGTGGTTAAGAGCACAATCATGAGAACAGATGTGGGTTTATGGGATAGAAGAAGGGCTTCAGCAAGAGGAAAAGAGGGAGATGGGGGAGGGTAATGGGGATTGAAAATGACCAAAATTCACTATGTATTTGTATGGAATTCTCAAAACATAAAATGACATGGTTCAAAACAAACTGTGGAGGAAACTGGCAAGTAAACAATGAACTAGTTATAAATAACATTTTTATAAAAAACTAAAAAATAACAACAGGCCCAGATGGATTTCTTTTGAACCTTACCAATCATTTAAGGGGAAAAAATGATGTCAGTTTTCTTACATCTCTTATGAAGTGTATCAAAAGAGGAAATATTTTAAGTCAACTCTGTAAGACCAGAATCATCCTAATATTTAAACAAGACAAAGACATCGTAAGACAGAAATGTTTGAGACAAGTATAACACAAACAAACACAACAAAATTCTCACCAAAATATTAGCAAACTGAATCCAAAAATTCATGAAATGATTCCGAAACACAACTGTGTGAGAATGATTCCAAATGTGGAATGTCATTCCAACATTTGAAAATGAATCAATACAGCCCACTGCATGAACAGAAGAGAAAACATATGATCATATATCAATTAGCACCAGAAAAGTATTTGACAAAATCAAATAGCCTTGCATGATAAGCACTCAGATGATTGGAAATAGATAACAAAACATAACTCCCACTGCCAAGGAAACAGGGAGATTTTATGGTGAAGCAAATGTGTGTGACTATCGCCTAGAACACAGACACAGGTTGCTCTGGATGACAGGTCTCAGTTTGGAAGTGTTTACATGAGCTTTTATACTCATAAAGAAAACAGCAGTTGTAAATCAACGGATTGACCTTACACATTGTGGAAGATAATAGGTAGGCAGGTAACATTAAAGAGGGGGAATCTTTTCTTTAGTCCTCTAGTGTTTATTGGTGATATTCTTAGCTTTAAGTTTGGCAGTAGCTAATAGTGTATTAAATATATAAGTTCCAAAAGTGTTATTAGGTAGTCAAATGCATACTATGTCAGATATAAAACCAGATGATGAGTAGCTATCAGGAGTCTCAAATAATTTTGCTTCCCAGTTTGCAGTATTCTGACTCTCCACCATCACGCAAGTCCCAATCAGTCTGCAGAATTAGGTAAATAGGTGTGGCTATTCTCTTTTTTTTTTTTTTCCTTTTCCATTTTTTATTAGGTATTTAGCTCACTTACATTTCCAATGCTATACCAAAAGTCCCCCATACCCACCCACCCCCCTTCCCCTACACACCCACTCCCCCTTTTTGGCCCTGGCATTCCCCTGTACTGGGGCATATAAAGTTTGCATGTCCAATGGGCCTCTCTTTCCAGTGATGGCCGACTAGGCCATCTTTTGATACATATGCAGCTAGAGTCAACAGCTCTGGGGTACTGGTTAGTTCATAATGTTGATCCACCTATAGGGTTGCAGATCCCTTTAGCTCCATGAGTACTTTCTCTAGCTCCTCCATTGGGAGCCCTGTGATCGATCCATTAGCTGACTGTGAGCATACTTCTGTGTTTGCTAGGCCCCGGCATAGTCGCACAAGAGACAGCTACATCTGGGTCCTTTCAATAAAATCTTGCTAGTGTATGCAATGGTGTCAGCGTTTGGATGCTGATTATGGGGTGGATCCCTGGATATGGCAGTCTCTACATGGACCATCCTTTCATCTCAGCTCCAAACTTTGTCTCTGAAACTCCTTCCAAGGGTGTTTTGTTCCCACTTCTAAGGAGGGGCATAGTGTCCACACTTCAGTCTTCATTTTTCTTGAGTTTCATGTGTTTAGGAAATTGTATCTTATATCTTGGGTATCCTAGGTATTGGGCTAATATCCACTTATCAGTGAGTACATATTGTGTGAGTTCCTTTGTGAATGTGTTACCTCACTCAGGATGATGCCCTCCAGGTCCATCCATTTGGCTAGGAATTTCATAAATTCATTCTTTTTAATAGCTGAGTAGTACTCCATTGTGTAGATGTACCACATTTTCTGTATCCATTCCTCTGTTGAGGGGCATCTGTGTTCTTTCCAGCTTCTGGCTATTATAAATAAGGCTGCTATGAACATAGTGGAGCATGTGTCCTTCTTACCCGTTGGGGCATCTTCTGGATATATGCCCAGGAGAGGTATTGCTGGATCCTCCGGTAGTACTATGTCCAATTTTCTGAGGAACCGCCAGACTGATTTCCAGAGTGGTTGTACAAGCCTGCAATCCCATCAACAATGGAGGAGTGTTCCTCTTTCTCCACATCCACGCCAGCATCTGCTGTCACCTGAATTTTTGATCTTAGCCATTCTGACTGGTGTGAGGTGGAATCTCAGGGTTGTTTTGATTTGCATTTCCCTGATGATTAAGGATGTTGAACATTTTTTCAGGTGCTTCTCTGCCATTCAGTATTCCTCAGGTGAGAATTCTTTGTTCAGTTCTGAGCCCCATTTTTTAATGGGGTTATTTGATTTTCTGAAGTCAACCTTCTTTAGTTCTTTATATATGTTGGATATTAGTCCCCTATCTGTTTAGAATAGGTAAAGATCCTTTCCCAATCTGTTGGTGGTCTTTTTGTATTATTGAAGGTGTGTTTTGCCTTGCAGAAACTTTGGAGTTTCATTAGGTCCCATTTGTCAATTCTCGATCTTACAGCACAAGCCATTGCTGTTCTGTTCAGGAATTTTTCCCCTGTGCCCATATCTTCAAGGCTTTTCCCCACTTTCTCCTCTATAAGTTTCAGTGTCTCTGGTTTTATGTGAAGTTCCTTGATCCACTTAGATTTGACCTTAGTACAAGGAGATAAGTATGGATCAATTCGCATTCTTCTACACGATAACAACCAGTTGTGCCAGCACCAATTGTTGAAAATGCTGTCTTTCTTCCACTGGATGGTTTTAGCTCCCTTGTCGAAGATCAAGTGACCATAGGTGTGTGGGTTCATTTCTGGGTCTTCACTTCTATTCCATTGGTCTACTTGTCTGTCTCTATACCAATACCATGCAGTTTTTATCACAATTGCTCTGTAGTAAAGCTTTAGGTCAGGCATGTTGATTCCACCAGAGGTTCTTTTATCCTTGAGAAGAGTTTTTGCTATCCTAGGTTTTTTGTTATTCCAGATGAATTTGCAAATTGCTCCTTCTAATTCGTTGAAGAATTGAGTTGGAATTTTGATGGGGATTGCATTGAATCTGTAAATTGCTTTTGGCAAGATAGCCATTTTTACAATGTTGATCCTGCCAATCCATGAGCATGGGAGATCTTTCCAGCTTCTGAGATCTTCTTTAATTTCTTTCTTCAGAGGCTTGAAGTTTTTATCATACAGATCTTACACTTCCTTAGTTAGAGTCACGCCGAGATATTTTATATTATTTGTTACTATTGAGAAGGGTGTTGTTTCCCCAATTTCTTTCTCAGCCCGTTTATTCTTTTTGTAGCGAAAGGCCATTGACTTGTTTGAGTTAATTTTATATCCATCTACTTCACCGAAGCTGTTTATCAGGTTTAGGAGATCTCTGGTGGAATTTTTAGGGTCACTTATGTATACTATCATATCATCTGCAAAAAGTGATATTTTGACTTCCTCTTTTCCAATTTTTATCCGCTTGATCTCCTTTTGTTGTCGAATTGCTCTGGCTAATACTTCAAGTACTATGTTGAAAAGGTAGGGAGAAAGTGGGCAGCCTTGTCTAGCCCCTGATTTTAGTGAGATTGCTTCCAGCTTCTCTCCATTTACTTTGATGTTGGCTACTGCTTTGCTGTAGATTGCTTTTATCATGTTTAGGTATGGGCCTTGAATTCCTGATCTTTCCAAGACTTTTATCATGAATGGATGTTGGATTTTGTCAAATGCTTTCTCAACATCTAACGAGATGATCATGTGGTTTTTGTCTTTGAGTTTGTTTATATACTGGATTACATTGATGGATTTCCGTATATTGAGCCATCCCTGCATCTCTGGGATGAAACCTACTTGGTCAGGATGGATGATTGTTTTGATGTGTTCTTGGATTCGGTTAACAAGAACTTTATTGAGGATTTTTGCATCGATATTCATAAGGGAAATTGGTCTGAAGTTCTCTATCTTTGTTGGGTCTTTTTGTGGTTTTGGTATCAGAGTAATTGTGGCTTCATAGAATGAGTTGGGTAGAGGACCTTCTGTTTCTATTTTGTGGAATTGTTTGTGAAGAACTGGAATTAGGTCTTCTTTGAATGTCTGATAGAACTCTGCACTAAACCTGTCGGGTCCTGGGCTTTTTTTGGCTGGGAGACTATTAATAACTGCTTCTATTTCTTTAGGGGATATGGGACTGTTTAGAAGGTCAACTTGATCCTGATTCAACTTTTGTACCTGGTATCTGTCCAGAAATTTGTCCATTTCGTCCAGGTTTTCCAGTTTTGTTGAGTATAGCCTTTTGTAGAAGGATCTGATGGTGTTTTGGATTTCTTCAGTATCTGTTGTTATGTCTCCCTTTTCAGTTCTGATTTTGTTAATTAGGATTTTGTTCCTGTGCCCTCTAGTGAGTCTAGCTAAGGGTTTATCTATCTTGTGGATTTTCTCAAAGAACCAACTCCTCGTTTGGTTAATTCTTTGAATAGTTCTTCTTGTTTCCACTTGGTTGATTTCACCCCTGAGTTTGATTATTTCCTGCCGTCTACTCCTCTTGGGTGAATTTGCTTCCTTTTTTTCTAGAGCTTTTAGATGTGTTGTCAAGCTGCTAGTATGTGCTCTCTCCTGTTTCTTCTTGGAGGCACTCAGAGCTATGAGTTTCCCTCTTAGAAATGCTTTCATTGTGTCCCAAAGGTTTGGGTACGTTGTGGCTTCATTTTCATTAAACTCTAAAACGTCTTTAATTTCTTTCTTTATTCCTTCCTTGACCAAGGTATCATTGAGAAGAGTGTTGTTCAGTTTCCACGTGAATGTTGGATTTCTGTTATTTATTTTGTTATTGAAGATCAGCCTTAGTGCATGGTGATCTGATAGGATACATGGGACAATTTCAATATTTTTGAATCTGTTGAGGCCTGTTTTGTGACCTATTATGTGATCAATTTCGGAGAAGGTACCATGAGGTGCTGAGAAGAAGGTATATCCTTTTGTTTTAGGATAAAATGTTCTGTAGATATCTGTCAGATCCATTTGTTCCATCAGTTCTGTTAGTTTCAGTGTGTCCTTGTTTAGTTTCTGATTCCATGATCTGTCCATTGGTGAAAGTGGAATGTTGAAGTCTCCCACTATTATTGTGTGAGGTGAAATGTGTGCTTTGAGCATTACTAAAGTTTCTTTAATGAATGTGGCTGCCCTTATATTTGGAGTATAGATATTCAGAATTGAGAGTTCCTCTTGGAGGATTTTACCTTTGATGAGAATGAAGTGCCCCTCCTTGTCTTTTCTGGTGACTTTGGGTTGGAAGTCAATCTTATCAGATATTAGGATGGCTACTCCAGCTTGTTTCTTCATACCATTTGCTTGGAAAATTGTTTTCCAGCCTTTCATTCTGAGGTAGTGTCTATCTTTTTCTCTGAGATGGGTTTCCTGTAAGCAGCAAAATGTTGGGTCTTGTTTGTGTAGCCACTTTGTTAGTCTATGTCTTTTTATTGGGGAGTTGAGACCATTGATGTTAAGAGATATTAAGGAAAAGTAATTGTTGCTTCCTGTTATTTTTGTTGTTAAAGTTGGCATTCTGTTCTTGTGGCTGTCTTCTTTTAGGTTTGTTGAGGGATTACCTTCTTGTTTTTTCTAGGGCGTTGTTCCCGTTCTTGTATTGTTTTTTTCTGTTATTATCCTTTGAAGGGCTGGATTCGTGGAGAGATAATGTGTGAATTTGGTTTTGTCGTGGAATACTTTGGTTTCTCCATCTATGGTAATTGAGAGTTTGGCTGGGTATAGTAGCCTGGGGTGGAATTTGTGTTCTCTTAGTGTCTGTATAACATCTGTCCAGGCTCTTCTGGCTTTCATAGTCTCTGGTGAAAAATCTGGTGTAATTCTGATAGGCTTGCCTTTATATGTTACTTGACCTTTTTCCCTTACTGCTTTTAGTATTCTATCTTTATTTAGTGCATTTGTTGTTCTGATTATTATGTGTCGGGAGGAATTTCTTTTCTGGTCCAGTCTATTTGGAGTTCTGTAGGCTTCTTGTATGTTCATAGGCATCTCTTTCTTTAAATTTGGGAAGTTTTCTTCAATAATTTTGTTGAAGATGTTTGCTGGTCCTTTGAGTTGAAAATCTTCATTCTCATCCACTCCTATTATCCGTAGGTTTGGTCTTCTTATTGTGTCCTGGATTTCCTGGATAATTTGAGTTAGGATCTTTTTGCATTTTCCATTTTCTTTGATTGTTGTGCCGATGTTCTCTATGGAATCTTCTGCACCAGAGATTCTCCCATCTCTTGTATTCTGTTCCTGATGCTCAAATCTATGTTTCCATATTTCTTTCCTAGGGTTTCTATCTCCAGTGTTGCCTCACTTTGAATTTTCTCTATTGTGTCTACTTCCCTTTTTAGGTCTAGTATAGTTTTGTTCATTTCCATCACCTGTTTGTGTGTTTTTTCCTCTTTTTCTGTAAGGACTTCTACCTGTTTGATTTTGTTTTCCTGTTTTTCTTTAAGGACTTGTAACTCTTTAGCAGTGTTCTCCTGTATTTCTTTAAGTGATTTATTAAAGTCCTTCTTGAAGTCCTCTACCATCATCATGAGATATGCTTTTAAATCTAGGTCTAGGTTTTCGGGTGTGTTGGGGTGCCCTGGACTGGGCGAAGTGGGAGTGCTGGGTTCTGATGATGGTGAGTGTTCTTGGTTCCTGTTAGTAAGATTCCTACGTTTACCTTTCACCATCTGGTAATCTCTGGAATTAGTAGTTATAGTTGACTCTGTTTAGAGATTGTTCTTCTGGTGATTCTGTTACCATCTATCAGCAGACCTGGGAGACAGATTCTCTCTTCTGAGTTTCATGCTCAGAGAACTTTCTGCTGGCAAGCTCTCTTACAGGGAAGGTGCACAGATATTTTGTGTTTGGACCTCCTTCTGGCCGAAGAAGAAGGCCCAAAACAGGACCTTTCTCAGAAGCTGTGTTCCTTTGGCAGTTCCCAGAAGCTGTCAGCTTCTGTGGTGTAGACTCTCACCTGTGCAGACTAAATTCCTAAGATCTGCGGAGTCCCGGAACCAAGATGGCGACCGTTGCTCCTGAAGCTGAGGCCGCCTCCTGAGCCAGGTGGACACCTGTCCTCTGGTTCGGAAGTTGGCCGGCTGTCTGCGGCCCGCAAAGGGTGCTGCCTCAGTGGCTCTGTGCTTCCGCCTGTCCCAGGAGCTGTCCGGTTCTCTGGCGCACCCTCTCACCTGTTCAGACTAATTTCCTAAGTTCCGCGGAGTCTGATATGGGACTTTTTAGATCATTAATGTGATCCTAATTTAACTTTGTTACCTGTTATCTGTATAGAAATTTGTCCATTTCATGCAGGTTTTCCAGTTTCTTTGAATATAGCCTTTTGTAGTAGGATTTGATGATGTTTTGGATTTCCTCATATTCTATTGTTATGTCTCCGTTTTCATTTCTGATTTTGTTAAATAAGATACCTGCCCTGTGCCCTCTAATGGGTGTGGATAAGGGTTTATCAATCTTGCTGATTTTCTCAGAGAATCAGCTCCTGGTTTGGTTGATTCTTTGAATAGTCCGTTTTGTTTCTACTTGTTTGATTTCAGCCATGAGTTTGACTACTTCCTGCCATCTACTCCACTTGAGTGAATTTGCTTCCTTTTGTTCTAGAGCTTTTTGTGTGCTGTCAAGCTGCTAATGTATGCTCTGTCTAGTTTCTTTTTGGCAGAACTCAGAGCTACAAGTTTTCCTCTTAGGACTGCTTTCATCTTGTATCGTAATTTTGGGTTTGTTATGGCTTCATTTTCATTAAACTCTAAAAAAAGTCTTTAATCTATTTCTTCCTTGACCAAGTTATCACTGAGTAGAGTGTTATTGAGCTCCACGTGAAAGTTTGCTCTCTATTATTTATCTTACTATTGAAGTTCAGCCTCAGTCTGTGGTGATCTGATAAGATGTATGGGATAATTTCAATATTTTTTGTATTTGTTGAGGCATGTTCTGTGATCAAAAATTTTGTCGATTTTGGAGAAGGTACCATGAGGTGCTGAGAAGAATGTATATCCTTTTGACTTAGGATAAAATGTTCTGTAGACATCTGTTAAGTCCATCTTTTCCCATAACTTCCCTTAGATTCAACATGTCTGTGTTTAGTTTCAGCTTCCAGGATCTGTCCAGAGATGTGAGTAGGGTTTTCAAGTCTTCCACTATTATTGTGTGAAGTACAACATGTGCTTGAGATTTACTAGACTTTCATTAATGAATGTGGCTGCCCTTGCATTTGGAGCATAGATAAGGGAATTGATAGTTCTTCTTGGAAAATTTTAACTTTGATGTCTTTTTTTTGTTAACTTTGGGTTCTGAGTCGATTTTTTTTTTAAATTTTTTATTAGGTATTTAGCTCATTTACATTTCCAATGCTATACCAAAAGTCTCCCATACCCACCCACCCCCACTCCCCTACCCACCCACTCCCCCTTTTTGGCCCTGGCGTTCCCCTGTACTGGGGCATATAAAATTTGCGTGTCCAATGGGCCTCTCTTTCCAGTGATGGCCGAGTAGGCCATCTTTTGATACCTATGCAGCTAGAGTCAAGAGCTCCGGGGTACTGGTTAGTTCATAATGTTGTTCCACCTATAGGGTTGCAGATCCCTTTAGCTCCTTGGGTACTTTCTCTAGCTCTTCCATTGGGAGCCCTGTGATCCATCCATTAGCTGACTTTGAGCATCCACTTCTGTGTTTGCTAGGCCCCGGCATAGTATCACAAGAGACAGCTACATCTGGGTCCTTTCAATAAAATCTTGCTAGTGTATGCAATGGTGTCAGCGTTTGGATGCTGATTATGGGGTGGATCCCTGGATATGGCAGTCTCTACATGGACCATCCTTTCATCTCAGCTCCAAACTTTGTCTCTGAAACTCCTTCCAAGGGTGTTTTGTTCCCACTTCTAAGGAGGGGCATAGTGTCCACACTTCAGTCTTCATTTTTCTTGAGTTTCATGTGTTTAGGAAATTGTATCTTATATCTTGGGTATCCTAGGTATTGGGCTAATATCCACTTATCAGTGAGTACACATTGTGTGAGTTCCTTTGTGAATGTGTTACCTCACTCAGGATGATGCCCTCCAGGTCCATCCATTTGGCTAGGAATTTCATAAATTCATTCTTTTTAATAGCTGAGTAGTACTCCATTGTGTAGATGTACCACATTTTCTGTATCCATTCCTCTGTTGAGGGGCATCTGGGTTCTTTCCAGCTTCTGGCTATTATAAATAGGGCTGCCATGAACATAGTGGAGCATGTGTTCTTCTTACCAGTTGGGGCATCTTCTGGATATATGCCCAGGAGAGGTATTGCTGGATCCTCCGGTAGTACTATGTCCAATTTTCTGAGGAACCGCCAGACTGATTTCCAGAGTGGTTGTACAAGCCTGCAATCCCACCAACAATGGAGGAGTGTTCCTCTTTCTCCACATCCTCACCAGCATCTGCTGTCACCTGAATTTTTGATCTTAGCCATTCTGACTGGTGTGAGGTGGAATCTCAGGGTTGTTTTGATTTGCATTTCCCTGATGATTAAGGATGTTGAACATTTTTTCAGGTGCTTCTCTGCCATTCGGTATTCCTCAGGTGAGAATTCTTTGTTCAGTTCTGAGCCCCATTTTTTAATGGGGTTATTTGATTTTCTGAAGTCCACCTTCTTTAGTTCTTTATATATGTTGGATATTAGTCCCCTATCTGATTTAGGATAGGTAAAGATTCTTTCCCAATCTGTTGGTGGTCTTTTTGTCTTATTGACGGTGTCTTTTGCCTTGCAGAAACTTTGGAGTTTCATTAGGTCCCATTTGTCAATTCTTGATCTTACAGCACAAGCCATTGCTGTTCTGTTCAGGAATTTTTCCCCTGTGCCCATATCTTCAAGGCTTTTCCCCACTGTCTCCTCTACAAGTTTCAGTGTCTCTGGTTTTAAGTGAAGTTCCTTGATCCACTTAGATTTGACCTTAGTACAAGGAGATAAGTGTGGATCGATTCGCATTCTTCTACACGATAACAACCAGTTGTGCCAGCACCAATTGTTGAAAATGCTGTCTTTCTTCCACTGGATGGTTTTAGCTCCCTTGTCGAAGATCAAGTGACCATATGTGTGTGGGTTCATTTCTGGGTCTTCAATTCTATTCCATTGGTCTACTTGTCTGTCTCTATACCAGTACCATGCAGTTTTTATCACAATTGCTCTGTAGTAAAGCTTTAGGTCAGGCATGGTGATTCCACCAGAGGTTCTTTTATCCTTGAGAAGAGTTTTTGCTATCCTAGGTTTTTTGTTATTCCAGATGAATTTGCAAATTGCTCCTTCTAATTCGTTGAAGAATTGAGTTGGAATTTTGATGGGGATTGCATTGAATCTGTAAATTGCTTTTGGCAAGATAGCCATTTTTACAATGTTGATCCTGCCAATCCATGAGCATGGGAGATCCTTCCATCTTCTGAGATCTTCTTTCTTAGTCGATTTTATTCGATATTAGAATTGCTACTCCAGCTTGTTTCTTTGAACAATTTGTTTGGAAAATTGTTTTCCATTCTTTCACTCTGAGGTAGTGTCTGTCTTTTTCTCTGAGGTGAGTTTCCTGTATGCAGCAAAATGTTGGGTCTTGTTTGTGTAGTCAGTCGTTTAGTCTATGCCGTTTTATTGGAGAATTGAGTACACTGATATTAAAGATATTAAGGAAAAAGTATTTTTGCTTCCCGTTATTTTTGTTGTTAGAGTTGGGGTTTTGTTCTTGAGGCTGTTTTCTTTTAGGTTGTTTGAAGGATTACTGTCTTGCTTTTGCTAGGGTGCAACTTCTGTCCTTGTGTTGGTGTTTTCCCTTTATTATCCTTTGAAAGGCAGTATTCATGAAAAGATATTTTGTGAATTTGGTTTTGTCATGGAATACCTTGGCTTCTCCATCTATGGCAATTGAGAGTTTTGCTGGGTATTGTAGCCTGGGCTGGCATTTGTGTTCTTTATTTTCTGAATAGCATCTGTCCAGGATCTCCTGGCTTTCATAGTCTCTGGTGAGAAGTCTGGTGTAATTCTAATAGGTATTCCTTTGTATGTTACTTGACCTTTTCCCTTACTGCTTTTAATATTGTCTTTATTTAGTGCAATTGTTGATCTGATTATTACGTGTTGGGAGGAATTTCTTTTCTCGTCCAGTCTATTTGGAGTTCTGTAGGCTTCTTATATGTTCATGGGCATCTCCTTCTTTAGCTTGTGGAAGTTTTCTTCTATAATTTTGTTGAAGATATTTACTGTCCCTTTACATTAAAAACCTTCATTCACATATACTCCTGTTATAGGTTTGGTCTTCTCATTGAGTCCTGGGTTTCCTGGATGTTTTGAGTTAGGATCTTTTTGCATTTTGCATTTTCTTTGATTGTTGTGTCCATGTTTTCTATGGAATCTTCTGCACCTGAGATTCTCTCTTCTATCTCTTGTATTCTGTTGCTGATGCATGTATCTTTGGTTCCTGATTTCTTTCCTAGGATTTCTATCTCCAGAGTTGTTTCCCTTTGGGTTTTCTTTATTGTTTCTACTTTCATTTTTATATCTTGGATGGCTTTGTTCAATTCCATCACTGGTTTGGTTGTGTTTTCCTCTAATTCTTTAAGGGGTTTTTTGTGTTTCCTCTTTAAGGACTTCTACCTGTTTGGTAGTGTTCTTCTGTATTCCTTTAAGTGAGTTATTAATGCCCTTCTTAAAATACTCTACCACCCTCATGAGATATGATTTTAAATCTGATTCTTGCTTTTTAGGTGTGTTTGGCTATTCAAGACTTGCTGATAGACATACTGGGTTCTGATGATGCCCAGTGGTCTTAGTTACTTTTAGTAATATTCTTACATTTGCCTTTTGTCATTTGGTAATCTCTGGTGTTAGATGTTCTATCTCTCTCTGGCTGGAGCTTATTCCTACTTTGATTCTGTCAGTCTCTGTTAGTACTCCTTGGAGTCCACCTCTCACATTAGTCCTAGTGGTCAAAGCACTTGCTGCAGGCAAGCTCTTCTCTTACAGGAAAGGTTTCCAGAAGTCTTGAGCTCTGATCCACCTCCTTAATCCTGGGGCCAGAGATCTCCCTAGATGCTGACTCTTCTCTGGCAAAGTAGGTGCCCAGGGATCTGTGTCTCAGCTCAACCTTCTGGCTGAGGATGAAGGCCCAAAGACACCCTGTCCAAGAAGCTCTGTTGTTTCTGCCACCGATGTGTTTTCTAGTGTTCCCAAGGTCCTGGGTGCGTTAGGAGGCCTGCAGCATGGAGAGTTGTCTGGGTACCTTGCCACCCTCCTCGGGTTCCCACGGAAGATGGCATGGGGCTGTCTCTGACCATATGAATCCCAGCCTCTGGTTGGGTGGAGTTCCTTTGTCCCTATTCCTGCTGGCACAAGACCCTACGGGATTCTTTGGAACTGATGTTATGTTCCACTTGAGACCAGTGATCCCAAGGTCCTGGGTGTGCTAGGGGACCTGTGGCATGGAGAGTCCTCTGGAGGACCCTGGCACCCTCCCTTAGTTCACCCCTAAGATGGTGAGGGGCTCGCAAGAAGGCCATTGGACTATTACATATATAGTGCAATGCCTTTAATTTATACCTCCCTCTGCAAATTGTTACTTCTGAACATGATTGGACTAAGGTATGATTCATCTTGATTGTATTAGAAATAAGGAAATGCATTTACATTTACACACAGGAAAGGAAAATGCATTTTATTTTGAAATTGTCATGGTATCAAAAGAAAGAGATAAATAATTGGGGAAACACGTCCCAAATCTACATGAACATTGGTATTGTAACACTTTTTTCACTAGGTGGACTTCTGAACAACAGTGATGAGATTGTGTATGATGCAATAAAATAAGTAATATGTCAAGTAAGTACTATTAAATCACATTTATTTGAACTACCCCTAATTTATAGTGTAGAGTTCAGTGTACACCTGGGAAATCAAGTTGTTTTGAACTTAGTTATCTGTCCTTTAAGTCAATTATGCTTTGGAATGCTTTTGTTTTTGAACAAATTTCAGTCTACACAAAAGAGTTTTTAAATATATTTCTCTTATGTAAAATAAGATTACTAAGATTTGTCCGTACCATAATGAGAAATGTAATCATTTTCTAGGTCAGAAACATGATCTTGATAGTATTCAATTAGTAAGCATATAATATTTTGGATGAATGACATCATATTTTACTACAAAAATAAATTATAGGATAGACTTTGTCACTAATGTGATTTTAGACTAATTAGTTATGTTTTCCAGGCTTCAGTTTTCCAAGGAGATATATAGAATTGTCTATGAATTCTAAGATGTCTGATCTTTATATTAAGCACTAAACAGAGAAAACCTTCCATGTGCTTGGCACTGCAGTAGCTTTCTGACTTTTCCACTACAATTATCTGGAATAGGGATGACATAATTGTCTACAGATGAAAATGAAGAAGTTTGAAATGGTTATGGACTATATTGATAACTAACAACTGACAGTCAGTGGTAGGGCCAGAGTTCCTCCATATCTCTCAGCCTTGAAAGAAATCATTAACAAAATGCCCACTAGCTAACACAATCATAGTCATACTTTGACCTGTCCAGCAGGTCCAGTTATTCGAGGGTCTCGAGGGGACCTCCTCCTAAGAACCAAATGGGGGGTAGAGAGAGACAAGGGCCTTGTGCGAATAACGACACAGAAACCATTCTGGAATGCATCAAAGCCCCCAAATGTATTAAGAAAGGCCCGAGGCTTAAATGTACAAGCAAAAGGGGAAGTACAGATACTTATCAGTGGGAGGGGAAGGGCAATACAATTGCACATTCTTAGGCAGTTACACCAGGAAGCAGGAACTTGGTGGTATCAGGGTGTGGTCAGGACATCGGTGATGACTTAGGGCTGGAACATCCCATGGTTGTTCTCAGAATCAAAGCATCGGTGGCCCACTTTTGACCCCCTTTTCTTCTCGGGGGGAGAGGCCCAATTCAGAGATCAAGAGTTGTCTTAATAGCTCCCAACATCACTTTAAAAGATGCAATAGCTTTAGGTGCTAATATTGCCACTTATGCCATAGCATATTTAGCTAAAATAAATGGAAATGTGCATGGCTACTTTGAGATACTTTTTTCAGTTCTCAGATATTCACTTTCTCCTAGAAATCATGGTGGAAGGAAAGCCAGGTATTAGACATTTGTTATTAGACCCCCCAAAAAGGATTTGACTCTGAGGCCTGAATGGGTTACACAGCAAAATCCACCGAAAGAAACAGGGGAGAAAAGAGAGAAGAAGGGAAAAGAAAAGGAAGAGGGCGAGGGAGGGAAGAATTGGAAAGATCCAGTAACTTTCTCATAGCAACTAGTTTTCAGAAGAGCAACATGAACTACCTTAGTGACTCCAACTGTATACTGTTTTTAATTTAAAAATGAATGGCTGAGGGAAAGAATGGTTTTATATGTATAAATGCTAATTAAAATTTTGCACAGTTTACTCCCAAAGACGATTACAAAAAAAATCTTTCTCTGTAATAACAGAGGGGGAAAAAAAAACAGTTGTAGTTTTAATTTTCTCCTGGTTCACCAAACTAATTTCATTTAGGAGAAATTTTGTTGAGTTCAAGCTCTTTTTTTTTTTTTAAGTGTAACTAGTAAAGGAAAACAATTAAAAGAATAAGGAAGAAAGGAAGAAAGATCTAAAGTCTCATTGTATACTAAGTGTGTTATTTTCAGACATTTTAAAACCTGAACCCAAGAATTGATTATTAAAAAATTGTCCAGGTGCCAAGGCCTTTACCACAGTTTAAACCTTGACTGGCAGTGGTCAGTCTCTGCTGAAACTGAGTCAACTAAAGTGTTGCTAGAAAGCCCAAATCAGAGAAAGACTGGATTATTCTCATGTACTGTACACATCTCTTCAACTCTAGAAAAATATTCTCAGGCAAACACATCTAGGTGACTACTTGTAGGTGTTCTTTAGGGTAACCAATTCATCCAGCAAATATTAGTGAAGACCTATGGTATGTAAAATAATACTAGGAAATAGTGTGAACACCTTCCATTTGGCTCTGGCTATACAAGTCACTGCAGGTTCAAACTGTCAGTATTTTATTTGCATTCAGGTATAACACCAGTGTTTCTCATATATAATTATTATTTAAGAAACTGGGAAAACCAAGTGTGGTAGGGCATGCTTTTAATCCCAACACTCTGGGGGGAAGAAGATGGAAAATCTCTATGAGTTTGAAGCAAATCTGGTCTACAAATCAAGTTCCAGGACAGTGAGAACTAAATAAAAGATCCTGTCTCCAAAAGGAAGAAGAAGAAGAAGAAGAAGAAGAAGAAGAAGAAGAAGAAGAAGAAGAAGAAGAAGAAGAAGAAGAAGAAGAAGAAGAAGAAGAAGAAGAAAAGAAGAAAAAAGAAGAAGAAAAAGAAAGATAGAGGAGGAGGAGGAAGAGGAGGAGGAGGAAGAGGAGGAGGAGAAGAAGAAGAAGGAGGAGGAGGAGGTGGAGGAGGAGGAGGAGGAGAAGAAGAAGAAGAAGAAGAAGAAGAAGAAGAAGAAGAAGAAGAAGAAGAAGAAGAAGAAGAAGAAGAAGAAGAGAAAAAAAGAAATAAAGAAAAGAAACTGGAAAATTAACATATAGGCTATCTAGAAAATATACTTCACCTCAGAGTATTCCCAATCCATCACTTTATCAATCAGTCAATCAATCAATCAATCAATCAATAAACAAATAAATAAACTGATATAAAATTTCTCAGGTGATATTTATAAAAATTGTGATATCTAAATTCATTATGACTTGCCTTTTTTCTTTGTAATTTTTTTCTTTTACAACTGATAGATAATAGACTTTATCATTCCACTATCATCTTTACTTTTCTACATTAAAAAATAACTCATCCATGTTTCCTCCCTTTTTTTCTGTGTGTGTTTGTAGTGTATGTGTGTGTGTCCCACTATATTTAAGACTATGAATAGGGAATTATTTACTTCTGCAGTGGTAAGGTAAAAACTTCCCTGTTCCCTTCAAAAAAATGTTCAATACTTTAGTTGTAAGGTTAAGTGCATTGAAAATCAGATCAGAAAATTTAATTTCAATAACTTTTTTGCACAATCTGAAATGAACAAAATTATTATTCCTTCTCATTCTTTTGTAATTGAAGTAAATGAGATAGCTAAAGTTGAACAAATTCAGCACTCCTCAATATATTTGTTACCATTGTTTGCAGTGTTGAATAAACATACTTAAAATCAAATAAAAATTCTTGAGAAGAAGTATTCATATTTTATGACTTCACAGAAGTGGAACACAGGGCAGAAATGTCACAATTATATTATATGAAAGTCTACATCTTTGAATTGTAAATCAGTATATAAACAGAGACTTTGTGACTTTACCTCACATCAATAATCAATTATGCAGAAATCTAATCTCATATGTTTCATTTGTATAACAGCAAATGTGCTTCATTTCAGTCTCATCACTAGTTAGAAATTTAAAACTAAAAGTTCAATCCAACTTAAACTTTACCTAATCACTAGAGCAATCAAAGGATGAGGCAGTGCCTTGTGATAAAACAATCAGAGCTTTAGCCCACTGATAGTGCATTAGAAGAAGTAGATACACTAACAAGATGCTCAAACAGATACCCACCTACCACCTCCCAACCTCTCTTGTCTTATGTCTTTTGTCTCTATAAAGAAAAGAAAGAAAGAAAGAAAGAAAGAAAGAAAGAAAGGAAGGAAGGAAGGAAGGAAGGAAGGAAGGAGAAGAGAGAAGAGAAGAGAAAAGAGAGAAGAGAAGAGAAGAGAAGAGAAGAGAAGAGAAGAGAAGAGGAAAGGAAAGGAAAGGAAAGGAAAGAAAAGAAAAGAAAAGAAAAGAAAAGAAAAGAAAAGAAAAGAAAAGAAAAGAAAAGAAAAGAAAAGATCACAACCAAAGAGCTAGAGTGATAGCCCAGGGCTTAAACATTTTGCCAATCTTCCAGAAGACCCAAGTTTAGCTCTTAGAAAAATGATGCAGCACAAAACCACCTGCATCTCCAGTTTTAGGAGATCCAATGCCTTCATATGACTTCTGCAGACAGATGCACACAGGAGCCATTTGCTCACCCAGATATTCTCACAGATACAGATAATACTTAGGATAACAATTAAAAATACAATTTCCCCTATCTGATTTAGGATAGGTAAAGATCCTTTCCCAATCTGTCCGTGGCCTTTTTGTCTCATTGACGGTGTCTTGTGCCTTACAGAAGCTTTGCAATTTTACGAGGTCCCATTTATAGATTCTCTATCTTACAGCACAAGCCATTGCTGTTTTATTCAGGAATATTTCCCCTGTGCCCATATCTTCGAGGCTTTTCCCCACATTCTCCTCTATAAGTTTCAGTGTCTCTGATTTTATGTGGAGTTCCTTGATCCACTTAGATTTGACCTTAGTACAAGGAGATAGGAATGGATCAATTCGAATTCTTCTACATGATAACCGCCAGTTGTTCCAGCACGATTTGTTGAACATGCTGTCTTTTTTCCACAAGATGGTTTTAGCTCCCTTGTCAAAGATCAAATGACCATATGTGTGTGGGTTCATTTCTGGGTTTTCAATTCTATTCCATTGGTCTACTTGTATGTCACTATACCAGTACCATGCAGTTATTATCACAATTGCTCTGTAGTACAGCTTTAGGTCAGGCATGGTGGTTCCACCAGAGGTTCTTTTATCCTTGAGAAAGGTTTTGCTATCCTAGGTTTTTTATTATTCCAGATCAATTTGGAGATTGCCCTTTCCAATTCCTTGAAGAATTGAGTTGGAATTTTGATGGGGATTGCATTGAATCTGCAGATTGCTTTTGCCAAGATAGCCATTTTTACTATATTGATCCTGCCAATCCAAGAGAATGGGAAATTTTTCCATCTTCTGAGATCTACTTTAATTTCTTTCTTTAGAGACTTGAAGTTCTTATCATACAGATCTTTCTCTTCCTTAGTTAGAGTCACGGCAAGGTATTTTATATTATTTGTGCCTATTGAGAAGGGTGTTGTTTCCCTAATTTCTTTCTCAGCCTGTTTATCTTTTGTGTAGAGAAAGACCATTGACTTGTTTGAGTTAATTTTATATCCAGATACTTCACTGAACCTGGTTATCCCACGATATAAGATACAATTTCCTAAACACATGAAACTCAAGAAAAATGAAGACTGAAGTGTGGACACTATGCCCCTCCTTAGAAGTGGGAACAAAACACCCATGGAAGGAGTTACAGAAACAAAGTTTGGAGCTGAGATGAAAGGATGGACCATGTAGAGACTGCCATATCCAGGGATCCACCCCATAATCAGCATCCAAACGCTGACACCATTGCATATACTAGCAAGATTTTATCGAAAGGACCCAGATGTAGCTGTCTCTTGTGAGACTATGCCGGGGCCTAGCAAACACAGAAGTGGATGCTCACAGTCAGCTAATGGATGGATCACAGGGCTCCCAATGGAGGAGCTAGAGAAAGTACCCAAGGAGCTAAAGGGATCTTCAACCCTATAGGTGGAACAACATTATGAACTAACCAGTACCCCTGAGCTCTTGACTCTAGCTGCATATGTATCAAAAGATGGCCTAGTCGGCCATCACTGGAAAGAGAGGCCCATTGGACACGCAGACTTTGTGTGTCCCGGTACAGGGGAACGCCAGGGCCAAAGGGGGGGAGTGGGTGGGTAGGGGAGTGGGGGTGGGTGGGTAAGGGGGACTTTTGGTATAGCATTGGAAATGTAAATGAGCTAAATACCTAATAAAAAATGGAAAAAAAAAATTTAAAAAAAAAAAAAAAAAAAAAAAAAAAAAAAAGGAGTTCTCTAGTAGAATTTTTAGGGTCACTTATATATACTATCAAATCATCTGCAAAACGTGATATTTTGAATTCTTCCTTTCCAATTTGTATCCCCTTGATCTCCTTTTGTTGTGGAATTGCACTGGCTAGGAATTCAAGTACTAGGTTGAATAGGTGGGGAGAGAGTGGGAAGTCTTGTCTAGTCCCTGATTTTAGTGGGATTGCTTCCAGCTTCTCAACATTTACTTTGATGTTGGCTATTGGTTTGCTGTAGATTGCTTTTATCATGTTTAGGTATGGGCCTTGAATTCCTGATCTTTCCAAGACTTTTATCATGAATGGTTGTTGGGTTTTTGTCAAATGCTTTCTCCGCATCTAACGAGATGTTCATGTGGTTTTTGACTTTGAATTTGTTTATATAATGGATTATGTTGATGGATTTCCGTAGGGGACTAATATCCAATATTTATAAAGAACTCAAGAAACTGGACTCCAGAAAACTAAATAACGCCATTAAAAAATGGGGCTCAGAGCTAAACAAAGAATTCTCACCTGAGGAATACCAAATGGCTGAGGAGCACCTGAAAAAATGTTCAGCATCCTTTATCATCAGGGAAATACAAATCAAAACAACCCTGAGATTCCACCTCACACCAGTCAGAATGGCTAAGATCAAAAATTCAGGTAACAGCAGATGTTGGCAAGGATGTGGAGAAAGAGGAACACTCCTCCATTGTTGGTGGGATTGCAAGCTTGCACAACCACTCTGGAAATCAGTCTGTCAGTTCCTCAAAAAATTAGACATAGTACTACCAGAGGATCCAGCAATACCTCTCCTGGGCATATATCCAAAAGATGTTCCAACCGGTAAGAAGGACACATGCTCCACTATGTTCATAGCAGCCTTATTTATAATAGCCAGAAGCTGGAAAGAACCCAGATGCCCCTCAACAGAGGAATGGATACAGAAAATGTGGTACATTTACACAATGGAGTACTACTCAGCTATTAAAAAGAATGAATTTATGAAATTCCTAGGCAAATGGTTGGACCTGGAGGGCATCATCCTGAGTGAGGTAACCCAATCACAAAAGAACTCACATATTACGTACTCTCTGATAAGTGGGTATTAGCCCAGAAATGTAGAATACCCAAGATATAAAATACAATTTGCAAAACACATGAAACTCAAGAAGAACGAACACCAAAATATGGACACTTTGCCCCTTCTTAGAAGTGGGAACAAAACACCCATGTAAGGAGTTACAGAGACAAAGTTTGGAGCTGAGACGAAAGGATGGACCATCTAGAGACTGCCATACCCGGGGATACTTCCCATAATCAGCCTCCAAACGGTGACACCATTGCATACACAACAAGATGAACTAACCAGTATCTCCCCAGAGCTCATGTCTCTAGCTGCATATGTATCATTAGATGGCCTAGTTGGCTATCAGTGGAAAGAGAGGTCCATTGGTTGTAAAAACTTTATATGCCTCAGTACAGTGGAATGCCATGGCCAAGAAGTGGGAGTGGGTGGGTTGGGGAGTGTGTGTGGGGACTTTGGAATAGCATTGGAAATGTAAATGAAATAAATACCTAATAATAAAAAAATGCTAAATCAAAATGAAAAACATATATATTTTCAAAAAACATCAAGTGAAGTAAAGTACTGTATTTCTAATGAAAGCTATCTACAGATTCAATGCAATCCCCATCAAAATTCCAACTCAAATTTTAACAGAGTTAGAAAGGGCAATCTGCAAATTCATCTGGAATTACAAAAAACCTAGGATAGCAAAACTATTCTCAACAATAAAAAAGCTCTGGTAGAATCACCATACCTGACCTAATGCTGTACTACAGAGCAATTGTAATTAAAAAAAAAAAAACAAAAACAAACAAACAAACAACCAAAAAAAAAAAAACAACTTCATTGTTCTGGCACAGTGATAGACAGGCAGATCAGTGGAATAGAACTGAAGACAGAAATGAACCCACACAAGTACGGTTACTTGATTTTTGACAAAGGAGCTAAAACCAGCCTGTAGAAAAAAGACAGCAGTTTCAACAAATGCTGCTGGCTCAATTGGCAGTTATCATTTAGAAGAATGCTAATTGATCCATTCTTATCTCCTTGCACAAAGCTCAAGTCAAAGTAGATCAAGGAAGTCCATGTAAAACCAGAGAAAAAGAAAGAGGAGAAAGTGGGGGAGATCCTCAAAGATATTGTCACAGGGGAAAAACCTCCGGAATCAAACAGAAATGGCTTGTGCTGTAAGATCGAGAATCCACAAATGGGACCTCATAAAACTGTAAAGCATCTGTAAGGCAAAGGACACTGTTAATAATACAATAAAAAAGGCAACCAATAGATTGGGAATGGATCTTTATGAATCCTAAAACTGATAGGGAGCTAATATCCAATATATAAACAACTGAACAAGTTAGAATCTAGAAAACCAAATAAACCTATTAGAAATGGGGTACAGATTTAAACAAAGAAAACAACCCTGAAATTCCACCTCACACCAGTCAGAATGGCTAAGATAAAAAAAATCAGATGACAGCAGGTGCTGGAGAGGATGTGGAGAAAGAGGAACACTCCTTCATTGTTGGTGGGATTGCAAGATGGTGCAACCACTCCGGAAATCAGTCTGGCAGGTCCACAGAAAATTGGACATATTACTACCGGAGGATCCAGCAACACCTCTCCTGGGCATATAACCAGAAGATCCTCCAACTTGTAAAAAGGACACATGCTCCACTCTGTTGATCACAGCATTTTTTATAATATCCAAGAACTGCAAAGAACCCAGATGTCCTTCAACAGAAGAATGGATTCAGAAAATATGTACATCTACACAATGGAGTACAACTCAGCTATTAAAAACAATGAATTTATGAAATTCTTAGGCAAATGGATGTATCTTGATGATATCATCCTAAGTGAGGTAACCCAATCACAAAAGAACACACATGATATGCCCTCACTGATAAGTGGATATTTGCTCAGAAAGTCAGCATACTCAAGATACAATTCTCAAAACACATGAAACTCAAGAAGAAGGAAGACCAAAGTGTGGATCCTTTGATCTGTCTTAGAATGTGGATCAAAATTTCCATGGAAGGAATTACAGAGACAAAGTTCATAGCAGAGACTGAAGGAATGACCATCCAGAGACTGCCCCACCTGGGGATCTATCCCATATACAACCCGCAAACTCAGACACTATTTTGGATGCCAAAAACAGCCTTCTAGCAGGAGCCTGATATAGTGGTCTACTGAGAGTCTCTGCCGGTGTCTGGAAAATACAGAAGTAGATGCTCACAGTCATCCATTGGATAGAGCACAGGGTTGCCAATAAAGGAGCTAGAGAATTCACCCAAGGAGCTGAAGGGGTTTACAGCCTTATAGGAAGAACAACAATATGAACTAACCAGTACCCCCAGAGCTCCCTGGGACTAAACCACCAATCAAAGAAAACATATGGTGGGACTTGTGTCTCTAGCTGAATATGTAGCACAGGATGGCCTAGTGGGCCATCAATGGGAGGAGAGTCCCTTGGTCTTGTGAAGATTTTATGCACCAGTATAGGGAAATACCAGCGCCCAGAAACAGGAATGGTTGGGTTGAGGAACGGGGGTGGGTGGGGTGGGTGTTGGGAATGGGGGATTTTGAGAGGAAACTAAGAAAGGGGATAATATTTGAAATGTAAATAAAGAAAATATCTAATAAAATTTAAAAAATGAACTGTATTTCTTCATCTCTTGTATTTTACCCCATTGTAACTCCATGATTGAAGACTGTAATGATATAGTGATTCTTTATTTTTCCTTTATTCTTCTCTGCCAACCATACTTATACCTAACCTGCTTGTCACAGACAAAAGATATATCTTCACTACCTGTGAGAGAGTTCTAAAATCTATGCCCTTCTGGTCTCCTTATTGATAGGTAGGTAGAGGAAGAGAACTTCTGACAGAAAATTTTTTTATACAGTGAAAGCTGAATATAGCTTCATTTGTTCTATCAAAGACCTTGTAACACTTTTCAACTTCCAGTCACCTCTCTCAGCACAGACTAATGCCATTGGCTTTCCAGGATCATTATCTTCAAGGAAAAAGAGTAATCTGTGTTAACATTTTTCAATGCAGTACTTCCTCACAGTTTGTTGCATGGGAATGCAATATGCCCCCTTCACACAATATTTTGGGGGCTCTCTTGTACTGATGATCTATTGACTTGAACTTTCCATTTGTTTATCCAAATATGTTCTCTACACTTACACATCTTTTCTTTTTTAGTCATTAATTTCTTTTTCTCTATAATGTCATCATTTTAAAGTAGCTTTGCAAATATTAGTTCTGCTCTACCACTTATTCTTCTTTTTTCCTTTAATAGACTTTTGTTTTTACTGAGTGAAGGGAGAAGACATATCTTTCGGGGTCATGACTTCTTCAGCTGAGGAATAAAAGCTTTGAAGTAGGTTTACTCATTTATTCAAGAAATGCTATACACTCACTGGAAATACAAAGATGAAGGGTACATAGTCTCTGTATCTAGTGACTTAAGAGATAAGAGCAAATTTTAAATTATTTTATCTTTAAGGTCTCATAAAATTAGATAGAAAATAAAATATTCATGCCTATTTTTGAACATATTCAAATGTACTTATTGATGAAGTTTATTGTATTATAATTATCATTAGAAGACTAGTTTGTGATAAATGTGTTAATGACTTTGTAGTGATTGTTTCTGTCTTCACTGGGGTGGGGGCTGACCTGGTGCTTGATTAATCTGGAAGTATGTGGTTTTGGCTGTTAAGTCCATAACCAGGTATGATCAAATCAGCTCCTCTACATGCCTTAAACATGGCCTTGTTCTTAGAACATGATATCTCAGAAGATCTGTGCTAGATGGACTCACAATAGAAATCTCTCTCAGTAGCCACTCCTTATACGATGGCTCAGTAGTCTTGAAGCATAGTTCAGTAGAACGTATGTCTACCACTTAGTCTTAACTCTTTTCAGCTAGCTGTAATCTTGGGCATTTTGTCTATTTGCATTGTTCCATTTGCTTGGCTGGTGAAAAATAGGAATAAAGGGGGTTGGATAGGATATGTGCTAGGAATAGAAATCCTCTTAAATTGGAATCTCACATACCCACAGCACAGTACAAAATACCAGTCAATTGCTGAAGGTACCATACACATTTTCCTAGATATCCCATGTTTTCATTAACAGCTACTTCTTTTAAATTTAATTAGTGGCTAACACATAGAATGTTCCTGCTTCCATAACAATATCAAACTGTTTTTACACCACTCTGCTGGCTGTCCTCTCTGCCAACCCAAATTCAAGTCTCAAGACTGAGCCCCAAAGAGGGTTTACCAAAAGCCACTGTTATACTTTCCTTCACCTATTTAGCATTTGTAGCAACTATGCTAACAATAAACAACTAAAGAAAAAACTTTTTATAGAATACTGCTTTAAACCATACATTGAACTTATCTATTGGTATATATTAATTATTAATTCATATATAACTCCAAAAGATGAATATTACAATTTTCTATATACATATGGAGGGAAATAAGACAGTACAAATGTAAATAATATGTCATGTTTATACATATCATTTAAAATTGTTTCTGCTATAACCAAAAAAATACCTTAAACATTATGGAAGCTGTAGTCTCCATGAAAGTATATGAAAAATAATTTTTGCATATGACAATATAGAAGCAAAAATAATTCTTTCTTGTTATAATCTATATGTCTGTAGCTATCTTTTAAAAAATGCATTTGCTAAAAACAGTTATAAGAGAACTGTTGCTTCCTTCTTTTATAAAAGTACAGATCAAATATTTACTGTTTCTCAGTACACATTAATACTCCAGGTAGTAATGAGTGAATAAGAAGAAATAAATGAAATCTCTGCTTATTCATAACTCACTTCTGTTTGGAGTATAGGAAATATATATATATATATTTTTGTGTGTGTGTTTGCAGTAGTATTTTTTCAAGGCAATGATGACATTGTATTTCTCAAAGCATAAACTTAGTGTATTAGTCAGGGTTCTCTAGAGTCACAGAACTTATGGATAGTCTCTAGATAGTAAAGGAATTTATTGATGACTTACAGTCGGCAGCCCAATTCCCAACAATGGTTCAGTCGCAGCTGTGAATGGAAGTCCAAGGATCTAGCAGTTACTCAGTCTCACGCAGCAAGCAGGCGAAGGAGCAAGAGCTCGAGCTAAACTCCCTTCTTCCAATGTCCTTATATTGTCTCCAGCAGAAGGTGTAGCCCAGATTAAAGGTGTGTTCCACCACACCTTTAATCCCAGATGAAAGGTGTAGCCCAGATTAAAGGCGTGTTCCTTAAACTCTGAGATTCAATCTTCTGGAATCCATAGCCACGATGGCTCAAGATCTCCAAACCAAGATCCAGATAAGGATCTCCAAGCCTCCAGATAAGGGTCACTGGTGAGCCTTCCAATTCTGGATTGTAGTTCATTCCAAATATAGTCAAGTTGACAACCAGGAATAGCCACTACACTTAGCAAAACTATAATAAGGTCACTCTCTGAAATCAGCATTGTGACAATGGGCTTATGGAAACATAAGGATCACCCATCACCTTTAAAATTGAGAAAGGTTCTACCATTCCTATAGAATGCATATAATAATGATTAATTGTTTGGTTTGAATTATTTTAAAAAGCATTTAAGTGCCTTCTGTAAGAATATTTGTGTTTTATTTTCTTATTCTGTCTTGGATCAAGGTTGGTATATCACCAAATATACTCTAGATTCTTGAGGTGCAAAAAGCTTTAATACCCACATACTCGTATGTCTAATTCATTTTTAAAACACAATTCAAAATATCCCTAGCAGAATTTATTAATTACATGTCAACATGTAGGCTCAAAAGATATGCTTGCCTGTATATGTATACTATGTGAGGAGTGTATGTGAGTGTGTGCAGGTATATACATTCATATATACATACTCAGATTATAGAAGGATGATGATTATCTCCCTATATGTTGTTGTGTTAGGAATGTGTCTATTACTGATCCAGAAGCTCTCCACTATGCCTAAGCAAGCTGGCTAGCAAGCTCCCAGGCTCTGTCTGTAATTCCCCCTCAATACTGAGGTTATAAGCATGTATAGCCATGTGCTAAAGATCCAAACTCAGCTCCTAATGCTTGGAAAATAAGCATTCTTACTGACCCACCTCTCAGAGCATTCAAAAGATCTACTGGTGCCTGATACATATTAGACATGCATTCTATATTGATGCTCTTTTTTTCAGTAAATTTCCCAATATTAATATCCACTCACATTTCAAACAACTTCACCTGATAACAAGATTGGCCAAGAATATCTGAAAATATGAAATGAATCTTTTAAAACAACCAAGGCCCAGGTATGAAATCCTTAGGGAAGATTGTAGTCCCAAGACGGCATTGCAAATAGTTTACATTTGCAACTCATGGCAGATTTGTCTTGAAAATAACCAGGTTATGGCCTTCTGCCATGTTCCAATCCTGTGTCATTGTGATAAAAAGGCATGAGATTTTTTAACGTTCAATATATTCTGAAATCCAATTTCCTGCAAAGATGTGTAGGCTACTGAGACATTCGCTATCTGTGTTTACTTGTAGGTTCTATATGCACTACTCCTTCTTAAGGGATTGTCTGCCTAGTGAGTAAAAAATATAACTAAAGCATGATTGACTCATTGAAAACTCAGTGTTTACCAACCCCACACCGCAGTCTCATTTTTATCTTAGAGATGAAATCAAAGTTTTTTCTAAATTTGGAAGCACTCCAAAGTTTATTCTGTAAATACAGGAAGTTCATACACATAATGGGAAGGAAAAGACAAAATATAAATATATTATTTTTGCAAATAAACTCAAATGTCTGCTTGGCTATGTCACTGCATATCTTATTTCCACTCTAAAGTCTTCTAATAAACTCCCTCTGTGGCAGCTAGGACCAGGTTCTTCTGTGTCAGATTATGTAACAGCCAGTCTGAGTTGACTAGTCTCACACATGATAGAATTACAGTCCTAATAAAGGAATATAGTTGAAATAGAATATTCCACATTTCTTAAGAAAGAGTAAGGAGATATTCTAATTTTACAACTTGAGAAACTTACAAAGATCAAAAAGTATCTTGCAGTGTGTTGGTATGATTAGATATCTGACTATAGAGAAATGACAAAAATGAACAAAAATTAGAAAAATTATATGTAGGCCTGTGTATCGGAGGCTCCGGCCTGACTAAGTTCATGGGTTCAGACAAAGGGGAAAGAGTGTGAGCAGGAGTATGTGCCATCTCCTTTGCCTCTGCTGTTGGAGCTGGCTCCACCTGTCTCCACAATTGCTATTTCAGTTACTCCAAGTAGCCCTTCGGGGGTCAGGCTGGGCTCATGAGAGTCCAACTAACCAACAAGGAGGGCAGGGGGGTCGGTGGGGGCAGGGTGTGGGGGCAGGAGAGCTTCAGGTGGCACTTCCTTTCAGGAGAGCAGACCTCTTCCCAAGTCTCAGTGTTACAGCTCTTATGACAGAAGCTCTCAGAAGATGGAGTAGTTTTCTCACACCTTTATTCCTCCTGGAAAGGATTCTTACATACAGTTTTGGGGTGGGTTAGGGTCTGACAGTAAGTACTTCTCATTGGCTTGGTCTGAGAGCTTGCAGATACCTTATCTGCATGTGGGAGGGCTTGGTGTTGCTCCTACATGATTAATGGCCACAGACCTCTCGGCAGGGGGGTGGGGTGGGGGTTGTGGGAGGCTGTAGCTATGTGACAGGAGACAGGAGCTGAAGGGGAGTCGCCAAACTCCTGCTGTCCCTTGCAGGTGACAGCCACCTGCTGGGTCACCAGTTTTAAGCCTGAGCTAGAGCAGGGACCCAGGCTGCCTATCATAGCTCACCACCCCACATTTATAGGCAATTGAAAAGCTCTTTGGAAGCATCAGCATAAATAAATGTCAGGATAAAACAACTAGTAAATTTGATTAAGGGTAAAGTACTCTGTATTTTTCATAGAACCCAGTATATGCTAATCACTGTTTTCTGTTCCATGAAATACCATCTGTCTCACAAGAACAAATCATTTTTCTACAACAAGGTTAATCTCAAGCCTTGAACAAGGTTCAGCACATGATGGCTGTGAATTAAACATCTGCAAAAGTACTTTATACTTATCATTGATACCCAGAAAGAAAATCAAAAAGAAAATGAAGAGATAATACATTACTACATTAGAGTATTACATTATTATATTACATTAGAGTAAAATACAGTCTAGTTATGGTATTGTCTACCTAGCCAGAGCTAGCAGGATAACAATATATTATATAAACATATATAATTGATATAATATATTATAAATAATATATTGTATATTACATAAAATGAAAATAGAAAAGTTAGTGTATTGTTAGCAAAGCCTACATAGCTCCAGTGTTCCCTCACCACCTAACTACTATTTTGAAGGTAATTTTAAATACACTGCTCTATCCTTACCACAAATCCTTTCTTGCTACAGGAACTTTTGTTTTTATGTCATAAATATAAACACATGTTCATTTCTTATACAGTCAGCACTGAACACAAAAGAGTATCACCAAAATTTTAGAATATTTTTTCACACATCAAGTAATTTTCCTGAAACTAGCAAGTGAATATCTTAACTAAATTGAATTCTGTAATGATTAACTGATAGTTTAAACCACATCCCATGAGTTAAGGCCTCAATAGCATAAGAGAATTACCTTCTTCATATTCTCTTTGTAATTGTGGATTGCTCCCTTTACTTCTGATGGGGTGACTGTAGAGTTACCATAACAACCTTCTTGAATTTGATTAATATGCTATTTCAGTTCACAGAGCATGGGTAGACATATACTGGTTTATCATATTGATAAAGGATATAGTAAATGGGATAAATGTGCAGCCATGTGAAGAAACCCCTGTCGTGAGGTTGAGTTCTATCAAAGTGGACCTATGTGTTATTCCTTACCTCTATAATAAAATAAAGGCTCTTGATTCAAAACAATGTATTTGTAATGATTCTCCTGATTCAAATGGTACACCTGAATATTTAAAATTCATATTTGAAGTACTTTAATATTCTAATTAATCTAGGAGTTAAAAAAGCCTTTGCTGAATATCTACTAAGTCCCAAGCCTTGCTGGTCCTTAAAGCCTAAAGGGCAATAGCAGAACCTTTTATTTACACAGAGGAACTGATTATTAAAAGTCTAATTCTAACATTAAAGTTTTAGATTTATAATTGGTATTTTTTTTCATTTTTTATTAGGTATTTAGCTCATTTACATTTCCAATGCTATACCAAAAGTCCCCCATACATACCCACCCCCACTCCCCTACCCACCCACTCCCCCTTTTTAGCCCTGGCGTTCCCCTGTACTGGGGCATATAAAGTTTGCAAGTCCAATGGGCCTCTCTTTCCAGTGATGGCCGACTAGGCCATCTTTTGATACATATGCAGCTAGAGTCAAGAGCTCCAGGGTACTGGTTAGTTCATAATGTTGTTCTACCTATAGGGTTGCAGATCCCTTTAGCTCCTTGGGTACTTTCTCTAGCTCCTCCATTGGGAGCCCTGTGATCCATCCATTAGCTGACTGTGAGCATCCACTTCTGTGTTTGCTAGGCCCCGGCATAGTCTCACAAGAGACAGCTACATCTGGGTCCTTTCAATAAAATCTTGCTAGTGTATGCAATGGTGTCAGTGTTTGGATGCTGATTATGGGGTGGATCCCTGGATATGGCAGTCTCTACATGGTCCATCCTTTCATCTCAGCTCCAAACTTTGTCTCTGTAACTCCTTCCATGGGTGTTTTGTTCCCAATTCTAAGGAGGGGCATAGTGTCCACACTTCAGTCTTCATTCTTCTTGAGTTTCATGTGTTTAGGAAATTGTATCTTATATCTTGGGTATCCTAGGTTTGGGGCTAATATCCACTTATCAGTGAGTACATATTGTGTGAGTTCCTTTGTGAATGTGTTACCTCACTCAGGATGATGCCCTCCAGGTCCATCCATTTGCCTAGGAATTTCATAAATTCATTCTTTTTAATAGCTGAGTAGTACTCCATTGTGTAGATGTACCACATTTTCTGTATCCATTCCTCTGTTGAGGGGCATCTGGGTTCTTTCCAGCTTCTGGCTATTATAAATAAGGCTGCTATGAACATAGTGGAGCATGTGTCCTTCTTACCGGTTGGAACATCTTTTGGATATATGCCCAGGAGAGGTATTGCTGGATCCTCCGGTAGTACTATGTCCAATTTTCTGAGGAAACGCCAGACTGATTTCCAGAGTGGTTGTACAAGCCTGCAATCCCACCAACAATGGAGGAGTGTTCCTCTTTCTCCACATCCACGCCAGCATCTGCTGTCACCTGAATTTTTGATCTTAGCCATTCTGACTGGTGTGAGGTGGAATCTCAGGGTTGTTTTGATTTGCATTTCCCTGATGATTAAGGATGTTGAACATTTTTCTCTGCCATTCGGTATTCCTCAGGTGAGAATTCTTTTTTCAGTTCTGAGCCCCATTTTTTAATGGGGTTATTTGATTTTCTGAAGTCCACCTTCTTGAGTTCTTTATATATGTTGGATATTAGTCCCCTATCTGATTTAGGATAGGTAAAGATCCTTTCCCAATCTGTTGGTGGTCTTTTTGTCTTACTGACGGTGTCTTTTGCCTTGCAGAAACTTTGGAGTTTCATTAAGTCCCATTTGTCAATTCTCGATCTTATAGCACAAGCCATTGCTGTTCTGTTCATGAATTTTTCCCCTGTGCCCATATCTTCAAGGCTTTTCCCCACTTTCTCCTCTATAAGTTTCAGTGTCTCTGGTTTTATGTGAAGTTCCTTGATCCACTTAGATTTGACCTTAGTACAAGGAGATAAGTATGGATCAATTTGCATTCTTCTACACGATAACAACCAGTTGTGCCAGCACCAATTGTTGAAAATGCTGTCTTTCTTCCACTGGATGGTTTTAGCTCCCTTGTCGAAGATCAAGTGACCATAGGTGTGTGGGTTCATTTCTGGGTCTTCAATTCTATTCCATTGGTCTACTTGTCTGTCTCTATACCAATACCATGCAGTTTTTATCACAATTGCTCTGTAGTAAAGCTTTAGGTCAGGCATGTTGATTCCACCAGAGGTTCTTTTATCCTTGAGATGAGTTTTTGCTATCCTAGGTTTTTTGTTATTCCAGATGAATTTGCAAATTGCTCCTTCTAATTCGTTGAAGAATTGAGTTGGAATTTTGATGGGGATTGCATTGAATCTGTAGATTGCTTTTGGCAAGATAGCCATTTTTACAATATTGATCCTGCCAATCCATGACCATGGGAGATCTTTCTATCTTCTGAGATCTTCTTTAATTTCTTTCTTGAGAGATTTGAAGTTTTTATCATACAGATCTTTCACTTCCTTAGTTAGAGTCACGCCAAGATATTTTATATTATTTGTGACTATTGAGAAGGGTGTTGTTTCCCTAATTTCTTTCTCAGCCTGTTTATTCTTTGTGTAGAGAAAGGCCATTGACTTATTTGAGTTAATTTTATATCCAGCTACTTCACCGAAGCTGTTTATCAGGTTTAAGAGTTCTCTTGTGGAATTTTTAGGGTCACTAATATATACTATCATATCATCTGCAAAAAGTGATATTTTGACTTCCTCTTTTCCAATTTGTATCCCCTTGATCTCCTTTTGTTGTCGAATTGCTCTGGCTAATACTTCAAGTACTATGTTGAAAAGGTAGGGAGAAAGTTGGCAGCCTTGTCTAGTCCCTGATTTTAGTGGGATTGCTTCCAGCTTCTCTCCATTTACTTTGATGTTGGCTACTGGTTTGCTGTAGATTGCTTTTATCATGTTTAGGTATGGGCCTTGAATTCCTGATCTTTCCAGAACTTTTATCATGAATGGGTGTTGGATCTTGTGAAATGCTTTTTCTGCATCTAACGAGATGATCATGTGGTTTTTGTCTTTGAGTTTGTTTATATAATGGATTACATTGATGGATTTTCGTATATTAAACCATCCCTGCATCCCTGGAATAAAACCTACTTGGTCAGGATGGATGCTTGCTTTAATGTGTTCTTGGATTCGGTTAGGGAGAATTTTATTAAGGATTTTTGCATCGATATTCATAAGAGAAATTGGTCTGAAGTTCTGTATCTTTGTTGGGTCTTTCTGTGGTTTAGGTATCAGAGTAATAGTGGCTTCATAAAATGAGTTGGGTAGAGTACCTTCTACTTCTATTTTGTGAAATAGTTTGTGCAGAACTGGAATTAGATCTTCTTTGAAGGTCTGATAGAACTCTGCACTAAACCTGTCTGGTCCTGGGCTTTTTTTGGCTGAGAGACTATTAATAACTGCTTCTATTTCTTTAGGTGATATGGGACTGTTAAGATGGTCAACTTGATCCTGATTCAACTTTGGTACCTTGTATCTGTCCAGAAATTTGTCCATTTCGTCCAGGTTTTCCAGTTTTGTTGAGTATAGCCTTTTGTAGAAGGATCTGATGGTATTTTGGATTTCTTCAGGATCTGTTGTTATGTCTCCCTTTTCATTTCTGATTTTGTTAATTAGGATTTTGTCCCTGTGCCCTTTAGTGAGTCTAGCTAAGGGTTTATATATCTTGTTGATTTTCTCAAAGAACCAGCTCCTCGATTGGTTGATTCTCTAAATAGTTCTTCTTGTTTCCACATGGTTGATTTCGCCCCTGAGTTTGATTATTTCCTGCCGTCTACTCCTCTTGGGTGAATTTGCTTCCTTTTTTTCTAGAGCTTTTAGATGTGTTGTCAAGCTGCTACTATGTGCTCTCTCTAGTTTCTTCTTGGAGGCACTCAGAGCTATGAGTTTCCCTCTTAGAAATGCTTTCATTGTGTCCCATAGGTTTGGGTACGTTGTGGCTTCATTTTCATTAAACTCTAAAAAGTCTTTAATTTCTTTCTTTATTCCTTCCTTGACCAAGGTATCATTGAGAAGAGTGTTGTTCAGTTTCCACGTGAATGTTGACTTTCCATTATTTATGTTGTTATTGAAGATCAGTCTTAGGCCATGGTGGTCTGATAGGATACATGGGACAATTTCAATATTTTTGTATCTGTTGAGGCCTGTTTTGTGACCAATTATATGGTCAATTTTGGAGAAGGTCCCGTGAGGTGATGAGAAGAAGGTATTTCCATTTGTTTTAGGATAAAATGTTCTGTAGATATCTGTCAGGTCCATTTGTTTCATAACGTCTTTTAGTTTCACTGTGTCCCTGTTTAGTTTCTGTTTCCACGATCTGTCCATTGATGAAAGTGGTGTGTTGAAGTCTCCCACTATTATTGTGTGAGGTGCAACGTGTGCTTTGAGCTTTACTAAAGTGTCTTTAATGAATGTGGCTGCCCTTGCATTTGGAGCGTAGATATTCAGAATTGTGAGTTCCTCTTGGAGGATTTTACCTTTGATGAGTATGAAGTGTCCCTCCTTGTCTTTTTTGATAACTTTGGGTTGGAAGTCGATTTTATTATAATTGGTATTTAAATAGCTTCAATTTGGTGTCTTCACTAAATGTATAAGTTTCCTGACTTCATCAGCAGAAAAATTTTGGTATAAGTAAAATGATTCTTAATGGTCAGCCTCATCATTACAAGTATCACTTAAGTCACTGGAATAATTACAGTGCTCAGCTTGCTTGATAAACAGAAACGGGCCTTATTCATTTATGTACACGTAAGCCAACAATAATGCTTTCATATAAAATCACATCATTGTAATGAACATTAATTAAAAAACAACACTAAACTAGGTTGATGTCGCCACTCAAATACTTTAGGGGAGCCATTCTGAAGCAATGGAGCATTCTTCAGGGTTTTAAACTTTCATTCTTTCCTTTTTTTTAATTATATATTTTCTTTTTTTAATAGTTTTTATTAGGTATTTTCCTCATTTGCATTTCCAATGCTATCCCAAAAGTCCCCCATACCCTCCCCCCAACTCCCCTACCCACCCACTCCCACTTTTTGGCCCTGGTATTCCCCTGTACTGGGGCATATAAAGTTTGCATATCCAGTGGGGCTCTCATTCCAGTGATGGCCAACTAGGACATCTTTTGATACATATGCAGCTAGAATCAAGACCTCCGGGGTACTGATTAGTTCATAATGTTGTTCTACCTATAGGGTTGCAGAACCATTTAGCTCCTTGGGTACTTTCTGTAGTTCCTCCATTGGGGGCCATATGATCCATCCAATAGCTGATTGTGAGCATCCACTTCTGTGTTTGCTAGGCCCCGGCATAGTCTCACAAGAGACAGGTATATCAGGGTCCTTTCAGCAAAACCTTGCTAGTGTATGCAATGTTGTCAGCGTTTGGAGACTGATTATGGGATGGATCCCTGGATATGGCAATCTCTAGATGGTCCATTGTTTTGTCTCAGCTCCAAAATATGTCTCTGTAACTCTTTCCATGGGTGTTTTGTTCCCACTTCTAAGAAGGGGCAAAGTGTCCACACTTTGGTCTTCGTTCTTCTTAAGTTTCATGTGTTTCGCAAATTGTATCTTATATCTTGGATATTCTAAGTTTCTGGGCTAATATCCACATATCCGTGAGTACATATCCTTTGAGTTCTTTTGTGATTGGGATACCTCACTCAGGAAGATGCCCTCCAGGTCCAACCATTTGCCTAGGAATTTCATAAATTCAATCTTTTTAATAGCTGAGTAGTACTCCATTGTGTAAATGTACCACATTTTTTTTATCCATTCCTCTGTTGAGGGGCATCTGGGTTCTTTCCAGCTTCTGGCTTTTATAAATAAGGCTGCTATAGTGGAGCATGTTTCTTTCTTACTAGTTGGAACATATTCTGGATATATGCCCAGGGGAGGTATTGCGGGATCCTCGAGTAATATTATGTCTAATTTTTTGAGGAACTGCCAGACTGATTTCCAGAGTGGTTGTACAAGCTTGCAATCCCACCAACAATGGAGGAGTGTTCCTCTTGCTCCACATCCTCCCCAGCATATGCTGTCACCTGAATTTTTGATCTTATCCATTCTGACTGGTGTGAGGTGGAATCTCAGTGTTGCTTTGATTTGCATTTCCCTGACGATTAAGGATGCTGAACATTTTTTCAAGTGCTTCTCAGCCATTCGGTATTCCTCAGGTGAGAATTCTTTGTTTAGCTCTGAGTCCCATTTTTAATGGGGTTATTTGATTTTCTGTATTATACCTTCTTGAATTCTTTTTATGTATTGGATATTAGTCCCCTATCTGGTTTAGGATAGGTAAAGATCCTTTCCAAATCTGTTGGTGGCCTTTTTATCTTATTGACTGTGTCTTTTGCCTTACAGAAGCTTTGCAGTTTTATGTGGTCCCATTTGTCAATTCTTGATCTTATAGCACAAGCCATTGCTGTTTTATTCAGGAATTTTTCCCCTGTGCCTATTTCTTCGAGGCTTTTCCCCACTTTCTCCTCTATAAGTTTCAGTGTATCTGGTTTTATGTGGAGTTCCTTGATCCACTTAGATTTGACCTTAGTCTAAGGAGACAGGGATGGATCAATCCGCGTTCTTCTACATGATAACCACCAGTTGTGCCAGCACCATTTGTTGAAAATGCTGTCTTTATTCCACTGGATGGTTTTAGCTCCCTTGTCAAAGATCAAGTGACCATAGGTGCATGGTGATTCCACCAGAGGTTCTTTTATCCTTGAAAAGAGGTTTTGCTATCCTACGTTTTTTGTTATTCCAGATCATTTTGGAGATTGCCCTTTCCAATTCCTTGAAGAATTGGGTTGGAATTTTGATGGGTATTGCATTGAAGATCAGCCTTAGAAAAGATATATGGGGCAATTTCAATATTTTTGTATCTATTGAGGCCTGTTTTGTGACCAATTATATGGTCAGTTTTTGAGAAGGTACCATGAGGTGCTGAGAAGAAGGTATATCCTTTTGTTTTAGGATAAAATGTTCTGTAGATATCTGTTAAGTCCATTTGTTTCATAACTTCTGTTAGTTTCACTGTGTCCCTGTTTAGTTCCTTTTTCCACGATCTGTTCATTGATGAAAGTTGTGTGTGGAAGTCTCCCACTATAATTGTGTGAGGTGCAATGTGTGCTTTGAGCTTTACTAAAGTGTCTTTAATGAATGTGGCTGCCCTTCCATTTGGAGCATAGATATTCAGAATTGAGAGTTCCTCTTGAAGGATTTTACCTTTGATGTGAATGAAGTGTCCCTCCTTGTCTTTTTTGATAACTTTGGGTTGGAAGTCAATTTTATTTGATATTAGAATGGCTACACCAGCTTGTTTCTTCAGACCATTTGCTTGTAAAATTGTTTTCCAGCCTTTTACTTTGAGGTAGTGTTTGTCTTTTTCCCTGAGATGGGTTTCCTGTAAGCAGCAGAATGTTGGGTCCTGTTTGTTTAGCCAGTCTGTTAGTCTATGTCTTTTTATTGGGGAATTGAGTCCATTGATATTAAGAGATATTAAGGAAATGTAATTGTTGCTTCCTAATATTTTTGTTGTTAGAGTTGGCATTCTGTTCTTGTGGCTGTCTTCTTTTTGGTTTGTTGAAGGATTACTTTCTTGCTTTTTCTAGGGTGTGGTTTTTATCCTTGTATTTTTTTTTTTTTCTGTTATTATCCTTTGAAGGACTGGATTCCTGGAAAGATAATGTGTGAATTTGTTTTTGCCATGGAATACATTGGTTTCTCCATCTATGGTAATTGAGAGTTTAGCGTGGGCTGGCATTTGTGTTCTCTTAATGTCTGTATAACATCTGTTCAGGATCTTCTAGCTTTCATAGTCTCTGGTGAAAAGTCTGGTGTAATTCTGATAAGTCTGCCTTTATATGTTACTTGACCTTTTTCCCTTACTGCTTTTAATATTCTATCTTTATTTAGTGCATTTGTTTTTCTGATTATTATGTGTAGGGAGGAATTTCTTTTCTGGTCCAGTCTATTTGGAGTTCAGTAGGCTTCTTGTATGTTCATGGGCATCTCTCTTTAGGTTTGGGAAGTTTTCTTCTATAATTTTGTTGAAGATATTTGCTGGCCCTTTAAGTTGAAAATCTTCATTCTCATCTACTCCTATTATACGGAGGTTTAGTCTTCTCATTGTGTCCTGGATTTCCTGGATGTTTTGTGTTAGGATATTTTTGCATTTTGTATTTTCTTTGATTGTTGTGCTGATGTTCTCTATGGAATCTTCTGCACCTGAGATTCTCTCTTCCATCTCTTGTATTCTGTTGCTAATGCTCACATCTATGTTTCCAAATTTCTTTCCTAGGGTTTCTCTCTCCAGTGTTGCCTCACTTTGGGTTTTCTTTATTGTTTCTACTTCCCTTTTTTGGTCTTGGATGGTTTTATTCAATTCCATCACCTGTTTGGTTGTGTTTTCCTGCAATTCTTTAAGGAATTTTTGTCCTTCCTCTTTAATGTCTTCAACCTGTTTAGCAGTGTTCTCCTGTATTTCTTTAAGTGAGTTATTATATTCCTTCTTGATGTCTGCTACCATCATCATGAGATATGCTTTTAATTCCAGGTCTGTCTTTTCGGTTGTGTTGGGTTGCCCAGGACTGGGTGGGGTGGGACTGCTGCGTTCTGATAATGGTGAGTGGTCTTGGTTTTTGTTAGTAAGATACTTACATTTGCCTTTCACCATCTGGTAATCTCTGTAGTTAGTTGTTATAGTTGCCTCTGGTTAGAGCTTGTTCCTCAGATGATTATTTTAGCCTCTATCAGCAGTCCTGGGAGGCTAGCTCTCTCCTGAGTTGCAGTGTTAAGAGTATTCTCTGCAGGGGAGCTCTCCTCTTGCAGGGAAGGTGCCCAGATATCTGGTGTTCGAACCTGCCTTCTGGCAGAAGTTCTGATCCACTCACCAGAGGTCCTAAGATCCCATGGAGAGTCTTGTGGGAACCTTGGGTTGTCATCAGACTCTCTACCCAAGGTGCCCCGGTGCTGGCATGGACCGGAAGGTGATATTTTCTTTATTTACATTACAAATTTTATCAGGAAATTTCCCTATACCTCCCCACCACCCTACTCCCCTACCCACCCACTCCTACTTCTTGGCTCCAGCATTCCCCTGTACTGGTGCATATAAGGTTTGCAAGACCAAGGGGCCTCTCTTCCCAATGAAGGTTTTAAACTTTCATGATCAAGCTGTACACAAATATTGGTTAGAAAGAAAGAAAGAAAGAGAGAAAGAAAGAAAGAAAGAAAGAAAGAAAGAAAGAAAGAAAGAAAGAAAGAAGAGAAAGGAGGGAGGGTGGGAGGGAGAGAGAGAGACAGACAGAGAGAGAGAGACAGAGAGAGAGAGAGACAGAGAGAGAGACAGAGACAGGAAGAAAGAGAGAAAGAAAGAAATGGTGAACACAGACTATCCTGTGGGGTTTTAGGAGCTCCTGCTGCTTTTGATTATATTTTCAGGATTGGGGCGTAGGTAAGCAGCAGGTAAGCCTTGTGTTCCTTTGGGTTGGTTAACAAGAAAAAAAGAAGAACATAATTTTTTTTGGGGGGGGGACTATCAGTTTTTTGTATCTAGACTGACAGGTAGTATCTACTTTTTCTTATGAATTTAATGTATAAAACCCCCTTATCTAAATTTTTATTTTAATATTCTGTTTAGGAGATTAAACTAATAGTTTCAATCTTGTTTAAATTAGGCTTGGCTATTTCCAGTAGGTTACATTTATGAACATTGTGGGTTTAGTCCTATATATTTTTAAATTAATTTATTTTTTACACTCCATACTTTATTCCCCCTCACCATTCACCCTCCAACTATTGCACAACCCATACCTTCTCCCCACACCCTGTCTCCACATGGATGTCCCCAAACCCCACCCCTCCTGACCTCTGAACTTACTGGGGCCTCCAGTCTCTTGAGAGTTAGGTGCATCATCTCTGAATTAACACATACTCAACCATCCTCTGCTCTATGTGAGTTGGAGGCCCCATATCAGCTAGTGTATGCTGGTGGTCCAGTGTTTGAGAGATCTCAGGGTACAGAATAATTGAGAGTGCTGGTCCTCCTATAGGGTCACCCTTCTCCTCAGCTTCATTCAGCCTTCCCTAATTCAACAACAGAGGTCAGCTGCTTCTGTCAATTGGTTGGGTGCAAATAACTGCATCTGACTCTGCTGCTTGTTGGGTCTTTTGGGCAGTCAGGATAGGTCCTTTTTTGTAAGTGCTCCATAGCCTCAGTTATAGTGTCAGTCCTTGGGACCACCCCTTGAACTGGAACCTACTTTGGGCCTGTTGCTAGAACTTCTTTTCCTCAGGCTCCTTTCCATTTCCATCCTTGTAATTCTTTCAGACAGGAGCAGTTATGGGTCAGAGTTGTGACTGTGGAGTGGCAGCCCCATCCCTCATTTGATGCCCGGTCTTTCTCCTGGAGGTGCGTTCTATAAATTTCTTCTCCCTTACTGTCTGGTATTTCATCTAAGGTCGCTCCATTTGAGTCCTGAGAGTCTCTCACCCCCAGGTTTCTGCTAATTTCAGGAGGGTCCTCCCAACTTCCTATCTCCAGAGGTTGCTGGTTTACTTTCTTACTGCCAGACCTCAGGGTTTTAGTTCTTTTCCTTCACCCAATAACAGATCAGGATCCTCTTTCCCTGACAAACCATACCCCCACCCCCAGTAAACATTTCCTTCTAGGTCCTTCCCTCCCTCACCACTTGATATTGCCTTCTTCTCCCTCCCAGGTTGGACTGAGGTGTCCTTACTTGGGCACTTCAGTTTGCTGATGTTTTTGAGTTCTGTGGACTCTATCTTGGGTATTCTGTACTCCCCCACTCACATCCACTTATTAATAAGTATATATGATGTGTGCCATTTTGGGTCTGAGTTACCTCATTTAAGATAATATTTTCTAGTTCCATCCATTTGTCTGCAAAACTCAGGATATCCTAGTTTAATAGCTGAGTAGTATTCCATTGTGTAAATGAACCACATTTTCTATATTCATTCTTCTGTCCTGATACAACTGGGTTGTTTCCAGCTTCTGGCTATCACAATAAGGCCATTATGAATATAGTGGAACACATGACCCTGTGGCATAATGGGGTATCTTTTGGCTATATTTCCAAGAGTGGTATAGCTCTGTCTTCAGGAAGATCTATTTCCAATTATCTGAGGAACCTCCAGATTGATTTCCACAGTGATTGTACCAGTTTGCAATCCCACCAGCATTGGAGGAGAGTTCCTCTTCCTCCACATCCTCTCCAATGTGTGTTGTCACCTGAGGTTTTGATGTTAGCCATTCTGATTGATATAAGGTAGAATCTCAGGGTCATTTTGATTTGCATTTCTCTGATTAGTTAGGACTTTGAATGTTTCTTTATGTGTTTCTCAGCCATTCGAGATTCCTCAATTGTGAAATCTTGGTTGAGATCTATACCCAATTCTTTGATTGAGTTGTTTGGTTTTTTGGTGATTAGCTTCTTGAGTTTAACACACACACACACACACACACACACACACACACACACATATATATATATATTGGCTATTAGCCATCTATTGGATGTGGGGTTAATAAAGGGTCCCCCCCCCCCAATCTATAGGTTGTCGATTTCTCTGTCACCTTACAGAAGCTTTTCAGTTTCCTGAGGTCTAATTTAACAATTCTTGATCTTAGAGCAGTAGTCATTAAAGTACTGTTTAGGAAATTTCCCCCTGTGCCCTTGAGTTCAAGGTTCTTTCCCACTTTCTCTTCTATTAGCTTCAGTGTATCTGGTTTTACATTGAGGTCCTTGATCCACTTGGACTTGAGCTTTGTGGAAGGTGACAAATATGGGTCTATTTTCATTTTTTCTACATACACACAGCCAGTTAGACCAGCATCATTTATTGAAGATGCATTCTTTTTGTGTATTTTTGGTGTCTTTGTCAAAAATCAAGTGTACATAGGTCTGTGGTTTTATTTCTGGGTCTTCAATTCTATTCCACTGATCAATGTGTCTGTCTCTGTATCAATGCGATGCAGCATTTATCACAGTTACTTTGTAATAAGCTTGAAGTCAGGAATGGTGATTCCCCCAGCTGTTCTTTTATTGTTAAAAATTGCTTTCACTATTCTGTTTTTTTTTTTTCCTTTCCAGATGAATTTCAGAATTGCTCTTTCTATGTCTTTGAAGAATTGGGTTCAAATTTTGTTGGGGATTGCATTGAGCCTTTGGTAGGATGGCCATTTTTACTTATGCCAATCCATGAGCATGGGAAATCTCTCCATTTTGAGATTTTTTTGATTTCTTTCTTGAGAGATTTGAAGTCATTGTCATACAGGTCTTTCACTTGTTTGGTTAGAGTTACCACAAGATATTTTATATTATTTGTGGCAATTGTGAAGGGAGTTGTTTCCTTAATTTCTTTCACAGCCTGTTTATCATTTCTATAAAGGAAGGCTACTGATTTATTTGAGATAATTTTATATCTGGCTACTTTGCTGAAGTTGTTTATCAGGTGGAGAAATTCTCTGGTTGAATTTTTGGGGATGCTTATGTATACTATCATATCATCTGCAAACAGAGATACCTTTATTTCTTCTTTGCCAATTTTTACCCCTTTGATCACTTTTTGTTTTCTCATTGTTCTAGCTAGCACTTCAAGTACTATATTGAATAAATATGGGAGAGTGGGCATCCTTGTCTGGTCCCCAACTTCAGTGGGATTGTTTCAAGTAGGTCTCCATTTAATTTGATATTGGCTGTTGGTTTGCAGTATATAGTTTTTGGTTTGTATAGGTATGGGCCTTGACTTTTTGACATCACCAATACTTTTAACATGAAGTATTTCTTTTTTTCAAATACTTTATTTGCATCTAATGAGATAATCATGTAATTTTTTTCTTTGAGTTTATAGAGTTGATTACGTTTATGGATTTTCATATATTAAACCAACCTTGCATCCCTGGGATAAAGCCTACTTGCTTTTGCTGAATGATGGTTTTGATGTGTTCTTGGATTCAGTTCACAGGAATTGTATTGAATATTTTTGCATTGATATTTGTTTAAGAAGATTTGTCTGAAATTCTATCTTGTTTTTGTTTTGCTTGTTTGTTTGTTTGCTTTTTGTTTTATTTGTTTTTGTTTTGTTTTGTTTTGTTTAATTTTTAATATTTTTTATTACGTATTTTCCTCAATCACATTTTTTTGTTTGTTTGTTTGTTTTTTGAGACAGGGTTTCTCTGTGTAGCCTTGGCTGTCCTGGAACTCACTTTGTAGACCAGGCTGTCCTCGAACTCAGAAATCCACCTGCCTCTGCCTTCCAAGTGTTGGGATTAAAGGTCTGCGCCACTGTGCCCAGCTGAAATTCTTTTTTTGGTTTGTGTCCTTATGTGGTTTAGGTATCAGAGAAATTGTGGCTTCTTAGAATGAGTTAGGCAGTGTTCCTTCTACTTCTGTTTTATGGAATAGTGTGAGAAAAATTGGTATCAGGTCTTCTTTGAAAGCCTGGTAGAATTGTGCACTAAATTCGTCTGGCCCTGGGCTTTTCTTGGTTGGGAGACTTTTAATGACTTCTATTTCCTCGTGTGATATGAGCCTGTTTAGATAGTTTACCTGCTCTTCAACTTTGGTATGTGGTATCTGTCTAGAAGACCATCTATTTTATTTTGATTTTCCAATTTTGTTGAGCATAGGCTTTTATAGTATATTCTGATGATTTTTGGAATTTCCTCAGTTTCTGTTGCTATGACTCCCTTTTTGTTTGTTTGTTTGTTTTGTTTTGTTTTGTTTTGTTTTTAATTTGGATACTGCCTCTAGGTCCATTAGTTATCTTGGCTAGGGGTTTATCTATCTTGTTGATTCTCTCTATGAACCAGCTTTTGGTTTTATTGATTCTTTGTATAGTGTTCTTTGTTTCTATTTGGTTGATTGTAGCCCTGAGTTTTTCCTGCCTTCTATTCCTCTTGGGTGAGTTTGCTTCTTTTTGTTCTAGAACTCTCATGTGTGCTGTTTAGTTATTAGTGTAAGATCTCTTCAGTTTCTTTACCAGGGTATTTAGCGCCTTTCCTCTAAGAACTGATTTCATTGTGTCCCATAAGTTTGGCTATCATGTGTCAACATTTTCATTAAATTCTAGGAAGTCTTTAATGTCTTTCTTTATTTTTGACCTGAGCAAGTTATCATTGAGTAAAGATTGTTCAGTTTTCATGTGTTGGGGGTTTTATGTAGTTTTTGTTGTTATTGACCAGCTTTAGGCCATGGTGATCTGATAGGATGCCTGGTATTATTTTAATCTTCTTGTATCAATTGAGGGTTGTGTTGTCAACTATATAGCTGATTATATGGTCAGTTTTGGACGAGGTACTTTGATGTGCTGAGAAGAAGGTTTATTCTTTAGTTGTGGGGTGAAATGTTCTGTAGATATGTGTTAAATTCATTTGGTTCATATCCTCGCTTAATTTCACTATGTCTGTTTTTAGTTTCTGTTTCAATGACCTATCCATTAGTGAGAGTGGGGTGTTGAAGACTCTCACTATTATTGTGTGGAGTTCAATGTGTGTTTTGAGCTTTAGTAAAATTTCTTTTATTAATGTGGGTGTTCTTCCATTTGGGGCATAGACATTCAGAATTGATCCTTTCTCTTGGTGAATTTTCCCTTTGATGAACATGAAGTGTCCTTCTTCATCACACTTGATAACTTTCGGTTAAAAGTCTATTTTAGTGGATATTCGGATGGCAACCCATGCTTGTTTCCTGGGACCATTTGTTTTGAAGACCTTTTTCCATCCTTTTACTCTGAGATAGTTTCTTTCTTTGTTATTTAGGTTGTGTTTCTTGTATGCAGGAAAATGCTGAAACTTGTTTGTATATCTAGTCTGTTAGCTTATGTCTTTTTATAGGTGAGTTGAGTCCATTAATATTGAGAGATCTTCAAGGGAGATGACTCTTGGTTCCTGATATGTTTGTTTTTGTAGGTGGCTTTATGTGCTTCTGATTATCTCCTTTTGGCTTTGTTGTGAGCTGCTTAATATCTTGTCCTTCCTTTGGTGCAGGTACCTTCCTTGTGTAGGAGTGTTTCTTCTAGGATCCTCTGTAAGGATACATTGGTAGATAGATACTGTTTGAATTTGGTTTTGTCCTGTAATATTTTGTTTTCTCCATCTATGTTGATTGAGAATTTTCCTGGGTATGGAATTTGTGTTCTCTTAGAGTCAAGGAGCCTATTGCTTGTTTAAGTTGATATAAAACTAGCCATCAAGGACCGGACGTGGTGGCCCACACATTTAATCTCAGCACTTGGGAGGCAGAGGCAGGCAGACATCTGTGTTCGAGGCCAGCCTGGTCTACAGAGTGATTTTCAAGACAGCCAAGGCTACTCAGAGAAACCCTGTCTTGAAAACAACCACAACAACATCAACAACAACAACAACAAACTAGCCATCATACACAGTTCTAGATTCCTTCGATGTTAGATGTAATAGTTTTGTCTTTAGTATCATTGTAAGTGTTGTCTGTGAGTGGGAAATGAAAAATTCAGGTTCACATATCCCAAGGGCTTGTACCATATTTTCTTTAACACTTATCTTTCTTTCTTGAAGACTACTTTCCTGTCTATTCAGCATCATCCTTCTCAGATTTTAGGAATGAGCTAGTGATGTGAGAGAATTCTTAGCCTCTATATACACAAAATGTGGGCCACTGCCAACATTTGAGTACAGATGTAAACACAAATAAAGAAGCTACATCCGTGTTGACAATTCTGGATGCTATTGTTATTTTGGAAAGCTGTAGTGTTGCAAAGTGAACACCAAAAATATCTTTAGCTACATTTATACTCTGTTTACAATCTCTTGATTTGATCTAAGATACTTTTGAATATTAACTTAAAGCTTTGGCAGGTGCTAATTTATTCAACCATGAGTTCCCACAGAACCCTGAGCACAGAATATTATCAGGAAGCACCTGAGGCTGAGATGCCACTTCCCTGCTGTAAGCCACCTGTGGGATACTCTAACCAAGATAAATGTGTCTGTTTGTGGCTTTCTTTTTATTTTATGTTAAAAACAAAAACAAAAACAAAAACAAACTTTCACAGCAGGGCATCTCACTCAAGGTAATTTGAATCCAGTTGCCCAAGCCATGATCACTCATACTTGGCTCATAAGGCTTTCCCACTGGAGGAAAAGGATGAGAATTTACAAAACATTTTTCTTAGCAATTTATCCACTTGTTGCTCTTTCGTCATCTTGGGTTTCATGTGTTTTCCAAATTGTACCTTGGGTAGTCTAAGTTTCTGTGCTAATATCCGCTTATAAGTAAGTGCATATCATGTGTGTTCTTTTGTGATTGGGTTACCTCACTCAAGATGATATACTCTAGATCCATCTATTTGCCTACGAATTTCATAAAATCATTGTTTTAAATTGCTGAATATACTCCGTTGTGTAAATGGACCACATATTCTGTATCCATTCCTCTGTTGGGGGACATCTAGGTTCTTTCTACCTCCTGGTTATTATAAATAAGGCTGCTATAATCATAGTGGAGCATGTGTCCTTATTACAAGTTGGGAAAATATTCTGGATATATGCTCAGAAGAGGAATTGCTGGATCTTCCAGTAGTACTATGTCCAATTTTCTGAGGAACTGCCAGACTGATTTCCAGAGTGTTTGTACCAGCTTGTAATCCCACCAACAATGGAGGTGCGTTCCTCTTTCTCCACATCCTCTCCAGAATCTGCTATCACATGGAATTTTGATCTTAGTCATTCTGACTGGTATGAGGTGGAATCTCAGGGTTGCTTTGATTTACATTTCCCTGATAATTAAGGATGTTGAATATTTTCTCAGCTGCTTCTAAGTCATATGGTATTGCTCAGTTGATAATTATTTCTTCAGTTCTGTACCCCATATTTAATAGGGTTACTTAATTTTCTGGAATCCATCTTGTTGATACACACACACACACACACACACACACACACACAGGTTATTAGTCCCTTATTGATTTAGAATTGATAAAGATCCTTTCCCAATCTGTTGGTGGCCTTTTTGTCTTATTGACAGTGTCTTTTGCCTTACAGAAGCTTTGCAATTTTATGAGGTCCCTTTTGTCGATTCTCGATCTTACAGCACAAGCCATTGCTGTACTGTTCTGAAAATTTTCTCCTGTGCCCATATCTTTGAGGCTTTTCACCCCCACTATGTTGGGATGAAGCCTACTTGATCATGATGGATGATCATTTTGATGTATTCTTGGATTCAGTTTAGGAGAATTTTATTGAGTATTTTTGCATTGATATTCATAATTGAAATTGGTCTGAATTTCTCACTCTGTCATTTATGTATCAGAGTAATTGTGGCTTCATAGAATGAATTAGGTAGAGTACCTTCTGTTTCTATTTTGTGGAATAGTTTGAGGAGAACTAGAATTATGTCTTCTTTGAAGGTCTGATAGAACTCTGCAGTAAACCCATCTGGTCCTGGGATTTTTTTGGTTGGGAGAATATTAATGACTGCATCTATTTCTTTAGGGGATAAGGGACTGTTTCAATCATTTTCTGACCCTCATTTAATTTTGGTAGCTGGTATCTGTCTAGGAATTTGTCCATTTCATCCGGGTTTTCCAGTTTTGTTGAGTATAGCCCTTTGAAGTAGGATCTGATGATGTTTGGTGTTCTGTTGTTATGTCACTTTTTTCATATCTGATTTTGTTCATTACGATAATGGCCCTGTACCCTCTAGTTAGTCTGGCTAAGGGTTTATCTTTCTTGTTGATTGTCTCAAAGAACCAACTCCTGTTTTGGTTGATTCTTTGAATAGTTCTTTTTGTTTCCATTTGGTTGATTTCAGCTCTGAGTATGATTATTTGCTGCCATCTTCTCTTCTTGGGGGAATTTGCTTCTTCTTGTTCTCGAGATTTTAGATGTGCTGTCAAGCTATTGATGTATGCTCTCTCTAGTTTGTTTTTGGCTGTATTCATGTGTTTTGCTTTTGGGGCTGCTTTCATTGTGTCTCATAAGTTTGGGTATGTTGTGGCTTCATTTTCATTAAACTCTTAAAAAGTCTTTAATTTCTTTCTTTATTTCTTCATTGACCAAGCTATCATTGAGTAGTGTGTTGTTCAGCTTCCATGTGATTGTTGGCTTCCTATTATTTATGTTGTTATTGAAGATCAGCCTTAGTCCGTGGTGATCTGGTAGGATATATGGGACAATTTCAATATTTTTGTATTTCTTAAGGCCTATTTTGTTACCAAGTATATGTTCAATATTGGAGAAGGCACCATGAGGTGCTGATGAGAAGGTATATTCTTTTGTTTTAGGACAAAATGTTTGGTAGAAATATGTTAAATCCATTTTTTTTCTTAACTTCTGTTAGTTTCAATGTGTCTCTGTTTAGTTTCTGTTTCCAGGATCTGTCCGTTGATGAGAGTGGGGTGTTGAAGTCTCCCACTATAATTGTGTGAGGTGCAATGTGTACTTTGAGCTTTACTAAAGTTTCTTTAATGAATGAACATTCCCTTGCATTTGGAGCATAGATATTCAGAATTGAGAGTTCTTCTTGGAAGGTTTTACCTTTGATGAGTATGAAGTGCCCCTCCTTGCCTTTTTTTGATAAGTTTGGGTTGGAAGTCAATTTTATTTGATATTAGAATGGCTACTTCAGCTTGTTTCTTCAGACCATTTGCTTGGAAAATTGTTTTCCTGCCTTTGACTCTGAGGTGGGTTTCCTGTCTTTTTCCCTGAGGTGGGTTTCCTATATATAGCAAAATGTTGGGTCCTGTTTGTGTAGCCAGTCTGTTAGTCTGTGTCTTTTTACTGGGGAACTGAGTCCATTGATATTAAGAGATATTAAGGTAAAGTCATTGTTGCTTCCTGTTATTTTTGTTGTTAGAGTTGAGATTCTGTTCTTGAGGCTGTCTTCTTTTTGGTTTGTTGACGTATTACTTTCTTGCTTTTTCTAGGGCATAATTTCTGTCCTTGTGTTGGAGTTTTCCCTTTATTATCCTTTGAAGGGCTAGATTTGTGGAAAGATAGTATATAAATTTGGCTTTGTAATGTAATACTTTGGCTTCTTCATCTATGGTAATTGAGATTTTTGCTGGGTACAGAAGCCTGGGCTGGCATTTATGTTCTTTAGAGTCTGTATTATATCTATCCAGGATCTTCTGGCTTTCATAGTCTCCGGTGAGAAAACTGGTGTAAATCAAATAGGTCTGCCTTTATATGTTACTTGACCTTTTCCCCTTACTGCCTTTAATATTCTGTCTTTATTTAGTCCATTTGTTGTTCTGATTATTATGTGTCAGGAGAAATTTCTTTTATGGTCCAGTCTATTTGGAGTTCTGTAGGCTTCTTGTGTGTTCATGGGCATCTCTTTCTTTAGGCATGGGAAGTTTTCTTCTATAATTTTGTTGAAGATATTTTACTGGCCCTTTAAGTTGAAAATCTTCATTCTTATCCACTCTTATTATCTGTAGGTTTGGTCTTCTCATTGGTTTCTGGATTTCCTGGATGTTTTGAGTTAGGATCTTTTTACATTTTGCATTTTCTTTGTTGTGTCCATGTTCTCTATGGAATCATCTGTCTTCTGTTGTTGATGCTCACATTTATGGTTCCTGATTTCTTTCCTATGTTTTCTATCTCCACAGTTGTCTCCCTTTGGACTTTCTTTACTGTTTCTAATTCCATTTTTAGATCTTGGATTTTTTTTTATTCAATTCCATCACCTGTTTGTTTTATTCCTCTAATTTTTAAAGGGATTTTTGTGTTTCTTCTTTAAGGACTTCTACCTGTTTAGCAGTGTTTTCCTGTAAATTTTTAAAGTGATTTTTGTGCTTCCTCTTTAAAGCCTTCTACCTCTTTAGCCATGTTCTCCTGTATTTCTTTAAGTGAGTTATTAATGTCCTTCTTAAAATCCTCGATCTGCATCATGATATATGATTTTAAATCTGAATCTTGTTTTTCAGGTGTGTTGAGGTACTCAGGACTAGCTTTGTGAGAGTGCTGTGTTCTGGTGATGCTGAGCGGTCTTGATTTCTGTTGGTAAGTTTCTTATGTTTGCTTTTCACTATCTAGTAATCTCTGGTGTTAATTGTTATAGCTGTCACTGGCTGGAGCTTGTTCCTACTGAATTTCTGTTAGCCTCTGTCAGCACTCCTGGGAGTCCAACTTTCAACTGAGTCTTAGTTGTCAGAGTACTCTCTGCAGGCAAGTGTGCAGAGTTCTGGAGCTCAGCTCGGCCCCCTGGCTGAAGATGAAGGCCTGAAAGGGACCCTGTACCAGAAGCTATGTTGCTTCTGTTGCATGTGCACTCTCCTGGGCAAACTGGTCTCTTTGACACCCGGGATACAAGATCTTGGTTCCGTGTGGTCCTGCAGACAGAACTCTCCTTGGAGGCTGCTTCTCCGCTTCTGGGGAAAGAGCACATAGATATACGTCTCAGCTCTGCCCTCTGGCTGAAGAAGAAGGCTCAAAGGGACCCTTTCCCAGAAGCTATGTAGCTTCTCCTGCCCCTGCGCTCTCCTGTGCAAACTGGTCTCTTTGGGACCTGGGATACAACATCAGTGTCCTGGGTTTTAATGATGGTTATTAGGCAAATGTATAGTAATCCTGCAGTATGGTGAGCATTTCAAAAAAGTTGGCCAGAGGAAATCAGAAGTTTAATTTCTCTTTGTTCCCATAATGTAGCCATACCCTACTCTAAATGCAGTGATGATTGTCTGTGTAAATATCAGACTTTTATTTTTCTGTTGCTGAATAGCATGCTATGGCTAAATCAATGAGTTCTGTATTTTGAGCAGGTTTTATTCAAGGCAAATAAACTCTCTGGATTGGATGTAGAGAGAAATTAAATGCATAACCTTAATGAACATATTCTTATTCATCTTATATAGAAACTAAAGTACATCAAGAGCAGTTTTAAGGGGATCTCTAATAGATGTTTTCTAGGGGGAAGAGGTATGCTTAGTGGAGAGTCCTGTTTATTCTCTTCTACTTCATCCAGTGAAAGGCATAAAGTAAGCAACATCAAGAGAGGTACATTATGCATAGGAGACATGAGGAGACTGATGCAAAAGCAGCTCAGTCATTTGAGTTGAGTTAGAAAGTGTACTCTGTAATGGCAAATGTGGTGTAGATTTACCAGGTTCACAGAATGGGATACTTACATGGTGAAATGAGGTGCTATTTCTCTTGTCTGCCCTTAGCAGTACAGTAAATGCAGAGATGGTCCTCAAACAATGTGGATGTCCTCTGGCTACTGAGTCTGATAGTTTGCTGATATTGCTGGTCCATGTCTGTTGGTTTTGAAGTCTCTACTCTTAATACATTTCTTTCTCCTCATAGAGAAAATCAAAACAAAGAGAGATTTTAAGTAGGAACCCCTAAAGTCAGAATTTAGTTCACTCCTGCACCAAAAGGCTAACTCAGGGTTCCTTCTTCTAGGACTCCTTATACAGCATCTGGTCAGCTTTGTTTTAGTTTATTATTTAGTGATGGAATCTTAATGCATAACTTGGAATTCAATTTTAACAATAACCCAATAGAACTAGAAATCCTGCTTTCATGGGACATATAGGAGGACAGAGGCTAAAAACATTTGTAATAGCTAAAGTAAGCTCACCAATCATTATCACTATAAAGAAATCATCCAATGGAATCGAGGGATTTAAGTTCCTGGTGACATAAATATGGGTTTTGGATCCTTTGATACTTTATGATCTTTCTTTTCTAGACATAAGAAAGTCATGATTTGTGTGTCTGGGGAATTTCCATTCCCATCTGCACTCTGTTGGAGTGTTGGAAACAAGTGCCTTTTGTCTTCAGCATCACTGTGAGGAGGCAGACAATTTCTAAACTAAAGTGGCATGGTTGCATTAAACAGGAAAAAGAGACAACAACAACAAAAACAGGAGGAAAGCATAGCTTTTTTTTTCCACTGGATTTAAGCAACAGCATGCTCTGAGTCAAAGATAAGAGATCATCCTCTGGGGACATAGTCAGAGTTTTGGTTGCCTTGAATGAAGTTTTCAATTGTGAATGAGGTTACAGAACTATTCTAATCATAGAATAAGCAAAAGTCATAAAAGTACATGTACCTAATAGGTTAGCAACGACAATATATAGATGAGGCACAGTAAGCACATAGAACTCTCTGCCATAGGTTTCTGATATTACCTGATGACAGTGTTAGCTTGAGAGTTACGAAAAGTTAGTGAGTGTTCTGCTAAATTAAAGCATCAAAAAGATTTAATTTCTAGACAAGGAATATCAGGTTAGATCCAGATGGTATTTTTTATTGATAAATTGTTATTGTCTATATAATCTTGAGGGTGATGAAGAGTAGGTTAGAAGGAATCTGCAGTAAAGTCTGAATGTCAGGATCAAAGAACAAAGAAGCTACAATTAGATAGACCAAATACCAAAAATATTGTAGCACTTTGCATGTCTCAGGAGAAACACATTTGAAGCTTTGTTGCCCAGTGATTGGGCATAGAAATATTGGTAAGGAGAAGGAAATGTAATTGAGCAGGAAACTAATTAGAAAAATTTATCCTTAATTAACTGTTAACTTTCTATCACAGAAAAGATCAGAGGGTAAACCATAGCAATAACTTGAGTTTCAAAAATCAATTTACATCTGACTTTCTAAACTGAGCCATAACTAGCAATTTTTAAAAGCAAAATTGTTTTTAAAAATCAGCTAAAAAGATTCTTCCTCCAGGTATTGTAATTTTTCTGAACATTGAGAGAGTTTTTATCATTATGGATAATGAATCAGAACCTAGGAAACACATGGCAGGGTTTTCTCAGAAAGGGGCTCAGACCTTCAAATGATATAGACATGCCAAGGTCTCCATGACTGTTGGGGAGCTTAGACCTGCTCCTTGGGAGGACATTGTTCCAACAGAGTGGCATGCCTTATTAATTGCCTTCATAAAATCCCCAAGTATTGACAGGAACAATGGAAAAGGCCTCTCCAAAATTTACTGTAGAGGAAATAGAGTCACAACCTTTCTCAAAGAGCAGTTTGATGGAGAAGTCTGATAATCTTTTATATAGGATATTTTGTGTGGCTCTAGGGTGGATAGAGTGGCTGAGAAAAGGTGACTCTTTCTGGTCTGGCTGGTGGGGGAAGAATCATCTCTGCCCTCCCTATGACCACATGGTCTTCCAATCTTTGTTTCAGAGATCAGTGACCACTGGGGCAAATGAAAACAAAAAGACTTATGAAAAAGTCTTACAGGAAAGGCAAAGTGAGATCTAGCGGTCAAATTATGAAACATGCCACAAACATTCTTTTACAATGAACAATTTGGGAAAGAAAATGAAAATGTACACATAGGAAAACAGAAGAGGAAAATCTGTTTTGAATGTTCATATGTGCTGATTTATGCCACCTTTTATGGGGAGAGGGAGCATACCATGATATCACTGGAATTCATCAGGTCAAAATTCCAACATTGCTTCTTTCATACACTGCAAGTCAAACTTGTATATCATATAAACATTCAAACATAACCTACACACACATGCATACACACCACACATATACCACACATGTATACACCATGCATATTTCAGAACTCGAACACACATACGCACATCACATATTCATATAAATACACCTTCCCTCACATTCACATACAGCACAAAACATATTACATGCATAAACACTGCTATGCCCCGATTCCGAGGGAAACAGAGAAGAACTCAAGAATTGCGAAGTCCACTGCAGTTTTTTTTCCCATTTTTAATTAGGTATTTAGCTCATTTACATTTCCAATGCTATACCAAAAGTCCCCCATACCCACCCACCCCCAACCCCCTACCCACCCACTCCCCCTTTTTGGCCCTGGCATTCCCCTGTACTGGGGCATATAAAGTTTGCGTGTCCAATGGGCCTCTCTTTCCAGTGATGGCCAACTAGGCCATCTTTTGATACATATGCAGCTAGAGTCAAGAGCTCCGGGGTACTGGTTAGTTCATAATGTTGTTCCACCTATAGGGTTGCAGATCCCTTTAGTGCCTTGGGTACTTTCTCTAGCTCCTCCATTGGGAGCCCTGTGATCCATCCATTAGCTGACTGTGAGCATCCACTTCTGTGTTTGCTAGGCCCCGGCATAGTCTCACAAGAGACAGCTACATCTGGGTCCTTTCAATAAAATCTTGCTAGTGTATGCAATGGTGTCAGCGTTTGGATGCTGATTATGGGGTGGATCCCTGGATATGGCAGTCTCTACATGGACCATCCTTTCATCTCAGCTCCAAACTTTGTCTCTGTAACTCCTTCCAAGGGTGTTTTGTTCCCACTTCTAAGGAGGGGCATAGTGTCCACACTTCAGTCTTCATTTTTCTTGAGTTTCATGTGTTTAGGAAATTGTATCTTATATCTTGGGTATCCTAGGTTTTGGGCTAATATCCACTTATCTCTTAATATCAATGGACTCAATTCCCCAATAAAAAGACATAGACTAACAGACTGGCTAAACAAACAGGACCCAACATTCTGCTGCTTACAGGAAACCCATCTCAGGGAAAAAGACAGACACTACCTCAGAGTGAAAGGCTGGAAAACAATTTTCCAAGCAAATGGTCTGAAGAAACAAGCTGGAGTAGCCATTCTAATATCGGATAAAATCGACTTCCAACCCAAAGTTATCAAAAAAGACAAGGAGGGACACTTTATACTCATCAAAGGTAAAATCTTCCAAGAGGAACTCTCAATTCTGAATATCTACGCTCCAAATGCAAGGGCAGCCACATTCATTAAAGACACTTTAGTAAAGCTCAAAGCACACATTGCACCTCACACAATAATAGTGGGAGACTTCAACACACCACTTTCATCAATGGACAGATCGTGGAAACAGAAACTAAACAGGGACACAGTGAAACTAAAGAAGTTATGAAACAAATGGACCTGACAGATATCTACAGAACATTTTATCCTAAAACAAAAGGATATACCTTCTTCTCAGCACTTCACGGGACCTTCTCCAAAACTGACCATATAATTGGTCACAAAACAGGCCTCAACAGATACAAAAATATTGAAATTGTCCCATGTATCCTATCAGACCACCATGGCCTAAGATTGATCTTCAATAACAATATAAATAATGGAAAACCAACATTCACATGGAAACTGAACAGCACTCTTCTCAATGATACCTTGGTCAAGGAAGGAATAAAGAAAGAAATTAAAGACTTTTTAGAGTTTAATGAAAATGAAGCCACAACGTACCCAAACCTTTGGGACACAATGAAAGCATTTCTAAGAGGGAAACTCATAGCTCTGAGTGCCTCCAAGAAGAAACGGGAGAGAGCACATATTAGCAGCTTGACAACACATCTAAAAGCTCTAGAAAAAAAGGAAGCAAATTAACCCAAGAGGAGTAGACGGCAGGAAATAATCAAACTCAGGGGTGAAATCAACCAAGTGGAAACAAGAAGAACTATTCAAAGAATTATCCACTGCAGTTTTGCAAAAGAATCCTGACTCAGATCACAACCCTTCCCCGCAGCCCCAACAAACACAATGTAGGTTTGGTGTGTGACTCCCCAGCTTGGGTGCTTTAACACTTATATACAAAGCAGTTAGAAATTTTTTGAATGCTTATGGTGATTGAAAGGGGAGCCTGGTTAGTTAAGTCATAATTCAGACATGATACCATTTGGTAGGGCAGAACTGTGAAGGTGGGAGAGGGATTAAAGATTGTCTTTTGTGGGGCTATCAGGAGCTAATTTTATAGCTGGTCATAACTGTCTGTGACCTCTGTTTACCTCTTTTCTCTGACTTAAGTGGGGAACCCCAATCTCCTTTCTTCAAGGATAGGCACCAGCTGCACATGGTTATCTAGGAGAGTGCTGGCTTGGTGCCACTGAAGTTGAGGAGTTTTTGTTACTTGCCTGAGTAATGGGCTGACACTCATGGCTCCCTGAGTCTTTTCAGAGTGGGTAGGGAGATGGAATGAACCCCTGCCTTTGCTGCAAGGGGGAGGGAGAACAGGGCTTCTGACAGGCAAGCTGCAAAAGCTGCCTTAAAGAGCTTGCTGTGGGAAAAAGCCTGGGGAGAAGGGAAACTTCTGCAGGAGAGTGTAGCAGCAACTCAACACCCCTTGCACATATATACATATATATCACACATATGTGTGGGAACTAAAAGGGGGCCTGGGGAAAGAGAGGAGAGGGAGGACACACGTCCTGCCAGAGTTCCACCTATGCTCTGGACAAGCAGACATGGGAGGGCTGCCAGACGCTTTCCACTCAGCCAGGGGTGGGCATCCAAGCCTCTGACCCACTCGACAGGTGGTGGGGGTGGAAAAGGGGCATCCCAACCTGGGGGCCCCCAGGGCCACACCCTGTAGCCCCTAGGTTATGGGAGAGAAGTTCCCATGAATGTGAGAGTGAGTGCACCCTTGATGAACAGAGACTGTCTGGTTTTAGAGCTTTATTGTAGAAATGCGGGGGTAAAGAGAGAAGGTAGAGAGAGAGAGAGAGAGACCAGAGGGGAAAGAGAGAGAGAGAGAGAGGGAGAGAGAGAGAGAGAGAGAGAGAGAGAGAGAGAGAGAGAGAGAGAGAGAGAGAGAAGAGAGAGAGAGAGAGAGAGAGAGAGAGAGAGAGAGAGGGCTAGAAAGAAAGAGTGAGGGAGAGGAGAGGAGAGTAAGAGCAAGAAAACAAAGGAGTGAGAAGAGTGAGAGAGCAAGGAGGGGCCAAACAGCCCCTTTTAAAGTGAGCTGCTATCTTTTATGTTGCTGGTAAATGGGGAGGAGTTTAGCCTGAAGGTCAGAAGCTTTGGACATTGCCTATTTGACTTCTAGCCATGCTTCTCTTGTGGGGGCTGTGGGGGGTGGTAACTTAGACAGGAGCCAGAGTTCCAGGAGACATGAGAGAACTCCTTCCGTCCCATGTAGGTAAATTATGACCACTGGGTCCCTGGGGTTCAGCATCTCAGCTCGACTGGAGACCAGCTTGTCTGTGCATAGCCTGATGCCCCACACATATGTATTATATACCACAAACCACACATACATACAAACACATCTCCTGCCACATACATACAAATACCACACACATACCTTTACTGCCACACTACACACATACAACCGATACATTTCACATACTATATACTCGCACCATGCTTATTTCAATTACTAACGCACACACCACATAACACTGCAAACTGCACAAACTCTCCTTGTGAGCCTCCCCCACAGTACTGTCTGCTCCAGGGCATGCTGATTTTGTTTCCAGCTCATCTAATCCATGGAGACCCCTCAACCCTCAGCTCCAGCTCAGAGGCCATCCTAGAATCTCTCTCTCTTTAGGCACCTTTCTTAGTATCTCTGTATAGGATATGTCTCTCTGTCTGTTTCCTGTTCGTGTCATAGTTAAACCTTCCTTCAAGGAAATGACTCTTCCTTTATATAACTTTCTTAGTTACTCAGGTCATGTAGGCATCTGAACTCTAAGCCCAGGTAAATCTGATTCTGTCCCCACAGTTTTAAGCAGTATCCAGTTTGAGAGATCCTTTCACCACTGTCCAATAGATGGAAACAGCTTCATCACTGAATATGTAATGTTTTCAGCAAGGTCATAAACCTAAGTCAGAAAAATATCTAATCAAGGTTGAATATCAGAATAGATTTTCTTAAACATGATTTAATTTTTGTGGTCATTGATTATGCTCTACATAAACAAATGCTAGATGACAATTCGGAATCCGAATCTGCATAGCACAGCTTTTGTGCTAAAGTGCAGACATACCAAGTGTACACGTTAACACAGATGGCTTGTGACTTCTTAAGGATTCTCACAAGCTTTAACATCAGGAAAAAACACAAACACAATATGTAACTTTTCAAGATGCCTTGACAGGCAAAAGAATATGTTCTTAAAAACCACCCTTCTACTCTTGAAGAAGGAAGATGAGGTGTTCTATTGAAGGAGCTCAGAGTGTTTGGAATTCACTATTCAGACTCTGTGACAGATTGAAAAGAAAAGAGCCTGATTTTTGAAGGCTATCCCTCTATCATCTTTCATAATATTAAATTCACTTTTTATTTTCCACTTTAACAGCTAAAGATGTTATCACTCTGAGCTCACACAAAGGGAATACTGAGCTTGGTGATACTAATAAAAAGCTACAGTTGTGACAAGAGTTAATTGCATAGTTATCACACAATTACCAATGTATGTTCTACTGATGTTCCCAGAGAATGGAAGAGAGCTAGGATTCTGTGCATCATGTATGACAGGAGAGGACAATATAATGTCTATAAAATATAATATGAATAATCCTGGGTAGTGTGTGACATTTGCATGAATGAGGTGGGGTTTTTGCCATAAATAAAGAGGAATAAAAGTAATAAAAGCTTTCTTAAGTACTCTAGTCCCTGCTTGAAAGGAGACCCTATACCAATGATCAAGTCTTTAGCTTTAAATTTATTTTATGTCTTTATATTGCAAATCCCTTGACACTATATTATTTTATTACTTTGTTATTTTATTTTGAGACATATAACACTGGCTAGCTAATAAGTATTTGAGCTTAATTCTCCCACCTCTACCTCCCATGTGCTGGCTTTACAGGCAAACTTTAGCATGCACTGTCTTGGCTGGTACATTTAGTATACATTTAGTAAACTTAATTTAATATTACAAAGTAAAAATATTTATATTACTTCTAAGCACAAGCATCAATTTGATTTTTAATTCTCTGTAGACATATAGCTGCATTCTAAAACATATCCTTATATTTACAGATAAGTGTAGCTCTTATCTCTTATCAAAAATCTTTGCTTTACAACAATTAGAGGGCATTACAAAAACCACAACAGATAATAATGCATTGATCAATAAATTACATAAGTCCATCCCCAAATGATACATCACAACACATACTCTGTACCTAACAATCATGAAACATCTTGGGAGAGGTGTAAACAGCTTCTAAGAACCAGTAAACCAGGATGTCTGCCTAAGGAAACTCTGCCTATAATGCTTCAATATTATGGCTACCTACATAAGACTTGCAATTGATAATATCAGTATTACTACAAAATGAGGAACTCTTACATGAGCTTACCCCTAGACAAAGAAATACAGGCAACTAAAAACTGCTGAGAGGAAAGTTAGCCTCACATTTACTATGTCCCTGTTTAGCTTCCTGAAGGCCAGGATGATGGAAGTCTATCATCCCACACAGCTCTGTGCTATACCTTATAACTGTTAACAGAGTATGTTAGTTTATGTCAGCATTGTCTTGATATGTGAGTTACATGATATGGCTATATGTCAGATATAAGGTCACCAGGTAAGAGGATATATCACTTCAGCTCCATTCTCTTATATGTCTCTATGTCTCATCATAGTAGACAGTGTTTATCATAATAAAGATTTGTTTATAATGTTTGACCTAAATGTCATTATGCAGTGCATAACTGTTTTCATTGCTGGTTGACAGCCTCTTCTCTCTATTATCCTTCCATAGGGTAAATACAGGTTAACAGTAGTGAGAGAGTTCACCTTTCTTGGCAGACATTTCTGGTCACATGTTTCTTAAATACATGTATCCTTCTCCTATCTTTCATAAAATTGTCCGTCATTAGGAGATTTTGCTAGGTCAGTTTTGTAGAATACTTTAGTAATCATGCTTCCCCTTATGCCAGGGACTGTCTATACTATACGTATGCGCTAGAACTGAAGCCATGTCACCAACCCAGGCTGGAGAAGAAATACTTATTTTTACACTGTGGATTGAAATATTTCTAACTCAGTACCTCAGTAAGGTAATTACATGCTCTGATTCACTTCCCCCCTCTCTGATTAGATTTAGATATCAGCACTTTTTTTCCTTGTAGCATCTTCTCAAAGACAGCCAGTGGCAATAATCATTATTACTAATGTTTGACTTTTAAGTGTGTTTCCTAGAGGTGAACTTGACTAGGTATGGAGTACAGTCAATACTATCAGCAGTTTATCAAGTATTTTCCTGACACTTTATTCCATATATTCTTGTTTGGGGACCCGGCTTTCCTAACCACATATCACACATGTCCTTTAACTCTTGTCACATGGTTCAAAGGGTTTAATATCCTTGAAAGGAGTACCTAACATTTTCTGTTAAAATTGGATATCTTAATGTGGGAGTGGTAGCTCATATACCTAATTCTAGCATACTTGCAACTAAGGCTAGGAATTTGTCAGGTGTCTGAAGTCAACCTGGACAATGTTGTGAAATTCTATTTCAAAGACATAACAAAACAAAACAGCTGTTTCATGTAACATTATCAAACAAAGTCACATGATTTAGGTTTGAAATTGAGTTTCTTTTTCTCTTTTATGAAAATATTTCTAGCAAAGCAGGTGGAAACTCTTCAATACTTTTTACTTATTTTTGCAACCCAAGGAACATAGCAGCCTCTATTTGGATCATAATATGTTCCAAGTTTCTGCAAACCAATTAGCTAATTCTGTAGAGACTTCACAAAGTCTGAAACAATCAGGTGCAAATAGGACATATCTCAGTTAATACAGAATTGTTTTGTCTTCCTAAATAACCATTGAGTTTCTATTTTTTTTTCCTGTGGTATATTAATATAGTGTGAAAAAGACTGTCGGGGGGAGAGAAAATACCAAATGTGTATGGAGAAGGAATTGACTGTCTATGAACAAAACACTGGAATTTAAAAAGGGGATTGGTAGGTATGTAGCTCAATGGTAGAACACTCAGGTTTTGTGCAACAGACCACTGGATTCCATTTCCTAGTAATACAGGAGGAAATAAAACTTTTGCTGGAGGATGATTTTTGGAAATGATGAATATAAATTGCTTGTGAAAATAGTATTTACAAGTTGATTAGTAACCAAAACTTCTGTAATAATGACAAAGAAAAAGCTTTAAGTTTGAAAAGAAATTAAAGAACCAACATTCATTCATTCATTCATTCATTCATTCATTGGTAAGGATGCATGGAATTTCCAGAAAGCATGAGAAAAATCTTAGGCAAGGATAACATGGTTGGAAGAAAGAAGAAATACAGACAAAAGAATGTTAGAAAGGTTAAACATTGAGTCTTGCAGGCTAAATATAAGGATCGAACATGTTTTTGTTGGATTTACCAATGAGCAGCCACTCAGACCTTTTTGGAAAACCCGAGTCTGTGAAATTGAACCAAATAAAGCTGGATTATGATCGGTGGAGGAGTGAATGGAAGATGCCTGTAGTGAAAGACTCCAAAAGGAGCCCCTCGCTCAGGCCTCAGGACAATAGGGGACACCCAAGAACTCATGACAGACCGAGCTTGTTGCAAATCACATGAGGCTTTATTCGGGGAAAGCCAGAGCTCTGGGGACGACTCATATCCCACGCAGGGGTAGAGGAGTTGACCTCGAGGGGAAAGAGGTCCCAGTTTTTATAGGCCCTCAGGGGGGGAAGGAGAAGGGGAAGAGTAGGGGATTTCCAGATCTAAACAATGTCTATTCTCAAGAAATGGGTATGGGAGGGGTACAAGGAAAGAGTCTAATGAAGGTGCAGCAATGGGCACACACCTGGTCAGAACATTGGCAGACACACAGGTTCAAGGATTGGCCAGAGCATTGTGCACCTCTATTTTTCTAAATCAGTGAAGCTAGTTCTGCTAACACTGACGTCTATCTTGCCAATTTCAGGTCTTCTGTGTCCTTTTACATTCTGCCAGGATCTTTCAATAGGTGCACACACAGAGCTTTGCCTAGTGAATCTTGACTGAAAAGATACAAAACAAGGTAACACGGGGGGGGGGGTGGGGATGAGCAACACGGAGACAGCAAATTATATTCTTGCTTTTTAAACACTTTTTGGTTTGTTGGTAAGACTTGAACTTAGTTATAGCCTGCAGGGAAGTTGCTATTGAAGAGATAGCATTTGAAGATATAAGAAACAGAAATAATTGATAGAACAAGGTCAAATATGGCAAGAAGAGACAGGATCAAGAATACAGGTAGAGGAATTAACCTTAAACAGACTCTGAATTTTTTTCTTCCTGTGAAAGCATCAATATCTCCTCCTGCAAAGAAGGTACACTTAGATCTACATGGATACACAGGAGAGATACAAAGAGTTTGACTGCTGTAGTCTTTCCTTTTATCTGCTGTCTGATCTTGCTTGGAGGGAGGGAGAGTATCAATCAGGAAGGCAGAACTGTTGGCTTCACCCAGGAATACTAAACCAAGATAGGAATCCTAAGCTAGCTGTTCTCCATTTTGGAAGGTAGAATCTAATGTTAAATCAATTCCTACAAAACACATTGCTTCCTAATAGCCAATGTTTTTAATATGTGTGTTGAAACAAAACAAACAAACAAAACATCTTTTGTCATTAACTGTTCACCTACCATTTCAAAACTTATCAGTATCCCTCAGAGCAAGATGGAATCCCAAGGCATAGATAATAAACACAAATTTATTAAGTGGTAATTACAGTAAAAATTTTTCAATGTGTAACCTGCTTATATTTATAAAATATATGTTCTTTAAAAAGGATGTCTATCTTGCATATAGAATAGAAAACTCTGTTTTAAACATATACTCATTTGAAAATGAAGCATGAAATTAAAAAGAAGCAATAAGAAAAAGTAAATGAGCTGAATTCAAGGATAAAATTTTTGTTACCTCAATATTTTCAAGATCAGTGTTATCACAAATAAATGGAAGCAAAAGTGGGCATGGGCTATAGGACTAATCTATGATAAAAAATATAATGTTCTTGTCAAAGGTTGTACTGATATACAGGCTGACTAAATATGTCATTTACTTTTTACGATATGTGTGATTAATATCAGATTTTACAAAGAACTTACATTAACTTTTTTAAAAGTTGGGTATCCAAGACTTTGCACACTGTGTGCCTTAAGCAGATGTTTCTTTTTGGACATGAAGCATCTGTTTTCTCTTATGACTTGACTTGCAATGATCAGTTTTGTTTCTTTGCTCCATGGGAGGCAGCACAACATAGAAGAGCCTAGCAGGTCTTGGTCTGGAAGCTCACTAGCTCTGGGATTCCCAGCTTTAGCTCTCAGGGACTTCACCTATAAAATGATATTAATGATACAAATTTTCTAGGGGTGTTGTAAATACTCAGTGTGCTAGCTAATAAAAATCCCATGAGCAAAGCTTTGCACATGGTAAGCACTAATGGGAGATAAGGGAGGTGAGGTACCATTAAACATGGAGTAATTTTTAAATAGCTGTTGAATTCTGCGTGCTTTCTACATGTACTATTATTTTATGATGTGAACTTTAGAAAATCGAGTTGTCATATCAACTGGGTTTGAACCAGCTTTGATATTTATTAAGGTCAAATTTTGGAGGATTATAATACAACATGACATTAGAAGTCATATTGAGATTGGTGGTTCATACCTGTAATCCCAGACCGGAGAGGTTGAGATAGGAGAATTGCCAAGCCCAAGGTCAATCTTGGCTATGTCTTAAATTCAAGGTAAGCCTTGTAAATGAAGTTGAATTCTGTCTCAAAGAGAAAACAAGCTATTGTGTTGCTGGTTTATGTCTATTATCACAGTATTACAGAGACTGAGGCAGGTGGATCACCATAAATTCCACCCCCACTTGAACTACAAGTATGAAGACTCAGTACAAAGAAACAACAAAAAGAAAAAAGTTCATAAATGAAATATAACCAATTTCACTCAAAATAGGGGTGGTGAAGGTGATGGTTTGGTGTACTTAATTTATAAATTCAAACAGAAAGAACCATTCAGTTTTCTTTTCAAAGTTCCATATCAACAGGACGGAAATGAATATAATCCAAAAAATGCTAGATAAAACAAAAGCTACATGATGAACATACATGGAAGAAAAAGTGGTGCAATAGTAAATGGTTTTATCTGAGCCATAAAATATTAATGGTTTCTAAAGAAAGAAGGGAAAATGATTACTACACTGTAAAGCCCCTCACATCCTCACCTATTTCCTTTGTTTTAGCTTTATAATGATGATGATGATTTCTTAGACTCCATGTGTTAAAAAATGAAGACAGCCAAATGAAGTATTAATTCCCGGAGTATGCAGTTTCTCACATACCCACTAGATGGCAGGTATGGGACTTGGAATACCTTGCATTCACACTTGCAACAATTTTAGATGATAAAATCCACTGGGATAAAAATAGGAACATTTTTAAAACAATTCCCTTCCTTTTCCTCAGATCTATCCTCTCCTCTTACACGCAATTGCTTATTTTTCTTTTAAAGAAAAAGTAAGGAAAAAAAAAAACATTAAAACTGGTAAAAGTGAGTAAGGTTTCAAATGAGGCATTTAAGTTCTATGTTGAATTATACTGTCAAAAGGAACAGCCTTGAGTGTTCAGTTCCTTTAGGAAAACCGAGAAACCATAATCCAGCAACAAACAGCCACTTGTTCTCCTGGGCAATATTCCAAGTGCCTCCCTCCCTCCTTTCCTCCCTCCCTCCCTCCCTCCCTCCCTTCCTTCCTTCCTTCCTTCCTTCATTCTTTCCTTCCTCCTTTCCTTCCTCCCTCCCTCCCTCCCTCCCTCCATCCCTCCCTCCCTCCCTCCCTCCCTTCCTTCCTTCTTTCCTTCCTTCCTTCCTTCCTCCTTTCCTTCCTTCCTTCCTCCTTTCCTTCCTTCCTTCTTCCCCCTCCCTTCCCTTCCCTTCCCTTCCCTTCCCTTCCCTTCCTTTCCCCTTCCTTCCTTCCTTCCTTCCTTCCTTCCTTCCTTCCTTCCTTCCTTTTCCTTTTTTTTTCCCCTTAGGACATATATAGCCCAAAATAGTGTGTTGCTTCAGTGTGAGCTTGGTGCTTTAATTTTCTCACAGTTGAAGGCAAAGGAACAGAGTTTTTTGCAGGGTGTGTGCCTGTTCAATAAGGAGGCAAGGCTGTAGAAATGTAAAGGGCCAATCCTGTTACAGAGGGTCTCATTGTAGAGAAGGGTGTGCTCTACAAAGACAAACAGGTATTGAAGATAGTTGCCAAGGGCACCAAATACATCTTTGCATTACACTTTGAACTAGTGTGCTCATATCACCTCTTTTATTGCATGCACCATAAATGACTGTAAAAGTTTGCAAATCTTGCAGAGACCTTGGCAATCAATACTTCAACAGGAAATTTATAAAGAGGAGGGGGAGGGGTCCATCCTAGTAATTTGCTTTTTTGGCACAATAACCGTGTGCTGACACTGAGAATTATTAAGTGTTCGATTTTCAGTGTCTCTGTCAGATGCATAACGTAGTCAGAGTGTTTTCAATTTAGATGCTCGATTTGAAATCTGGGCTTTGCATTTTTATGAACAGGTAGAAGTGTGTTGGAAGCAGTCTGGTGCTCTTTCTCATATAGAGTGGTCTTCCTGAGCTCTGGCTTGAGTGCCACTGATAAAGTAATTTTAATCTGGGTCAGAGCAGAGCCCAGTTGAATGACCAGTTGGTCCCTAATGTGATCCCTTTCGTTTTAATGTTTTAAAGCCTCTGATCTATCTGGCCACTCAAAGGACTAGAAAAATATCTGCTTCGTTTTTATTTTGGGTTGGATGATGAGAGGGCTAAAGAATCAGTATGCAGAGATTCAACCTGCTTGGTGCATTAATTTTCTTTCCCTGCTTTCCTCCTCCCTTTCTTTCTTCTCTTGTTACTGAAATTGTGGAAAGATGGGGACCAGGTGTAAACCTTGACTAGACAAACAGCAGATGAGAGTACCTGAGATGAAAAACATGGTTGCTACTGCCTTGGGTCCAGGGACTCTGAAGGTCCAGAGTCAGCAAAAATGAACTGGCCCCATGCAGACAGGCGGTGGGCTACCCTTAGGCTGCACTAGGGAACTACAGGATTGTGGATCCCTTAAGAGTTACCTTGATTGCCAGAGAAAGCATGATGTATGGGGCCTGCAATTCAGATCATGGTCTCTGCATCGACTCCCATTCTCACCCTGCAGCCCTACCATTCTCTTCAGCCCCAAGCCCAGTGAACTGAGTCTTGTCTTTCCCTACCAATGCACAAAACATTCGAGGGTTTACAGGGTGTTTTAAAAGTATGAGCAGAGGCAGTTTTATCCGGTACTTTGCCCAGGGCCAAACACAGCTTCCTCAGTGAAGTGTTCTTTCAAACCCAGCACAGATCTGGTCTAATTCCAGCAAAGATCTTTTACAGGCAAGTATCTTTTAAAATGCTACTAGGCTTTGCTCAGATTTAGAGGGTGGAGGACTGTGTGTGTGTGTGTGTGTGTGCATAAATTTTTGAGCTTCATACTTTTTCTTTGAATGTCCGACTCCTGTAGGTGAATTTGACCTAGTTTGAGCTGTTAATCCTATTTACTGCCCTATAGTGTGCCCCGACAGCCAATTGAGGCCTGGGTACCACAGAAAGCTCTCAGAGGATCACGGTTTTTAATATGGCCAACCAAGGTGGAGGTAGTATCAGCTGGCCCTGTCAGGATCAGACTTCTGTGGTACCATCACGTGACATGAAGTTTTTAAATTCGCTGCCACAGGTGGGTCTAGATTTGCCCCCAGCAGCAAGCTGCAGAAGCTTGGAATCCGGGGAACCAAATGGAAAGGGCCTCATGTTTCTTCTGCTTTTGGTGCTCACGAAGAGACTGCATCCCACTCTGCAACATTGGCATGTCAGCAGGCTCCCATGGAGAGCAGCATACCATTCTATAAATAGGTGCATCAGAACTGTTCTTGGAAAAATAGACTTTTTAGACAATCAGGATGGTGTTGGGAATTAGAGTGGTATGAAGGACAAAATAGGTTCAGGCTGAAGGAGATCTTTGATAAGAAAGTGGAGTTGACAAGGGTTTTAAAGCAACATTTTGAGTGTTCAGAGGTCTGCCAGGTCTGGACTCAATCAGAGAAGATGTACCTAACCCTCTTCGGACACCAAGGAGTGGGGTGTCCTGGTGGGGTTGGGGTGGGAGCATCCTCTCGTAGACAGGGCGGGAGGAGGTGTGGGAGGACCTTTAGGGGGATAAAGTCTGGACTCTAAAAAATGTTTAAAGAATAAATTTTAAAAGGAGGTGGCAGAGGAGACATAAATATGCTTGTATAGTTTTCCTCCTGTCATAGGTAGCAAAATAAAGCTTCATGTGTCTTCCAAGAACCTTTTCCTGAAGCAGTCTTTGGATGATATCTTCCTGCTCTCTGTAGGCCCATACCCCACCCTACCAGAGTGTCAGGGAACAGCTCTGCAGAACTGAAAGTTTTCATCTTCAGCAACTAAAACCCATGCCATGGAGAATCATAATAAAGAAGCTTCAGTAATAATTACTAAACCTACTTGATGGTCTCTGGTTCTCTCCTTTGGCTTTACCTGGTAAAATTTCCAAGCAAGGGCGACATCTTCACCTCTTTATACCTGGTAACAGCTTGCATTCATACATTTCTCTAAAACCACTCCCTTAATGTTCTTACCCAAAAAGTTGTCCCTGTTCAGTGGATTTTCCACTGAAAGTAGTCCAATAATTCTCACACACTTTCCCTCCTGAGTACTGGTCTTAGATGTGTCTATTTTCATTAGTAAAAAGCTGTTGATTCAGTTTTCTGGCCAAGGTTCTACAAATTGGCCTTTTGAACAGATCCCTAGTTTATTTCTTGGTAGATCAGAGAAAGATTCTACCACACAGCCAGCAGGCATTGATCATGCAAAACCAAACCTACTGATATTGTCGATTCACTGTTAAATAGTCCTTTCAAGTCCAACAATATGTCCTTGCTGGAAGCAATAGAGTGTCAAGTCTCAGCTTGTGTGAAGGGAAAGGGAAAAGCTTCTCTAAAAAGTTTCAAAGGATAAGCTAATTTATGCTAATTACAATTTACATTTTAGCATTGTATTAGACAATTTTCACTCACCATTGAGTATCTGAAAAAAATTTGTTTTTTGTTTTGTTTTGTTTTGTTTTGTTTTGTTTTAAGACAGTGTGCACAGAGAGGCTGTAAACAGCACACCTGTGGGAGATTTGCATAATCAGCCTCATTAAATCTAACTCTACTCCTGTCCCTAACACTGGCAGGTATTCTGAGATGACCTGGATGGAAGCCACTTTCCTCACATTGTTTGCAAGGTCTCATGGGCAGTGAGCACCCAAAGAATGTGTTTTGCTCTGGAAAGTACATTTAAGGAGAACTGTATGTGACATGTTTCCTTTGTTCTGATTTCTAAAACAGGTAGCATCTTGTTTTTAAAAGACCCTCTCAACAAGAGGAGAAAGCTGAGAAAGTTCAGAAATCCTATCTGAAAAGAAAAAAGGAAAAAGAAAATCAAACCTCTACACACCTAGTTCTTTGATCTCTTTGGCATTATTACAATACCAAAATAACAGCCAACCCCTACTCAGAAAAGAAGAAAACCCTGTGGATTAGGTAACTGTTTATCTCAAGAGCATAAATAGTTATTGTACCTTAAGCCTATCATTCCTGCAAACAGGATGTTAAACTGAGGAGATTAAAAAAGAAAATCACAAATCTGTCTGTTGCTGTCACAAACTCCTGGCCAAGATGACCGGCTATAGCACAGGTGTGTCTGATATCATTTCATAAGGAAGAAGGTTGTAGAATGAGCCAAAGGGTATGAGACAGAGAGAGAGAAGTTTTTTGGTTGATTCATATGTAAAAAGATACTTACTGACTAGAAACCACAGGCATATCTGCAAGAGGAATAAAAGCCTTCTTCCTTCCCTGCCCAGAACTCTTGCAGAACAAAGCACCCAGAAGGATCACAGGCCCAAAGTGCAATTTAAAGAAGTGGTCCTCTGGTCTCTAGAGGTGCATCTGCAGTCCTGCTCCCAGGAAGCCCATTTAATTCCTTTGAACAACACTTCTGCCCTTCATCTGGATCTCTTAGGCAATGACTTAGATTTCCATCATATGATCATAGGCTTCTCCTTGTCACTTGCTCTAAAACATTTCTTAGCCTGAATAAATGCAGCCAAGACCAGACTGGCTCCGAGGGGAGGGGAAAGGAAGGTCTCTGGTTTCAGATGCGCAGCTAAATTCAACCTGGCCTGGTTCACCTAGCCAGAGAGATGGGGAGCGACCCGCTCAAGCTGGAGGCTTCAAGCCAAGGGGGTCTTTAATCTGCTGGAGATCATAATGAGGTGTGTTGCAGTCACTGAGGGATGGCTGTGAACGGCCACTGAGGTCCAAACCCGAAGGCTCTGAAAGTAGCTGGCCAGTGAGCCCTAGGGCTGGAGAACCGGAAAAGATTGCGCCCGGGAGGAGGCTGCCTCGCCGCTTTCAGTTTTCATTGAAGCTCGCTAGTTACTGTTTAACATCCCCACCCACGATTCAGTTTGTTTAGTAAATCGACCTCACTGTGAGAGTCAGGCCCTGGACCATCGTCGCCATTGAGCAAAGCTAATATTCTTCCCGGCATATGGTCCCCCAAAATTTTTGCTAGAGATCCAGGAAAATAAACAAAACAACAAAATCCCAGTGCCACCTTGGAGCCCCACCCAATTTCCAGGCTGCCTGAAAACTTCTTGGCTCTCCGGAAGGTGCACTGCTGAACACCGCTGTCACTGTCAGGGCGCATGCATATGGGGATCTGCTACTGAGATGCAGAGCAAGCCTTGCAGCTGACTGCGACGCGGGAGCTCCATTGCCGCTGGCATGGGTGAGTCGTTCTGCCCGCGCCCAGTGCCCGCGAATGACCCACTCTACACCAGGCCGCTGTTCTGCACGGGGAGTCTCAGTTCCCCCAAGAAGGTGGCTGAGAGGCTGAGCACCCTGACCTCTTGGCCAGAAAAAAACAAAAAACAAAAAACAAAAAACAAAAAAACAAAACAAAAAAAACCAGAAGCTGCTGGAGCTTGAGAATGTTCAAACCCTTGAAAAAGAAAACTAGAACCTGCTCTGCATGTGTCTGGGTGGTTGGAAAGCTTTGGTGGCTGTTGCTGGTCACATGATTCCAAGATCTGTTTGTAGTGGTGAGGGGTTCCCTGAAAGTTTGAGGTAGGGAGGCGGAGTCCAAGCTAGTACGTGTGACTGGACATTAAATGACTACAGAGGAGTGATGTTTGGTGCTTGGTGCAGAAGCATATCCCCCCCCCCCCATGACCTTTACTCAAGTGTGCTCCCCTATACTCTTTCAGACATTTGTGGATTAGGCACTTTCTGGTAAAGCTGTTGGTGACGATTGTATATGCTAGTTAAAGGGTCAGTTTCTTTTGGAAGATTTGACCTATTGGATGTTGAGCTAAACCACGTTTGGATTAAGTTGAAGTCATTCGGTGTCTAATGGCAAGAACTAGGTATGTGATAAGATCTTAGAAGTGTCTAAGACGATCCCAACTTGAGGGAATGTGTGTTTAAGGGTATCTGCAAATGGAGCTAAAGTACTTCTTTACAATATGCAAAACAATCTCAGTTTTCATCTCAGGACAAGGGTTAGAGCTTAAAACATTGTGGGATATTCTGTAAATAGAAAACCTCAGTGGTGTCTGAATTTCCTGTTTGGGCTTTAGTTACTCTATCCTTGACAACTTATTTTATAGGTGACTTGTTTCTTTTCACAAGGATGTACTATTCCTCCACCTTGGCGATTCCATTTGTTTGTAATCATCTTCCTGCTCCACCCCTCAGTAGGCTCACTTGGTTCTCACACTTCTGACTCAGGCTACCTGATTTCCTGTGTCTGAAGCCCTTGACCAACTCAGTGTTGTATTCCCTTGGTTGCACTGGGAATTGCTTTATAAACTTTTCAAAGCATGGTGGAAATTGGTAGCAATTGGTTTTCTCCTTGCTGATCTTCTTCCTCTTCGTTTATGGGTCTACAAATATCGGGATGTTCTCAGCAAGCTTTAAGAGAATGGAAGTATCTTAAACATTGTCATATATAGTGTTGTGAACCCAGTAAGTATTCATTACTTTCAAAATATTCATTATTTTCAAAATCTTTGTTATTTCTATAAATTCCAGAATTAATTCTAGTTTGTGAAGCATCATGTAAATTATAGCAAAATATAAAGAGGATGCCCTTCTCCTTGTGTGTGGAGTCTTTGATGACTTTTGGGTGTATGTCTTCACAGTGTACAGCTCATGAATGTTAAATGGCTATTAAAGTTCTTACTCTAACTATGTCTGTGCTAGGCCCACTAGATATCAAGTATTAAAATGTTGATACTCTAGTTGAAAACTGATTCTCAGTTTGAAGTAATCTCTTAGTAATTGGAGTAATACTATGGGAAGGATACAAAGCATCCCTGGGTGGGTAATATCAGGATTTTTCAATGTTTTGCTTTCCAGTTGTAAAAAATGCTGTCATGTGGCTGGGGATATAGCTTAGTGATAGAGCACTTGCCTACCTTATCCTGTGCTCCCAACATCACCATAGTGTTTTTAGCTCCTAATAGGTGCTCCTGTATTTATTACCCTTTGTCCAGGGATGGCTGCAGATACTGGTTCTGGTAAGTCATTGGTGGCCTCACAGTAGTTTTGATTTGTGCAGCTATTGATTAATATGCTTGCCATCTTCCTTCCTTCCTTCCTTCCTTCCTTCCTTCCTTCCTTCCTTCCTTCCTTCCTTCTTTCCTTCCTTCTTTCTTTTCTTCCTTCCTTTTTTCTCATTAAATTTTCTTTTATTTACTTTTAAAAATTTTTTTTTCTTATTGGATATTTTCTTTATTTACAGTTCAACTGTTATTCCCTCTCCTGGTCCTCCCAAAACCTATTCCATCCCTCGTCCCCTGCTTCTCTGAGGGTGTTCCCACACCCTCCCTCCCATCACATCCTTGCACTTGAATTCCCCTACACTGGGGCATCGATTCTCTCTTCCCAATGATGCCCGTCAAGGCCATCCTATCCTTGATTGGTGGTATAGTCCCTGGAAGCTCTGGGGGTGGGAGGGGTTCTGGCTGGTTGATATTGCTGTTTTTCCTATGGAGCTGCAAACCCCTTCAGCTCCTTCAGTCCTTTCTCTTACATTGAGGATCCCATGGTGGACCCTGTGCTCAGTCCAATGGTTGGCTGTGAGCATCCACCTCTGTACTTGTAAGACTCTGGCAGAGCCTTTCAGGGGACAGCTATATCAGGCTCTGTTAGCCTGCACATCTTCGAATCCACAATAGTGTGTGGGTTTGGTGGCTGTATATAGGATGAATCCCCAGGTGGGGCAGTCTTTGGATGGCCTTTCTTCAGTCTCTGCTCCACACTTTGTTTACTTATTTGCTCCTGTGAGTATTTTGTTCCCCTTTCTAAGAAGGACCTAAGTACTGACACTTTGGTTTTTCTTCTTCTTGAGCATCATGTGGTCTGTGAATTGTATCTTGGGTATTCCAAGTTTTTGAGATAATATCCAATTATCAGTGAGTGTATGCCAAGTGTGGTCTTTTGTGATTGGGTTACCTCACTCAGGATGATATTTTCTAGTTCCATCCATTTACCTAAGAATTTCATGAAGTCATTTATTTAAATAGTTGAGTAGTACTCCATTGTGCAAATGTACCACATTTTCTGTATCAATTCCTCTGAAAGACATCTGCGTTCTTTAAAGCTTCTGGCTATTATATATATAAGGCTGTTATGAACGTAGCGGAACATGTGTCCTTGTTATATGTTGAAGAATCTTTTGGGTACATGCCCAGGAGTGGAATAGCTGGATCTTCAGTTCCAATTTTCTGAGGATCAAACACAATGATTTCCAGAGCTGTTGTACCAGTTTTCAATCCCACCAACCATGCAGGAGTGTCCCTCTTTTTCCACTTCCTCACCAGCATCTGCTGTCACCTGAGTTTTTTATTTTAGCCATTCAGATTGGTGTGGGGTAGAATCTCAGGGTTGTTTTGATTTACATTTCCCTGATGACTAAGGATGGTGAACATTTCTTCAGGTGCTTCTCAGCTATTTGGTACTCCTCAGTTGAGAACTCTTTTGTTTAGGGTTATTTGATTCTCTGGAATCTATCTTCTTGAGTTCTTTGTATATATTGGATATTGAATGCAAATGGGCCCATTATCATCTCCTTGTATAAAGCTCAAGTCCAAGTAGATCAAAGACCTCCAGCTAAAACCAGAAACACTGAAACTAATAGAGGATAGCCTTGAACACAGGGGCACAGGAGAAAATTTCTTGAACAGAACACCAATGGCTTATGCTCTGAGATTAAGAATTAACAAATGGGACCTCATCAAATTGCAAAGCTTCCATAAGGCAAAGGATGCTGATAATAGGACAAAACAGCAACCAACAGATTGAGAAAAGATATTTTCCAATTCTACATCTGATAGAGGGTTACCATATTTCTAATAGAGGGTTCTCATACTAGGATCAATTTACAATTTTAAATGAAGGATCATAGTTATGGGCTGTTGATTCTTTATCTTTGTCCATTTTTCTACTTTGCCATCATCTTCTTTTCTTCATTTTCCTTTATTACTTTTTTTTTGGTCCTATATTATCCTGGCCTTGAGAATGCTAAGTTAATGAATAACATTGAATTTATTGCCTATTTTCTTCTATTACTCTAGTTCTGGGATCGCAGGTATGTTCCATCACATGACTTAGATTGTGTATTCGACGTAAAAACTCTACAAAGTTAGCTATCTCCTCAGTTCTTTGTTTTTACACACAGGGTAGACCAGGTTCACATGTATTTTCCTGTGCTGGGATTGCAGGAGTTAGCCAGCATGCCCTACTGGATATTTATGTAACCAATTTTCCAAAGATGGGAGTCTCTAAATCTGGCATGCCAGAATGTCTTTGATAACTCTACTTCAGGAGGTACAGGTAAGAAGAGCTAATCCCTTTAAATTGACCCCCCCTCCCAAATACAATAAATAATTTTTGTAATAATGGAAGAGCATGTATGTTGAGGTTATTGTTACCTGTATATTGCACCAGAATATGTACTTAAATCCCATAATTTGCCCATTACTTCAAAGAATTAATTAATGGCTGAGGAGATACCTTAATTGGTAACGTGCTTGTGACACAAGCATGAAGATATGAGTTTCCCTAGAACTAGCATTGAAAAACCAGGCATGCTGGTGTTGACTCTTTTAATCTCAACACATGCAGAGATTTGTGACATTTGTGTGCCAGTCGGTCAGTCCTAATCCCTGAGCCCCAGACTGAAGAGAAACCCTGTTTCTTTCTTTTTTATTTATTTATTTGCTTATTTATTTATTTATTTATTATAACATATTTTCCTCAATTACATTTCCAATGCTATCCCAAAAGTCCCCCATACCCTACCCCCACTTCCCTACCCACTCATTCCCTTTTTTTTTTTTTTTTTTTTTTTGGCTCTGGTGTAAAGGTATAGAGTGCCTGAGGAAGAGCACCTGTGTTTGTCCCCTTATGTATGTGCATAGTGCATATATGCATTCAACGCAGATCCTCTGGAAGAACAGACACCACTCTTAATCACTGACCAATCTCTCCAGCACAGGCAGTTTAATATTTTCAAATTACAGATTCCACAAATTTCATACAAAACAAAATGATGACAACCAAACAACAATCAAACATACTCATACACATGAACTACTATATATAAGCACAAAAATAAAAATTTAGTACAAAAACTAAACAACATATTTAAAAAGAAGTTTTCCTGTGTGGGTAGCAACAATTGGTTACACCTTGATGCATACTTGTCACTGCAAATACTTCTCTCATTGCAAAAACTATCCTCTTCTTTGTCAATTCTGCCATTCACACACATGAAGGTATGGGTAATTTACAAATATGACTTAATGTCATAGATGGACCAGTTAAGGACTCAAACACACACATGTCCACTCGCACATGAACACACACACACATTTTGGTTAATATTGAGTTCATAATAGATAGAACATATTGCTCTAGGCAATTTCAATGTCTTTATAATAATCCTATGTAGTCAGTATTAATATTCTATTTATCTCATAAATAATATAAATGAAACAGAAAAAAGTAAGTTGGGTACATCATTCCCAGAGATCAAAGCTGGGGATTCAGGTGCTGCCATGTGGCTCAGAGGCAAAAAGGAACTATAGATGTTCCATATACTCATCCAGTGCTTCAAGCTGTAGGTATCCTCAAATGAGGGCTGAAACCTTGGTGCTATAAGGCAAAGCCATGTTCCCTTGCACTTGGTCTGGAAAGGAACTTCTAAGTCACAAAGTATATTTGAGAACTAGTTCCTGGTGTGTCATGTGCAAAGCTCCAGGCTTACATATTTGGGTACTGATGTAACTGTACATGTTTTGCCCATTCACTTCAAGTACACGTTAAAGAGCAGCTGTACCCAAACTTCCCATGCTATATATTAAGACATAGTGGGTGACTGTGATCTTTATGTGGTAGAATCAGCAGATACCATGGAGGGCCACATTTTTGTGACTACCTTGAGTTCAATCATAGTGGTTTTATGCAGAATTCATAAGTAGCTCAAAATGTATTAGAAATGTATTGAAACTAAAGGACAAAATGAATTATAATAAGTTTTTGTTATTGTTTTGTTTTGTTCTGGTATTTTTCATTTCTGTTTTTTGTTTATTTGTTTTCTATTTGAGATAAGGCTTCTCTGTGTAACCCTGGCTGTCATGGAACTTGCTCTGTAGGCCATACTGTTCTTGAACTCAGAGATCAACCTTCCTCTGCCTTCAAGTGCTGGGATTAAAGCTACCACTTCCTGTCTATTTGTAATATTTTTAAAAAGATTTATATTTATTTTTTAGTTATTCATGTACATGTGTGTGGAAGCTGGAAAAGTGTGTCAGATTCCCTGGAGCTGGAGTTACAGGTGTTATAATCCCACTGATATGAATGGTGGGGACCAAATTCTGGCCTTCTGCAAGAGCTCTTTTAACTGCTCAGCCATCTCTTTTCCTTAATTTACTTTAAATCATTAAATGTCACCTATTTTCACTTGCTCTTACTTCAAAAATTGTCCTATGAATATAAACAAAGGGCATATAGCTTTAAGAATCTATGAACTTCTAGAAACTTAATCAAGTTTTCTGACTGGTGATGGATCTCCAGTGATGTCTGTATAGACTGACCCTGACTTCAGAGAACCTTTGACTTTTGAATGTGGGAGAAATTCACGCCAGCATAGATCATGGGCTTTAAATGTGCTTGGGCTTTGGTAGGACTTGTGTGTAAATCTCAGTTTTGTTGAGAGAAAGTTTCTTCGAGTATCTGTACATCAGTTTAAAGAGTTGTGATGTGAGAACCATATTTACTTACTTCCAAATTATGTGACAATATTACATTATTAACATGAACATTTTATTTGTGGAAAACATCTAGGTAGTGTATCTACATCTGCTCTGACTGTGTTGGCTGAGAGCATCCAGATATGGTGATTTAATTTTGAAAGCATTTGACAACTTCTATGTTTACATAGTATACCTTACTTTGTAGCTTTTTGTTTGTTTGGTTAGTTGTTTGGTGATTGTTTGGTTGTTGTTTCATTGTCATCATTTTGTTTTATATGAAATTTGTGGAATCTGTAATTTGAAAATATTATACTTCCTGGGGTGGAGAGATTGCTTAGTGATTAAGAGTGGTGTCTGTGCTTCCAGAGGACCTGGGTTGAAGTCCTAGCACTCATGTGGCAGCCGACAACTGTCTGTAACTCCAGCTTCAGGGGGTTTGACACCCTAATTCAGACATATATGCAGGCAAAACACCAATGGCTATAAGCTAAAAATAAGTGAATCATAAAAAATTTCAAAAATATTATTTTATTTAGATTAAATGGTCATGATTTGCAAATGACGCTGATTCATATTGACTTAGAAGTAAGTTATAGGGATAATACTAAGTGCATAGAAGGAACATAGAAAAAAGTAGGTACTAGAAAGCAAACATAATTCAGAATCCCCACCCTCAAACATAAATAATCTACTGGAAAGGCAAACACATACAGTAGTCAGGATGGGATCAAGATTTGTAATTGCCATAAAGCTGTGGGAAAAAAAAAAGCACAAAAATGCATTTAGCTTGGATCACTCGGAGAAATTTCACAGAATTAATTCTGTGCTTATTAGACCATGTTGGGGAGACTGAGAAAGGTGTTGGAAGCATGTAGATTTCACCTGGAGGAGGAGTAATGTGAGAAGGCAAACTGAGGAGCCCAGGCTCACAGGTCAGCTGTAGTGGATGTGAGTGACAACAGTTGCAGCTAGTTGGCTAGTCAAAGGGAAGCCATCAAAACATTTAAATAGTTAGGATTATGACTACTTTTTAGGTTTGCAGCATTTTGGAGTATGGATTTTAAAAAGGGAGATGAGAGACAGAGTATAGTTTGAAGCTTCACCCAGGTATAAAATGTCATACCCATGATGAAGAGGTAAGGATGGGATTCAGACAGAGAGAATAGGAGTGGCTGAAGCTGCCAGAACCACATCCTCTAAGCATATGTAGTGGTCATGTACTGAATTCTGTTTGCTGTCTAGGCACCTAGTCTTTCTACTTTTCTTCTGTGCTGTTGGTACTATTTCTGCAACATAATATTTGCCAAATGGGTATGGGCCTGCCTCAGGTACAGTGAAGTCTTCCCTTTGATCACAGTCATTATGAAGTTGTGATATTTCAATGATCCCATTTCTACGTGGGTTCATATTAACATTTGATCTATTCTGCAAAACTAAAGTTTATTTGGTCATTTAGGAAAGCTGTTTTATATTTACAAAGAATACTGTACCCTGCTTTTTGATTAATTTTCAGCTAAGTAATTTTTATTTCCTATGAGAATTTTTATAACTGACAATAATGTATTTTCTTAACCTTGGTAGCCCAACAAGTTCTAAGGTAGCAGAGATTTTGTGACCATGAGTTAATTTCCTAATGTGCTTATTGAAAACACAGGCCTTCCATCATTGAACCCCTCATATTGTGACTTTTGACCATTACAGGTCAATCCTCTCAGTTTAGTTGAGGTGGAATAATTTGTTTAGTTCCTCAAATTCACTATGTTATATATGGGCCATCAGACGTGACATTTCTAGTTAGAGCACTCTGAATAAGCCACCACTGTTGTTACCTGCCTCTTTCATCCAAGCCAGTCTCCACTTAGTTTGCAAGTCTTCTGTACCTTTCTTGAAATGTTGGTCAAGCTCTTGCCCTGCATGTCATTTTCATTGCAACTTATTCTTTCTCTGGTCTGATAATTTTTAACTTCATCTTGCATGGAGATTGAATGTTGGATGATGATCTAATGAATAGTAATGTCTCCGATGTTAGGGACTGTCATTAGGAATGCCTACGCTTTGGGATAACTTCAGGAGTATGTATTTACTAACTGACTATGAAACCATAATGAGGAAGGAAGGGGCACAGTAATCACAGTAGTCATGTATGGAGAGCCTTATTTTAAAGCACTGCCTTTTACACTGTGGAATAAGCTATTGCTGTCTTTTAAGTTGATCATGTCTGAAGTGAATACACTTAAGATAATTACTATTCACCAAGATGCACATAAGTGTTCACTAGTACAAAAGTGCTACAAAATCCTGGTGAGAAGCCCATTAACTTTTCTCAAAAGAATTCTCAAGGAAATTGTGTGTGTGAATTAGATATTGTTGAATTCACTAACATCCTTTTTTATGATCATATTTCCATGAATTATGACAAATGTACTCAGCTGTATAACCATTAATACAAAGAAGATAATAAAAACTTCTGTATCCATGCTCTTCATATCCATTTCTTATGCCCCTGGGCAGGAAGCATCCTCTGCTACTCACAGCCAACCTAATCTGAACCTGGCTCACATTGATGCCTATTCCAGAATATTGTGGAAAGGGAATCACACAGTATGTAGACATTTGTGTGGCTTTGTTTGAATCTAGTACTGTTACTCTGAGATTCATTCATGTTGTTATATCTGGCAGTCTTTTCTTTCTTTGGGGAAAAAAAAATCTCTGATTTATGAGGAATATTGCCAGGTAATAAAGAACTTATATTTAAAGTACATACTTTGAGGAACCTTTTTAGTTATACATACACATCTAATACAAACCCAACAGTAAAGATAATATGTCCAACACACTGAAAGTTCCTTTATGCTATTTCTTGTGTAAACACTCACTCCTCTTCTTCTGGTTGATCTACTTTCTGTGTCTAAATTAGCTTGCCTGGTCTAGGATTTTATACCCATGGGATGCTACAGTATTGTTTGTATCTTGTTTCTTTCATTCTCTTCCCTAACTTCACTACCTTTATTACAAGTGTCAGTAGTTCATTATTTATTTATTTATTTATTTATTTATTTATTTATTTAATGTTGGTGAAGACCATGATATCCTGTGAAAATGTCACAATCTGTTTAATCTCTTACTGATGAACTTTGTCTCTTGTCTAGTCTTTGGCTACTTCAAATAAAACCACTATAAAGATTCTTGTACAAAGTCTTCGTGTGTACATATGCTTTGTTTGTCTCGTAAAATTGCCCAGTAGTAGAATGGTGGTTCTGACAGAACAAAACACTCAGTGGTTTCCCTAGTGCATGCAATGTTTTATGTTCCAATGGGCAGAATCAAACATTGAGTTTCTTTGCATCCTTGCCAGCCATGGGTATGGGCAACCTTGATTTTGGATATTCTAAAAGCATGGGGTGATACCAAATGCAATCTTAATTTTGTTTCTCTTGTAGCTGATGAGGCTGAGTCCCTTCATGAGCTGATTTTGAAACTGAATTTTCTGTGGCAGAACTGTTCTTTAGATTTTGTGCATCTTTCCAATTTTAACATTTTTATTATTTAAAAAAAATAAATTCTATTTTCATCTCATGAGCATTGGTGTTCTGCAAACATCTATGTTTATATGAGGGTGTCAGAACCTTTGAAATTGGAGTTACAGATAGTTGTGAGCTACCATGTGGGTACATTGTTAAGCTGTAACATATTTGTCTGTCTAATATCTGTCTGTTTATCTATATATCTGTCTATAATTTGTCATCTATCTACTCATCTATCATACTGTCTATTTCTATTTATTATCTATCTATCTATCTATCTATCTATCTATCTATCTATCTATCTATCTATCTATCTATGCATATATCTCTATCTATGTATCTATCTATGCATATATCTCTATGTATCTATCTATCTATGCATATTTCTCTATCTATGTATCAATCTCTATGTATATATCTATCATTTATCATCTATCCATCCTCTATCACATGTCTATTATCTTTCTATCTATCTTTACATATATTTAACTATCTTTGTATGTATGTATGTATGTATGTATGTATGTATCTTTCTGGATGTATGTATCTATCCATCTTTGTGTGTGTGTGTGTGTGTGTGTATATATATATCATCTATCAATCTATCATTTAGCTATCTATATCAATCTATGCATCTATCTATCTCTCTGTATACACATATGTATGTATTATCTATCTACCTATCATCTAGCCATCTACTATCATATAATATGTATATGTATAATATGTATATATAATATGTATAATATATATGCTTGTCTATCATCTATCTATCTATCTATCTATCTATCTACCTATCTATCTATTCATCTGTCATCTATCAATCTGTCATCTACCTATTCATGTATCGATCTTATAGATATGCCATTTATAACTAGAACCTTTGAAGGTACTTGCTACAAATAAAAGAAGGCTGATTATAAAGACCTTTGTCTGTCATCCTATAGAGTCTTGTTTTAGTGAGTAGTGATACAGAAACACATCAATAGAACAGTATTGATCACAGTAATTGTGCTTGAAACTTTACAGATGTCTTAAAAATGCAGTCAATATTAAAGAGGTTTTTAATCCATTACTTTTCTCTCTCTTAGTCTGTCTTGTCTGTCTGTTTTTTCTTTCTCTATCTCTGTCTCTCTGTCTCTCTGTCTCTCTGTCTCTTTCTGTCTCTCTGTCTCTCTCTGTATCTCTCTCTCTGTCTCTCTCTCTTTCTCTTTCTCTCTCTCTCTCTCTCTCTCTCTCTCTCTGTGTGTGTGTGTGTGTGTGTGTGTGTGTATGTGTGCATGGGTGAGTGTGTGTACTTGTGTGTAAACATTTAACATGGCTTAAGCTGTCCATTGTCAAGGAGGTACACTTCTGTATTTGGAAAATGAAAATTCACATTAAAGAGTGTCTAGAAAACCAAAATGTGCACAGTACCAAGCCCAGTGTAAGGGAATGACAGGGCTGGAAGGCAGGAGTGGGTGGGTAGGTAGGGGAGCAGCCTCAAAGAGACAGGGAGAGAAGGATAGGATAGGAGGTTTCCAGAGGGGAGGACCTAGAGAGGGGATAATATTTGAAATGTAAATAAATAAAGAAAATGTTCAATAAGAAAAAAAAAAGAAAAATGTAGAAGAGGGACTATTGTAGAAGAAAAAGTCTAAAGGGTGCAAAGAAGATTTGGGAACAAAAGCGGATGATAGAAAAGATAAAGCAAAAGTATTGCATATTTTCTCTCATGCATAATCAACAAACCAAGTGAAAAAGAGGATAGAAGGAGAAAGATGAAGTTGAGAAGGAGGGAAGGAAAGGGAGTCTATGTGTATCTGTGTGTAACTTATAAATGCAGAAGCAAGACTATATGTGAGGGAGAAGGGGACCAGTTTGGGAGAGAGACAGGGGCAGGTCACACAGGAGTGAATATGAGTGAGATACAATGATGCACGTGTATGAAAATGTCATAATGAAACTTATTAGTTTGAATGTTATATAAAATGTTAAAACAAAACAAAACAACAATAAAAACAAGACCCAAATTCCAGAGATATTCTAAACAGTGTGAATTTTTTGTTGTTCTTTATTGACGTGAATTATGAACGTGAAGTTAAGCAACAGCATGACCAGATGGTTTGATTTTTAGACCATCATCTGTATAAGCATCCCTCAGGGAGTTTGAAAGGTTCTCTCTTTCAAACAATATTTCTTCAATATATTTTGTTGATATTTTTCTGCTCAGCGTCCTGATTTCTTTATCCGTATTGGGTCCATGGACAATTTGTACCTCAGGTGGCTGATGTCACAAACATTAAAAAGAATATGCAGTTTAGAAACCAGCATTTCTCCTGTTTTTCTCCCTCTTGCTTCTTTCCCTCCATTCCTCTTCTCTTTTCTTTCTCCTACTTGAAAGTTTTGAAGGCTTCTTATTTGATACTTTGTTTTTCTTCACATTTTTCATAGATTCTTTTCATAGTAAAGTAAGAGGGAGGTCATAATCCAGAGTACATGAAATAACCACTCTCAAGTGTAGGACTTACTCATAGCAAAATATCTTATCTAGGTTGGGCAGATGGCTCAGTATCAGAGCACTGACTGCTCTTCCAGAGGACCTGAGTTCCATTGCCAGCACCCACATGGCAGCTCACAGGCACCTCTAACTCTAGATCCAATGGGTCAGATACCCCTATTTGGCTTCTCAGGACACAAGGCACACAGTGGTGATTAGACATACATGCAGACAAAATAACAATACCCACAAAATAAAAGAACATTTTTACTAAGAATATAAACATAGACTAATCATTAATTATGTACAGATATCTCTTTATGTAAGCACATATTTTCTATTATCCACACCATTTGTAATATCATACCTGTGTTAAATCTGATCATGGATTAAATTCATATTACACAGATGGCTTAGGACCTTTTAGAGACTGGAATCAAGTAGAATTGACTTAGCTTGTATGGCTCTGTGAACAACAGCTAGCTTACCTGGGCATTGCTTTACCCAGGGCACAGTGTGCTGAGATTCCCTGGGCATAAAGAGCACCTAGTATGTCTGTATCAATGAAACACACTCAACAAATATTGAGACTGTTTGCTATCTTGACTCCTTATATTAAGTTAGTATGCCCATGTTTGTATCCTTATTTCCATTGACATGATAAACAAAAATACTACTGTAATTAGCAACTACTACGACTATTTTCTGTGAGTCATGCAGTAAATCCAACCCATATGAGTCTGCATGTAATCATTGTGCCAAGTTTATATGGAATAAATAATTACTACTTCCATTTTACAAATGAAGAGGTACAAATGAGGTAAAAACAGGTTCAGTTGCTATTTGAGACCTCATGGCCAGTATTAGTACTAACATGAATGAAGGCCCATCAGCTCCAGGGCTCACAAAGATTATCTGACAATTTTAAAACCTAAGATGATCTAAACTGTTGATTTCCTCTCACTTTTGTACGGTGCCTTTTAAAACTGAGAATGAAATAAGCTCAACTTACCTTCTTACTCTTTGTGTTTATCAAGCTTTATCTAAAATATGAATGGTTTTTACTGTCTCATTTGAATATATGTTAATTTTCTATCTCTCCCTTTAAATAGGTTTGTTTGTTTTAGACAGGATCCTGCTATCCCAGGATTTATAGCAGTCCACAATTTACCTCCCTCAACTTCCCCAGAGCTGGGATTTATGGTAGGATCATCCATGCCTGGATTTGTTTCATTTATAAACAAAATTATGCCAGACTGACTTCTGAAATATGTTAACATGGACTGAAAAACACCACATTTAATCTTTTAATAGAAAGGAATTTATTATATCAAAAATAAAAATCATACTAGTTGTATGCTTGATGAAATTATATCTGGTGCTTACAGCATTAAAACTTGTCTATTATTAGTTTTACACAATGAGTAGACACATCCTGAATATTCATTTAATTATAAATGTGTACACATTATGATTACATCTACAGTGATCACAATGATTAGTTTTAATTTTCTTTGATTAGTAATTACTTAATCAAGAAACTTCATAGGAAACAACTTAGGAAGTCTGTGGAAAGCTGATTCATTTTCTGCAATTGGGTAGCCAACAACTTTTCAGACAAAGAATCAAGCTACCTGAAAGTACTGTCATTATGAGGACATTGAAGGAAAAATGTTAATGTCTGAATATGCAGTGAACAAACAAGGGTTACAAAATTTTGTTTTTTTTTTTTTTTTAATCAGGCAGAGGATGGCATAAATTCATCTCTTCATGTTCTGGACTCTTGAGGTTCATGGTCAAGGCCACAGTGGGTTTAATTTTTCTGTTTTCCAAGGCACCAGTCCTGGTCTTCAAGATAACTGACTGCCTTTGCTTTATGTCTTCACAAGTTGTCTCTAGACCTATGTCCTAATCTTTTCTGAAGATAATAGAACCCACACCTACTACTGCTTTTTATCTTACTAACCTCTTTAAAGGGACTACCTTCAAAGACAACCATTGTCTAGGGAAAGGGTTAGGACTTCCCCATATGAATGTTGCCCACTCCCACCTTTAGGTCACACAAGACAGAAGAAGCTCTCCCTTGTAACTGCAGGATAACCACAAAGTGGGCTACTCTTAGTACTTCAGATATTTCAACACTTCATTGGCTATACACACTTAATTGTTTTAGAGTATAAATTAAATCAACCTAATTTAAATATTTAAAACCCAAACCAGTTACCTTGTCCTCCAGATGGATGGATTTGTGCGCCTTTATCCCCTCCAAGATCTATGTCTCTCCTACTGCTTGCATCACACCCTCCTTTTTGAAAATTTCCTCTGACCAGGTCAGTGAGCAAAATGAATTTAGCTTAAGGATGACATCCAGTGTCAATTATTAGGCTATAAAATAAAGACCCTCCAGTTAGTGACCCACTTATATCTGCTATCTTTACCTAAACTATTTCTACAGGTTGCTACTTTTGTATAATAACTCTTCTGCAAGATGGCCTTTGTGTAAAGGGTGCAGTGTTTAATCAATGGTTGGCAGAAGGAAGTAGTAGCTGTAGTAGGTGTCTTTGTGTCATTAACCAGAAAGCAAACCAAATGCCAAAGCAAGCCTGAACAGGCTACATCTATTCTTGAGAAACATTTTAAATGTATCTTTCTTTCAGGCCCCTGGTCCTTAGATAGGCTTTAGTCATCTCCTTAACCTAAAGTGATGTGCTTATATAAAATTTGTTGAATTGAGGAATGCAAAGACTGGTAAACTATGTCACTCTTGAGTTAATGAAAAGTAGACACACAGCAGACCATCATTTGTGTCAGGAGAAGAGTCAAGATAATTTTGTCATTATGTTTCAAAGAGTAGAATTTCTAGGTTCTACTGAGATTCCTATATCCAGCCAATGTTAATTTGTTAAGATTTAAGAGTAATTTGTAATATAATATAAATAGTTCAGTTTTATGAGTTGGTAAGAATATTATGCCATCATTCAAACAGGGAGAGAGGTATTTAGGAACGTGATGTCAAAGTTGAGTTTAGAAACTCAAGACCAATTTTAAATATGAACATATTTTTGTCTTATGAATTGCTAAAAATGTAGTACTAATCAAAAGGAACTAAAGAATTAAGGATGTGAATGAAGAGTTGAGTCTAGAAAGAATGCATTGTTCTTGCTTTGATAATTGATTTTTGTAGGCATTTACTATATACCCCCAAAATGTAACATCAATCCATTCCTGAAGTGGTTGGTTTTTATTATCATGATCCATATTTTGGTTGTCTATACATTTCACCTTCATTTCTCAGGCATTTTTTTTCTTTTTTAAATTATTCTTTAATCTTTTTTGTTATAGTCCAGTCATTATCTCCTTTACAGTCTGCCTTCTGACTGTTCCTCATCCCATTCCTCCTTTCCCTGTCTCCAATAGGATGACTCCAATGACCTCTATCCCACCAGACCTCCCTACTCCCCGAGGCTCAAGTATCTCGAGTGTTAGATGCTTTTTCTACCATTGAGTCCAGACCAGATAGTCCTCTGTTGTATATATGACAAGAGCCTCAGACCAGCTAGTGTATGCTGCCTGGTTGGAGGTTCAGTTTCTGAGAGATCTTGGTGGTCTATATTAGTTGAGACTTCCAGTCTTCTTATGGGGTTACCCTCCTCCTCAGCTTCTTCCAGATTTTCCATAATTCCCCAGTATCTCTGCGTTCTATCCATTGGTTGGGTGTAAATATTTGCATCTGACTCTTTCAGCTGCTTGTTGGGCATCTGGGAGGGTAGCCATACTAGGTTCCTGTCTGTAAGCACACCTTAGCATCAGTAATACTATCATGCCTTGGAACCTCACCTTGAGCTGGATTTCAATTTGGGCGGATCACTGAACCCTCTTTCCTTCTGTCTCTTCTCCATTTTTGTCCCTTGCAGTTCTTTTAATCAGGACTAATTATGGGTCAGAGTTTTTGACTGTTGGATGGCAGCCCTATCCCTTCACTTGATACCCTGTCTTACTATTGGAGATGGACTCTACAAGTTCCCTCTCTTCACTGTAGGCATTTCATCTAAGGTCCCTCCTTTTGAAACCTGAGCATCCCTCACACCCAGGTCTCTGATATATCCTAAAGGATTTCCCTACCTCCTACCTCCCAAGGTTGCCAGTTTCCATTCTTTGTGCTGATCCTCAGGGCTTCACTCCTATTTCCTTCCCCACCCCAATATCTGATGATGCTACCCATTTCCACTCCAGTATCCTCTTCCACCTAAGTCCCACCCGACCCTGCCCTGCCCCCATGTGATTGCCTTCTTCTTCCTCATAATTGGGATTGAAGCATCCTCACTTGGGCCCTTCAGTTTGTTAACCTTCTTGAGTTCTGTGGATTGTATCTTGGGTATTTTCTACATTTTTGGCTAATATCCACTTATTAGTGAGTACATATCATGCATGTCTTTTTGGGTCTGAGTTACCTTACTCAGGATGATATTTTCTAGTTCTACCCATTTGCTTGCAAAACTCATGATGTCCTCGTTCTTAATAGCTGAGTAGCGTTCCATTTGTGTAAATGAACCATATTTTCTGTATCCATTCTCTTTCATGGGACATCTGGGTTGTTTCCAGATTCTAGCTATCACAAATAAGGCCACTATGAACATAGTAGAACATGTGCCCCTGTAGCGTGTGGGGCATCTTTTGGATATATGCCCAAAAATGGAACAGCTTTGTCTTCAGGTTTATCTATTTCCAATTTTCTGATGAACATTCAGATTGATTTCCAAAGTGGTTGAGCAGTTTGCAATCCCACCAGCAATGGAGTGTTCTTCCTTCTTCACATCCTAACCAACATGTGCTATTGCCTAATCTTCAGGCATTTCTTTATTTCTGCCCAAAATCATGTTCTTCACTGGGTTCTTTCTTTAACTCCCCAACCCATTTTCCTTAACTTCCCATCTGTACCATTTTCCATTTAGTGTGTACTGAGCACAGACCTTGATGCTAAGAAAGGAAGTAGGAGTATACCATTCCAAGACAGTTACCTTGCAGTTCATAGTGATACTGGTGTGAACACACCTATCTTAATTCAGTGCATGATTTAAAAAACAAAACACTCAGTAAAGAACCACAAATTTTTAAGGAATTTAAGCTGTTCTGATAATCCATCATTCATATCATCCCAGTATAATTTTTTTATATTAATCTGATGCTGCTTTTATAGTCTCTCCTGAGCTTTTGAACCAGGAAGTATATTCAGAAAAATTCCTTCAGCAGGCTGTAATGCATAGTCATTAAGCAGCTTTTATTTGTCAAGGTGTGTCAGCAGTAAATATTTTCTTGCTGGGACACCTACATTATAGTCAAGGTGTGAAATTTAATAATATTCTGGTAAGGCAAAAGGGACAATGTGTCCACTTTCCAACTCTCATTTAGTAGAGGGTAGAAGGCTGGCCCTATACAGAAGAGTAGATGGGAGGAGAATGATTGACTGTGTTCTAGGGAACTTCCTGGTTGATAAAATCCATATCATACTTAGTTTACTCCTTGAGGATATTAGAGTAAAAACACCATAATGCCTTTTCCCAGGATAATGGGAGAAAGAAGCAGAATGGATTGTCATAATATGAGCCAACAACCACTTTAAACATGTTTCATATTACTATATAAATGATTATATTTTAATTTTTAAAATTAATTTTTATGTGTATGGGTAGTTAAGCTAGATGTATCTCTATGGACTATGCATATGACTAGTTCCCATGAAGGCCATAAGAGGGCATTGAATCCACAGAAGTTATAGACAGTTGTGAGCTACCATGTGGTTGCTGTGAATAGGGACTTACTTCTTGAAAATAGGCCAGTATACTTAGCTACTGAGTCAGTTCACCAACTCCAAGTGATGATTTTGAAAATTAAAAGCTTGATATCACTGGCTATTGTCTCTTGTTAGAATTATTAATAATACTATTGATAATTTATTTTTAATTTAATTAAATTTAACTTAATTATTCTCTGTACCATAGATTAGGGAACCAATGAACTCACATTCTGGGCAGGCACTCAACCATTAAACTATAATCCTAACTCCTTCCTCTGTTTTTGTTTTAAAAGTATACAAATGATTTTCAGTTTTTGGTGATCACTAGGTGAGTTTTCATGCTGATCATGTAGCTAGCATTCAACTGGATTCTCAACTATTAGAATAAAGGTATATAAAACTGAACATTTTTTCATACTCAGTATATCTCCTGAAATATATTGGGTTACTTGACTTGATAAGCAGTTATTGTGTGAATACATAGTTTAATAAAATAGGCTAAAAGTTTAAAGTACACATTTTTTTTTCATAGGTAATGGAAGGGTATAATAATAAAATATTGAGAATAATGAAATATAGTAGTTCAATGATAATAAACATGCATGTTCAATAGCACATAAAATAGCTTCTAGTTTAATAATCCATGAGAGTTTGTACCTTTTAAGTGAGCAGTTCTTTTACAAAGTATGCTCTCTAGGTAAGGTTTGAACAAGAATGAAAGCAGACATGTTTATTATATCATTAATAACAGAAGAAATTGACAAACCACAGCAATGCCTATCAGTGGTCGGATGAGGAAAATATTTCTGTATGGACATACAATGGAGTAAAGTCTTGCAGCAAGAAGAAATGAATTAGAAGTACACTCACCAACACTGTTGAAGCTCATAAAAAATCATGTAAAAAGAACAGACCACAAAATGTTGTATTGAGTAAGTTTGATGAGTATGACCCCTTTTATATAATTTAAAAAGCTAGAAAAGAGAGATGCTTTGTTTATACAGTTAATCCATATTATACATGCTATTTATTCACTATTAAATTTACTATTTACATTCTATTTAGTGTGTGTGTCTGTGAGTATGTGCACACATCTATGATTGTATACATGTGAAGCTAGAAGAAAACTTTCTTTCCTTAAGCCATCTGGGACCTGTCAGAGGAACTCAATTCTTTTTTTTTTTTTAATATTTTTATTAGGTATTTTCCTCATTTACATTTCCAATGCTATCCCAAAAGTCCCCCATACCCTCCCCCCCCCCCACGCTCCTACCCACCCACTCTCACGTTTTGGCCCTGGCATCCCCCGGTACTGGGGCATATAAAGTTTGCAAGTCCAATGGGCCTCTCTTTCCGTTGATGGCTGACAAGGCCATCTTTTGATACATATGCAGCTAGAGTCAAGAGCTCCGGGGTACTGGTTAGTTTATAATGTTCCACCTATAGGGTTGCAGATCCCTTTAGCTCCTTGGATACTTTCTCTAGCTCCTCCATTGGAGGGCCTGTGATCCATCCAATAGCTGACTGTGAGCATTCACTTCTGTGTTTGCTAGGCCCCGGCATAGTCTCACAAGAAACAGCTATATCTGGGTCCTTTCAGCAAAATTGTGCTAGTGTATGCAATGGTGTCAGTGTTTGGAAGCTGATTATGGGATGGATCCCCGGATATGGCAGTCTCTAGATGGTCCATCCTTTCATCTCAGCTCCAAACTTTGTCTCTGTAACTCCTTCCATGGGTGTTTTGTTCCCAATTCTAAGAAGGGGCAAAGTGTCCACACTTTGGTCTTCGTTCTTCTTGAGTTTCATGCGTTTAGCAAATTGTATCTTGCACTCAATTCTTAAAGGCGAGTTTCCTTACCTGATGACTTATCTTGTCTTCCTGTTTTATAAAGGGAAGAGAAAATACAAGCCAGCATGATGGTTCAGTGGATAAAAGTACTTTCCATTTGTCATAAAAGCCTGGTGTCCTGAGTTTGTGGTTTATCAACTGTGTAAAATTCCAAGGTGATAAATACCAAAACAGACACCACTACTCACAGCACATGTGGCCATATATAGTTATAATAAATAATATAGATAGATGATAGATAGATAGATAGATAGATAGATAGATAGATAGATAGATAGATAGAGAATTATTAAGCAGCTAGAGAGGTAGCCTAGAGGTTTTAAGAGTGCTTGTTCTTTCAGAGAATCAGAACTAAGTTTCATGGATCCAAGTTAGGTAGCTCACAAACCAGCTATAGGGAATGTTCAGTTATTTCTGGCCATTGCAGATACTTAAATCTATGTTTGTGTGTGTGCAAGTGCATAATGCATGCTGTAACACATACACAAATCCATTCATGTAACTAAAAATGAAGTACAAAATTAAAAAGTAAGAATAGGAATAATGCTAAGAACTTGATATTAATGCGGCATGTTTTTATCCATACCTGGCATACATATGTAACTGGAGAAAGGGAAAAATTTAGGCTCTCATTGTGTAGGCTTTCTTTGTTTGCGTAAAGCTACTTGGTGTTTTATTTATTATGTAACATATGTAGTTTTCCATGTTTATGTGTTTTACAGTAAAATGTTAATAAAGTATTTATTAGGATATAATACCTTTTAATGCCCTTATGCTCATGGAGATTTCAGTGAAGGTAAATCCCAAGTTAGTAGCTGCAATTACTCAGGCTTATTGACTGAGCAGTCCATATTGTCTGAAGGCTATTGACAAATTATCTGATCAGATTCAGGTAGGCAGGAGCTTCACCTAGAAAATGCAAACTGGGATGCCATCTAAATGAAAAATTGGAAGTCAGTATGGGAACAAAGAAGAGGGGAAGATGATCCCTGCTATGCCCATGGCCTTCTGGTGCATAACAGGAGTAGTTTTGTAGATCAAACCAAGGAAAGCCAGCCAGGAGAGCTGTGCAAAACACAAAAAGAAATGTTCTGAACATCACTAACTGAGAGATAGCAAAGGTGAAAATGCCAATCTTTCAGATAATATTCTGGTTCTGCCTTCCTGGAGACTGACCACAAGCTACTGTGATAGTGTAAGAAGGGATATTGTATGAGCAGATTCTATTTACTTGGTTAGAAAGAAAGGCCTAGACACAGTGGTTTTAACATCCAGGCAGCATGATGAGAATACAGATGAAGGTGCTGTTAGAGAAGCCAAAAAGGAGACTGGGAGCTGGGAAAAATGACAGGAATTTGGTAGTGAAATAGATACAATGGATGTGAAAATATTCCTCAGGAGTGGTATTTGGGCCACAGTGATGACTCACTACATAGAGGTGCTGTCACTAATCTTGAGTCCACTTATCAGAACCAGCATGGTGAAAGGAGAGTACTGTCTCTGAAAATGGCCCTCTGACTTTCATATGTACACTGGGTGGACACACATGCCCATTCAAATGCCAAGGTGACAGCTTTCAAAGAGAATGGAAATAGGAAGATCAGAAGGCAAATGTCTTGACTGTGTACATTGTCTGTTAGATTCATAGAGTGAACATTTATACATTTCAGACTTTTGAGAGCACACATTGACTATGTATTTACAAATTTTGCTTCAGTCAATAAATTTCCATCCATCTACCCACCATTGAGGGTGGGGCCATTTGTGGGCTTGTATTCTGGTGTAGGCTGAACAAACAATGAAGTGCATACCAGTAAGTAGCACTTCTCCATGACTTCTGCATCAGCTCCTACCTAACAGTTAATACCCTGCTTGAGTTTCTATCCTGATTTCCTTCAGTGACACATTGCTACCTAGGGTTGTAAGCAAAATAAAAAATTTCTTCCCTAATGTGCTTTGGGTCGTGGTGTTTTGCCATAGCAGTAAAACAATTCTTCAGTCATATTCCTCTACAGGATTCACCCTATATGAAAAACCTAATTGCATCTAAAAGTGATAGCTAGTTGATATTTTCACCAAGTACTTTGCAAATAAAAATCCTACAACATTGCTTTATTCTTGCTTTTGGCCTTCATTTGTTCATTTTTTTTATGCCCCCATGGCTTGAAGGCTTGGTGTATGCTAGTATATTCTTCCACGTAGCTATATTTCCAATCCCCAAGAACACCAACTTAAGTTAAGATCTTACATACTCTGCCATTCGATATCCCTTAGTTGAGAATTCTTTGTTTAGCTCTGTGCCCCATTTTTTAATGGGGTTATTTGGTTCTCTGGAGTCCATCTTCTTGAGTTCTTTATATATATTGGATATTAGTCCCCTATCTGATTTAGGATTGGTAAAGATCTTTTCCCAATCTGTTGGTGGCCTTTTTGTCTTATTGACAATGTCTTTTGCTTTACAGAAGTTTTGCAATTTTATGAGGTCCTATTTGTCAATACTCGAACTCACAGCACAAGCTACTGCTGTTCTATTCAGAAAAATTTCCCCTGTACCTATATTGTCGAGGCTTTTCCTCACTTTCTCCTCCATAAGTTTAAGTGTCTCTGGTTTTATGTGGAGTTCTTTGATCCACTTAGACTTGGCCTTAGTACAAGAAGATTAGGATGGATCAATTCACATTCTTCTACATGAAAACTGCCAGTTGTGCCAGCACCATTTGTTGAAAATGCTGTCTTTTTTCCACTGGATGGTTTTGGCAACCTGTCCAAGATCAAGTGACCATAGGTGTGTGGGTTCATTTCTGGGTCTTCAATTCTATTCAATGGGTCTACCTGTCTGTAGCTATATCATTACCATGCAGTTTTTATGACAATTGCTCTGTAGTACAGGTTTAGGTCAGGCATGGTGATTCCACCAGAGGTTCTTTTATCACTGAGAAGAGTTTTTACTATCCTTGGTCTTTTGTTATTCCAGATGAATTTGCAAATTGCCCTGTCTAATTCGTTGAAGAATTGAGTTGGAATTTTGATGGGGATTGCATTGAATCTGTAGATTGCTTTCTTTCGGCAAGATAGCCATTTTTATTATACTGATCCTGCCAATCCATGAGCATGTAAGGTCTTTGCATCTACCGAGATCTTCTTTGATTTCTTTCTTCATAGACTTGAAGTTCTTATCCTACAGATCTTTCACTTCCTTAGTTAGAGTCCCACCAAGGTATTTTATATCATTTGTGACTATTGAGAAGGGTGTTGTTTCCCTAATTTATTTCTCAACCTGTTTATCCTTTTTGTAGAGAAAGGCCATTGATTTGTTTGAGTTAATTTTATATCCAGCTACTGCACTGAAGCTGTTTATCAGATTTAGGAGTTCTCTGGTGGAATATGTAGGGTCACTTATATACAGTTTCATATCATCTACAAATAGTTTTGCTGTCTAATTGCTCTGGCTAGGACTTCAAGTACTATATTGAATAGGTAGGGAGAAAGTGGGCAGCCTCATTGAGTCCCTGATTTTAGTGGGGTTGCTTCCAGCTTCTCTACATTTACTTTGATGTTGGCTACTGTTTTGATTTAGATTGTTTTTATGATGTTTAGGTATGGGCCTTGAATTCCTAATTTTCCAAGACCTTTATCATAAAGGGGTATTGGATTTTGCCAAATGCTTTCTCAGCATCTAAAAGATTCAACATCCTTAATCATCAGAGAAATACAAATCAAAACAACCCTCAGATTCCACCTCACACCAGTCAGAATGGCTAAGATTAAAAAGTCATGTGACAACAGATGCTGGCGAGGATGTGGAGAAAGATGAACACTCCTCCATTGTTGGTGGAATTGCAAGCTTGTACAACCACTCTGGAAATCAGTCTGGTGGTTCCTCAGAAAATTGGACATAGTATTAATGAAAGATCCAGCAATACCTCTCCTGAGCATATATGCAGAAGATATTACAACTGGTAAGAAGGACACATGCTCCACTATGTTCATAGAAACCTTATTTATAATAGCCAGAAGCTGGAAAGAACCCAGATGTCCCTCAACAGAGGAAAGGATACAGAAAATATGGTTCTTTTACACAGTGGAGTACTACTCAGCTATTAAAAAGAATGAATTTATGAAATTACTAGGCAAATGGATGGATCTGGAGGGTATCATCCTGAGTGAGGTAACCCAATCACAAAAGAATTCACAAGACATGCACTCACTGATATGTGGATATTAGCCCAGGAACTTAGAATACCCAAGATACAATTTACAAAACACATGAAACTCAAAAAGATCGTAGACCAACGTGTGGACACTTCGCCCCTTCATAGAACTGGGAACAATACACCCATGGAAGAAGTTATAGAGACAAAGTTTGGAGCTGAGATGAAAGGATGGACCATCCAGAGACTGCCCCACCCAGCGGGTCCAATCCCATAATCAGCCACCAAACACAGACACTATTGCTTACACCAGCAAGATTTTGCTGAAAAGACACTGATAGAGCTGTCTCTTGTGAGGCTATGCCAGTGCCTGGCAAACACAGAAGTGAGTGCTCACAGTCAGCTATTGGATGGAACACAGGTCCCCAGTGTAGGAGCTAGAGAAAGTACCCAAGAGCTGAAGGGGTCTGCAACCTTATAGGTGGAAAAACGATATGAACTAATCAGTTCCCCCAGATCTCATGTCTCTAGCTGCATATGTAGCAGAAGATGGCCTACTTGGCCATCATTGAAAAGAGAGGCCCCTAGGTCTTGCAAACCTTATATGCACCAATACAGGGGAACACCAGGGCCAAGCAGTTGGAATGGGTGGGTAGGGGAGCAGGGAGGGGGGAGTGTATAGAGGACCTTCAGGAAAGCATTTGAAATGTAAATGAAGAAATTACGTAATAAAAAATTGGGAAAAAAAGATCGTACATACTTTTTACAGACAAATTTTCTTTCTTTCTTTCTTTCTCTCTCTCTCTCTCTCTCTCTCTCTCTCTCTCTCTCTCTCTCTCTCTCTCTTTCCTTCCTTTCTTTTTCCTTCCTTCCTTCCTTCCTTTCTTTCTTTCCTTTTTTTTTTTTTTTTTTTTGAGACATGGTTTTTCTGTGTAGCTCTGGCTGACCTGGAATTCACTCTCTAGACCAGGCTGGCTTTGAGCTCAGAAATCCACCTGCCTTTGCCTCCCAAGCGCTGGGGTTAAAGGCGTGCTCCACCATTGCTCGGCATACAGACAAATTTTCTAAGGTCATTGCTTGAAACCAACATATCTTGAAGTCATTTGTTATATAATAGATAACTAGTAAAATGAAGACAGAATTTCAAATAAAAAAGATGATTTAATTTTCTATTATTACCCACTTTCAAAATACACTGGGAAATTTTAGAAAAGTTTAATATATAATTTTCATGTGGTAATAATACCATCAACTCTAATATTAATTAGCCAGAATCCAAGTAAGTGTATATATAAATATGGTCTTATAAATTTTGAAAGCTTAGTTAGTATACAATCATATTTCATTTAAAATAGAATTCAGTTATTAAAGAGGAAAGGATAATAAAACCATTCACCTACATAACTAATGTTTTAGGAATAATTATAAAAATGCCACAGTGATTGAAAGCAAACACAGGCTTTCAAACATGTCAGTCAAATGTTAATTATATAGATATTGGGCTTCATTTTCCTGCTCAATATGAAACTCAATGCAAATTAAATTTATAAATTTATAAAATAAGTGTAAGGACACATAAGAAAATTTCTGTCTTCTCAAAAAGTCTTTTTCCCCCCAAAATAAGTACTGTCTCAAAGAGATAAACTGATACTTCATTAAAATGATGGATTTTCTTCATGGAATGTCACCATAAAATAATCAATGACATTCTCAAGGATGGAAAAAAGCATGTGTACTGTCTGTGACCAAAACCTGCAAATTGCTTTGAGTCACCAAGCAAGATAGTCAACCAACCAAAAGGTGTGACAGCTATTTAATTGAAATACAACTAGCCAAAACCACTTGTAAGCATCTTGGACTAATTTGTATACATAAGACAAAGTCAGCAATAATTACTGATATTCATCATACTTAAGCATTGAGTATGGGAGTTTACAGAGGAACATGCCTAATAGATTCCACGTTCAATGATAAGAGGTATAAAGTGGATTGGTTTTATATATGATCCATGTGGCTGGACAGTCACACAATGGCCTGGGAGTCTGAGAACAAAGAAGATGGAAGGCTGGAAGAGGGGCTGGCTAGGCTGAAAGCGGAAAATCTAAGAGCTGTTGCTGTATCTGTATTCAGGAGCTTCGAAATCTAGTATATGGTTGGGATGCTGTGCTTTTAAACAAAAGATAGCTTCTATACTATGACAAAGACAAAGTCTTAATTAAAAGTTGACATTGTGTGTCTATTCTACCTAGATCATTCTATTCAGTTGAGAGTGAGCCTTGCTCTGGTTTTGGGCAGTTCCTATCAACATATCTTTGTCAAGTTGGTTAGCTGACAGGTATCACACACACACACACACACACACACACACACACACACACACACACACATACACACACACACACACACACAATTATGCAACACAGCAAACTAAGTACACACATAAGTATGCAAGCAGTGAACCATGCACATTTAAGGAAGGAGTCTTCCTTGGTATCTGATTTCTTCTCCCAAGGATCTGTTTTCTTTAACCAGAACCCTGATCTCAAACAATTTATTTATTCACTCTGCCCCCTTATTAACATTAAAGCTGCACCAAATTGCTTCCAAATAGTGTTACATTGTTTATATGTGGAGTAATTCTTTATTTGCTCATTTGTTGATGGGCAGCTAGGTTAGTTCCAATCCTGCCTATTGTGCATAGCTCCTTAATAATAAACATGTAATTAATGTAGGTATCTCTCCAGTGCACTGGTTTACTTCTCCTAACTACTTGTTTGAAGTGGGATAAGCTGGGTCACGTGTGCATCTACTTTTCAGAGTTTGTGGGGAAAAATCTCCCTGTTCTCTACAGTGGCTGTAAACATTTTCATTCCTATCAGCAGTGTATAATAAGTCCAATGATTGTATTCTGCATCCTTTCCAGAGTGTTTTTTGTTTGTTTGTTTGTTTGTTTTTCCTTCTTGAAAATTTGTTTCTTATTATAATAAGCATGGCTTTTATTTCAGCAACTTGTTGTAATCAGATTTTTTCCATAGGTATATTACGTTTTCAAATATAAAATTATATAGAAATAATTACAGAAGAAATCACACTGCCCTCTTGTAATTCTTCCATTCTGTAACCCACTCATTTGTTTAATTTAGCGACTCTGAAAATGATTGGCAGTGGAGTACAGCCATAAATATCTTAACAATTAAATATATTAAATATGTAAATAGCGATATATATCCTTATTCTTTCTTTCTCAGATAGGAGTTATTCTGGGCATCCATTCTTCATTTTGGGTTTTCTCAGTTTATTTAAAACTCCTCGAATTATGCATACCAGTTCACAGGCACTGTCACTCTTCTTCCTGAGGTTTCATAATTCTGTATACGTGTAGATATCATGATGCACTCAATCACCATGCCAGATTCAGATGCTTATAGAGTTTCAATAATGAATCATTTAAAAAGTAATCCTTTCTGAGGCCAGTGAGGTGACCCAGAGTGCCCATGCTCTTGCCATTCATACCTTATCATTTGTGATGGATATTTGAAATCTGCAATAGAAGGAGAGAATTGATGACTAAAGTTGTCCTGTTTCTCACATACATGCAGCCCTGTGGTATGTGTGCATCCTCCACAATGATGATGATGATGATGATGATGATGATGATGATATAATTCTGTCCTCTTCTCCAGGCTGGTTTTGAGTACTCAATTCTCTTGTGCTAGCCTTTTGAGTGCTGACATTACAATGTGACACACTGTGCCTGGTTTTTACGAATTTCATATAGTCTCTCTCTGTCTCTCTCTCTGTCTCTCTCTCTCTCTCTCTCTGTGTTTGTGTATATTCATGTATGCATATTTGTGTGTATATTTTAAAGATTTATTTCGTTTTTAACAATGTGTATTTATCTGTGTGGAGATATGTACATGATGTGTGTATGGGTGTCATCTTAAGCCAGGGCAGGAGTTCTGATCACTTAGAGCTATAGTCATTAGGTAGTTGTGAGACATCTGATGTGCTATGAACTTAACTGACCTCCTGCAGGAGGAGTCCCAGCTGTTAACCTCTGAGCAATCATTCTGGAAAAGGTAAGCATATATTTTTGATGAAAATTGGACCTGAAAGTAGTATTTCTTATTTATTTCTTATTTATTTATTTATTTTAAAATTTATTTTATTTTAATTAGGTATTTTCTTCATTTACATTTCTAATGCTACCCCAAAAGTCCCCCATACCCTCCCTCCACATTCCCATACCCCCCAACTCCCACTTCTTGGCCTTGGCGTTCCCCTGTACTGAGACATATAAAGTTTGCAAGACCAATGAGCCTCTCTTTCCACTGAAGGCCAACTAGGCCATCTTCTGATACATATGCACGTAGAGACACGAGCTCCGAGGGGTACTGGTTAGTTCACATTGTTGTTCCATCTATACCTTTGCAGACCACTTTAGTTCCTTGGGTACTTTCTCTAGCTCCTCCACTGGGGGACTCTGATCCATCCAATAGCTGACTGTGAGCATCCACTTCTGTGTTTGCTAGGCCCCAGCATAGCCTCACAAGAGACGGCTATATCTGGGTCCTTTCAGCAAAATCTTGCTAGTGTGTACAATGGTGTTAGCTTTTGAAGGCTGATTATGGGAAGCATCACAAGGTATGGCAGTCTCTAGATGGCCCATCCTTTTGTCTCAGCTCCAAACAGTGTCTCTGTAACTTCTTCCATGGGTGTTTTGTTCCCAATTCTAAGAAGGGGCAAAGTGTCCACACTTTGTTCTTCATTCTTCTTCAGTTACATGTGTTTTGCAAATTGTATCTTGTATCTTGGGTATTCTAAGTTTCTGGGCTAATATCGAATTATCAGTGAGTACATATCATGTGAGTTCTTTTGTGATTGGGTTACCTCACTCAGGATGATGCCCTTCAGGTCCATCCATTTGCCTAGGAATTTCATAAATTCATTCTTTTTAATAGCTGATTAGTACTCCATTATGTAAAAGAACTACATTTTCTGTATCAATTCCTCATTGGGGGCATCTGGGTTCTTTCCAGCCTCTGGCTATTACAAATAAGGCTGCTATGAACATAGTTTAGCACATGTCCTTCTTACTGGTTGGAATGTCTTCTGGATATATGCCCAGGAGCAGTATTGCGGGATCCTCAAGTAGTACTATGTCCAATTTTCTGAGGAACCACCAGACTGATTTCCAGAGTGGTTGTACAAGCTTGCAATTCCACCAACAATGGAGGAGTGTTCCTCTTTCTCCACACCCTCGCCAGTATCTGCTGTCACCTGAAATTTTGATCTTAGCCATTCTGGCAGGTGTGAGGTGGAATCTCAGGGTTGTTTTGATTTGCATTTCCCTGATGACTAAGGATGCTGAATATTTTCTCAGGTGCTTATCAGCCATTTGTTATTCTTCAGGTGAGAATTCTTTGTTTAGATCTGAGCCCCATTTTTAAATGGGGTTATTTGATTTTCTGGAGTCCGCCTTCTTGAGTTCTTTATATATGTTGGATATTAGTCCCCTATCTGATTTAGGATAGGTAAAGATCCTTTCCCAATCTTTTGGTGCCCTTTTTATCTTATTGAGAGTGTCTTTTGCCTTACAGAAGCTTTGCACTTTTATGAGGTCCCATTTGTCAATTCTCGATCTTATAGCACAGAGCCATTGCTGTTCTATTCAGGAATTTTTCCCCTGTGCCCATATCTTTGATGATTTTTCCCCACTTTCTCCTCTATAAGCTTCACTGTCTCTGGTTTTATGTGGAGTTCCTTGATCCACCTAAATTTAACCTTAGTACAAGGAGATAGGAATGGATCAATTTGCATTCTTCTACATGATAACCTCTAGTTGTGTCAGCACAATTTGTTGAAAATGCTGTCTTTTTTCCACTGGATGGTTTTAGCTCCCTTGTCAAAAATCAAGTGATAATAGGTGTGTGGGTTAATTTCTGGGTCTTCACTTCTATTCTATTAGTCTGCTTGTCTGTTGCTATACCAGTACCATTCAGTTTTTATCACAATTGCTCTATAGTACAGCTTTAGGTCAGGCATGCTGCTTCCAACAGAGGTTCTTTTATCCTTGAGAAGAGTTTTTGCTATCCTAAGTTTTTTGTTATTCCACATGAATTTACAGATTTCCCTTTCTAATTCCTTGAAGAATTGAGTTGGAATTTTGTGGGGATTGCATTGAATCTATAGATTGCTATTGGTAGCACAGCCATTTTTACTATATTGATCCTGCCCATCCATGAGCATGGGAGATCTTTCAATCTTCTGTGATCTTTAATTTCTTTCTTCAGAGACTTGAAGTTCTTATCATACAGATCTTTCACTTCCTTAGTTAGAGTCACACCAAGGTATTTATATTATTTGTGACTATTGAGAAGAGTGTTGTTTCCCTAATTTCTCTCTCATCCTGTTTATCCTTTCTGTAGAGAAAGGCCATTGAGTTGTTTTAGTTAATTTTATATCCAGCTAATTCACTGATGCTGTTTATCAAGTTTAGGAGTTCTCTGGTGGAATTTTTAGGGTCACTCATATATACTATCATATCATCTCCAAAAAGTGATATTTTGACTTCTTCCTTTCCAATTTGTATCCCCTTTATCTCCTTTTTTGTCTAATTGCTGTGGCTAGGACTTCAAGTACAATGTTGAATAGGTAGGGAGAGAGTGGACAGCCTTGTCTAGTCCCTGATTTTATTGGGATTGCTTTCAAATTTTCACCATTTACTTTGATGTTGGCTACTGGTTTCCTATAGATTGCTTTTATCATGTGTAGGTATGGGCCTTGACTTCCTGATCTTTTCAAGACTTTTATCATGAATGGGTGTTGGATTTTGTCAAAGCTTTATCCGCATCTAACGAGATGATCATGTGGTCTTTGAGTTTGTTTATGTAATGGATTACGTTGATGGATTTCCAATATTAAACCATCTCTGCATCCCTGGAATGAAACCTACTTGGTTCGGGTGAATGACTGTTTTGATGTGTTCTTAGTTTCGGTTAGCAAGCATTTTATTGAGTATTTTTGCATCAATATTCATAAGGTAAATCGGTCTGAAGTTCTCTATCTTTGTTGGGTCTTTCTGTGGTTTAGGAAGCAGAGTAATTTTGGCTTCATAGAATGAATTCTGTAGGGACCTTTTGCTACTATTTTGTGGAATAGTTTGTGAGGAACTGGGATTAGAGCTTCTTTGAAGGTCTGATAAAACTCTGCACTAAACCATTCTGGTCCTGGGGTTTTTTTTGGTTGGGAGAATATTAATGACTGCTTCTATTTCTTTAGTGGATATAGGACTGTTTAGATCATTAACCTGATCCTTATTTAAATTTGGTACCTGGTATCTGTCTAGAAATTTGTCCATTTAATCCAGGTTTTCCAGTTTTGTTGAGTATAACATTTTGTAGAAGGATCTGATGGTCTTTTGGATTTCTTCAGGATCTGTTGTTATGTCTCCCTTTTCATTTCTGATTTTGTTAATTGGGATGCTTTCCCTGTGCCCTCTGGTGAGTCTGGCTAAGGGTTTATCTATCTTGTTGATTTCCTCAAAGAACCTGCTACTCATTTGGTTGATTCTTTGAATAGTTCTTCTTGTTTCCACTTGGTTTATTTCACCCCTGAGTTTGATTATTTCCTGCCTTCTACTCCTATTGTATAATTTTGCTTCCTTTTGTTCTAGAGCTTTTAGGTGTGTTGTCAAGCTGCTAGTGTGTGCTCTCTCTAATTCATTTTTGGAGGCACTCAGAGCTATGAGTTTTCCTCTTAGAAATGCTTTCTTTGTGTCCCATAAGTTTGAGTATGTTGTGGCTTCACTTTCATTAAACTCTAAAAAGTCTTTAATTTCTTTCTTTATTCCTTTCTTGACCAAGGTATCATTGAAAAGAGTGTTGTTCAGTTTCCACATGAATGTTGGCTTTCTATTATTTATGTTGTTACTGAATATCAGACTTAGTCTATGGTGATCTGATAGGATGCATGGGACAATTTGCATGTTTTTGTATCTGTTGAGGCCTGTTTTGTGACCAATATGGTCAATTTTTCAGAAGGTACCATATGGTGCTGAGAAGGTATATCCTTTTGTTTTAGGATAAAATGTTCTATATATGTCTGTTGAGTCCATTTGTTTCATAACTTCTGTTAGTTTTACTGTGTCCCTGTTTAGTTTCTGTTTCCATAATCTCTCCATTGAGCAAAGTGTTGTGTTGAACTCTCCCACTATTATTGTGTAAGATACAATGTGTGCTTTGAGCTTCTCTAAAGTCTCTTTAATGAATGTGGCTGCCCTTGCATTTGGAGCATAGATATTTAGAATTGTGAGTTCCTCTTGGAGGATTTTACCTTTGATGAGTATGAAGTGCCCCTCCTTGTCTTTTTTGATAACTTTGGGTTGGAAGTCGATTTTATTCGATATTAGAATGGCTACTCCAGCTTGTTTCTTCAGACCATTTTCTTGGAAATTATTTTCCAGCCTTTCACTCTGAAGTAGCGTCTGTCTTTTTCCCTGGGATGGGTTTCCTCTAAGCAGCAAATTCTTGGGTCCTGTTTGTGTAGCCAGTCTGTTAATCTATGTCTTTTTTGGGGGGGAATTGAGTCCACTTATATTAAGAGATATTAAGGAAAAGTAATTGTTGCTTCCTATTATTTTTGTTATTAGAGTTGGCATTCTGTTATTTTGGCTGTCTTCTTTTAGGTTTGTTGAAGGATTACTTTCTTGCTTTCTCTAGGATGTGGTTTCTGTCCTTGTAATTTTTTTTTCTGTTATTATCCTTTGAAGGGCTGGAATCGTTGAAAGATAATGTGTGAATTTGTTTTTGTCATGGAATACTTTGGTTTCTCCATCTGTGGTAATTGAAAGTTTGGCTGTGTATAATATCCTGGGCTGGCATTTATATTCTCTTAGTGTCTGTATAACATCTGTCCAGGATCTTCTGGCTTTCATAGTCTCTGGTGAAAAATCTGTTGTAATTCTGATAGGCCTGCCTTTATATGTTACTTGACCTTTTTCCCTTACTGCTTTTAATATTCTATCTTTTTTTAGTGCATTTGTTGTTCTGATTATTATGTGTCGGGGAGACTTTCTGTTCTGGTCCCGTCTATTTGGAGTTCTGTAGGCTTCTTGTATGTTCATGGGCATATCTTTCTTTAGGTTTGGGAAGTTTTGTTCTATAATTTTGTTGAAGATATTTGCTGGCCCTTTAAGTTGAAAATCTTTATTCTCATCTACTCCTATTATCTGTAAGTTCGGTCTTCTCATTGTGTCCTGTATTTCCTGGATGTTTTGAGTTAGGATCTTTTTGCATTTTGCATTTTCTTTGATTGTTGTACTGATGTTCTCTATGGAATCTTCTGCACCTGAGATTCTCTCTTCCATCTCTGGTATTCTGTTGCTGATGCCTGCATCTATGGTTCCAGATTTCTTTCCTAGGGTTTCTATCTCCAGTGTTGCCTCAGTTTGGTTGTCCTTTATTGTGTCTACTTCCCTTTTTAGGTCTAGTATGGTTTTGTTCATTTCCATCACCTGTTTGAATGTGTTTTACTGTTTTGCTTTAAGGACTTCTACCTGTTTGGTTGTGTTTTCCTGTCTTTCTTTAAGGACTTGTAACTCTTTAGCAGTGTTCTCCTGTATTTCTTTAAGTGAGTTATTAAAGTCCTTCTTGATGTCCTTTACCATCATCATGAGATACGCTTTTAAATCCATGTCTAGCTTTTCCTGTGTGTTGGGTTGCCCAGGACTGGCTGAGGTGGGAGTGCTGGATTCTGATGATGGTGAATGGTCTTGGTTTCTGTTAGTAAGTTTCTTTCTTTTGCCTTTGGACATCTTGTAATCTCTGGAGTTAGTTGTTATAGTGTCTCTGGTTAGAACTTGTTCCTCTTGTGATTCCATTAGCCTCTATCAGCAGACCTTGAAGACTAGCTCTCTCCTGAGTTTCAGTGGTTAGAGCACTAGCTGCAGCCAAGCTCTCCTCTTGCAGGGAAAGTGGACAGAAATCTGGCATTCAGACATGCCTCCTGGCAGAAGATGAAGGCCCCAAACAGGGCTTGTCCCAGAATCTGTGTAGATTCTGTAGTCCACACTCTCACCTGCACAGACTAGTCTTCACAGGATCCGGGAACCAAGATGGATCCCCCAGGTGCTGCGGCAAAAGCAATATAGTATTTCAAACTACTTTATAATGTATTGCTGCAATATCCAATTTTCTTCTTCTTCACTGATAGTAGGATATTGGACAGTGAATTTTCACAGCAAAGGAGTATCTTTAAATATTAGGCTTCTATATCATGTTCCAATAAAAACAATTTAGCTTAGATAGTTGCTGTTTATGAGGTCATGGGGCTTGCTGTCAATAACAATTCTTTCTTGATGCAAATTAGTTCATCTCCTTGTCATTTCAACTGATCATTGGCTTACACTTCCTAGAAAATCTTCAGTCCCAGCTTATGATGCAATAATGAAACTGATTATGGTTTTACAAATTCATGAGTATTAGTGTCCATCATCAACAAAGTTGCGGGAACTTATTTCCTGGTACAAAGCAACAAGTGTGTACAAAGTTCACACTTGTCAAAAAGACTTGGTCAGTTCTTGTTGCTTTGCATTCACTCTGCTCTTAACTATATTTGTCTATTGAGTCTATCCTCTTCTTTCCATGAGGCACTGAACCAGGACATCATTGAAAAATTCATGTGAACTACCTTCTTTGCTCAAAATTCTGGCTTCAAACTTGCAGACTCTCAGTCTTTGCCTCCCAGGGCTTATATACACCACCAGGTCCCACACATTTTTATTGTTTGATTTTTGAGACTAGGTATCACTGTGTAGCCTTGACTATCTGGGAACTTACAATGTAAATTAGACTGGCCTAGAGTTCAAAGGGATTCCCCTTTTTTTTTTTGTTTCTCAAGTGTTATGATGAAAAATGTGTGCTACCATGCCTAGTGTCTTCCTTAGGTTTCTATTGATGTGATGTAACACCAAGACCAAAAAGCAAGTTAGGGAGGAAAGGGTTTGTTTGAACTATACTTCCTCATACTGTTCATCATAGATAGGGCAGAAATTTGGAGGCAGGAGATGACGAAACCATGGGAAGATGCTACTTGTGCCTCATGGCATGCTCAGTCTGCTTTCTTGTAGAACATAGGATCACCAGTCCAAGAACAACACCACCTTCAGTGGGCCGGGCTCTCCCCCATCAATGTCTAATTTAGAAAATGACTTACAGGTTTGTCTACAGCCAATCTTCTGGAGGCATTTTCTTAATTGAGGTTCCCTTCTTCGGCTTGTGTCAGGTTGATATAAAACTATACAGCACAATTGACCCCTTATCACCATGACATGAACATACCACTGTTAAGTCACACTTTTCCTTTTCCATTTATCCACCAAGACCTCACACACTAAATAATAAATAAATAAATAAATAAATAAATAAGTAGCTTTTAAGAATCCAAACATCTTTACAAATTTAAACATTACAGCCCAGTCATTTTAAATACTCATAGTATCTTTTAAAATCCAATCTTTTAAAATTCAGTCTATCAATTGTGGCTTCCTATAAAATCTAAAATATATCAGATACTTTTTTAGTTCAAGAGGGAAGAACGAGAGATCAGTTACAATATTTAAAAAGCAAAAGCTAACTCTAAAAGGGATTACCTCCAATGTTTGGGATTAAATTACTCTACCTCCAATGTTTGAGATTAAATCGCAGTTTTCTCGGCTCCTCTAAGCAGCCTCTCTGAATCCGTCCATTGCAACACACACAGCTTGTTTTCTAGGCTCCAACTGGCTCCATCCCCCTGTTGTTGCTGATCTTGGTGGTCACCTCATGATACTGGTAACTCCAAAATGTTTGGGGTCTTCTACTACAACTGGTTTGTACGTTTACCTATAGCTTCTTATCTATTCTTAATTAAAGAAAATGCCTTATATGTTTGCTTACAATCTGATCTTCTGAATGCATTTCCTTAATTGGTTCCCTCCTCTCAGATAACTTTAGATTTCGTCAAGTTAACAAAACTATCCAGTCAACCTGGCCTGCTCCCATGTGTTTTATTTAGACACAAATTAATGTTTCAGAAGTTGTTTATAGACTGTAAATCTTGCAGCACTGAATATTTCTTTTAAAGATTAGTGAACAGCTGGAAGCATGGTGCCAGGCCAGCCCAGGTTAGAAAATAAGACCCATCTTTAAACTTTTTTTAAATATTCAAAACGTATCATTTCATAAATTATCAACAATGATAGCTAAGGACCTATGTCATATAGGTGACAAACAGTATTTCTGAATAAAACATAAAGACTAAGTGTTAATTTATTTGAAACCATCTTGCTTTAATAATTTGGTTTATTGTTACTGTATTCTGAAAGTTTTTATCTATTTTCATACACTATAAAATACAGTGACTACAACAATTCTCTCATCAAATTTAGCAGTAACAATTTATCTACAAGTTTTAATGTTAAATCATACAGTTTTGCAGAGCTATAATTATTCTAACAAAAGTGCAGTTTTAGGTATTAATCATGTACCATAGGATACTTTCTTTTCTTTTCTTTTTCTTTCATTTTCTTTTTTTCATTTGAACTAATATGAAACTAATAAAATTTATTTTAAAATATACAACTCAATATTGACTTTTTTTTCTTTTTCAAATTTTTTATTAGGTATTTTCTTCATTTACATTTCAAATGCTATCCCCAAAGTCCCCTATACCCATCCCCCTCCCCACTTCCCTACCCACCCACTCCCACTTCTTGGCCCTGGTGTTTCCCTGTACTGGGGCAGGTGTTTCCCTGTACTGGGGCATATAAAGTTTGCAAGACCAAGGGGCCTCTTTTCCCAGTGATGGCCAACTAGGACATCTTCCACAACATATGCAGCTAGACACGAGCTCTGGGGGTACTGGTTAGTTCATATTGTTGTTCCACCTATAGGGTTGCAGACCCCTTAAGCCCCTTGGGTACTTTCTCTAGCTCCTCCCTTGGGGGCCCTGTGTTCCATCTGTATACTTTATTTTCTACCACATACAATATATGTGGCAAGTAATGAATTACTTCATAACAGTTCTTATTTTTGTGATAGAACACAACATATATTGAATTTGTATTTTTCAAAAATACAGCATATTTACTGGGAGTGGTGATGTAGACCTGCACTTCTAGCACTTGGGAGGTAGAGGAATTAAGTTTAAGGTCACTAGGCCCAATAGTGATTTTGAGCTTGGGCTACTGATTTTGATTCCCAAGAAGCAAACAAATGAACAAACAATCTAACAACATATTATCATTAGTTATAGTCACCATATAGAATATTAACCCATAAAATTCATATAGAGACTTGAAAAATACATGTATACCTACCTGAAGTTTTATGTTTTGGGTGCAGCTACAGTCAAGTCAGTAAAGTATCCCAAAATTCTACTGGATATGTCTTGTATATGTTTTCTATTTGATTTTGTTTTGTAAGAGGCTTTCACTATGTTGCCCCGGCATGATATGGATGTGATTCTCCTTCCTCAGCATCTGGAATAAAATATGGAAATGAGAAGTTGTTTTGAGAGATGCCACAAACATATAATTCAAAGAATTTATGGCCATCATTCCTGTATTGCAGACAGATTTAAATCTCAAGCAAAATTAAAGAGATGTACACTTTCAAGGCATATTACAAAATAATGAGAATGGTACACTGAAAGATATCAGAGGTTGGTTCACATGCCTTGGTAACATTTGTCAGTCACCCATTGTTGAAATAGTTTTCAGAAAATTGGTAACATGAAAATATTTCAGATAATTGGAAGATAGACAGTGTGACTGCATCCACCTATGAAGTGGTGAGATCTTCTGACTGTCTATGACAAAGCTGCATATAAAGCAAGCATCCCCATGAATCATGGCACATGAAGGATTGCAAGAACCATCTTTGCCATATTTGATTATATACTGTGTATAGATGGAAGCAGTATGAGAGATTTGAATAGAAAAGTAATTTAGAACTGCAAAGCAAAAATTGAGCTACTTTGGAGTTATGATCTAGAGAAACAAGTCATTATCAAAGTTCCCTATTATGGCAATGACTCTAATATTGAGTTGGTATAGCAGCATTACCTTAGGTACTGCAAGGTGTTCTTAGAGGAAACTCGTTAGCGCTCAGCAACTCACTTCATCAGTGCCATGCCCAAGGTGGTGGCAGTATCTAGCCCCATGCCTGGCCTGTCTTTCCAACTGACTTTCTGTATATCTTTAAAACAGTTGCAAGTGGAATTTAGATATATGTTCAGAAGGATAAAAATATTTGAGTAAGACAATTTAAGTGTAACTAATTATTCTTATTTTTTAGTTTATTTTTTATTAGGTATTTATTTCATTTACATTTCCAGTGCTATCCCAAAAGTCCCCCCCCATAGTCCCCCCACACACTCCCCCACCCCCCCACTCCAATTTCTTGGCCCTGGCATTCTCCTGTACTGAGGTATATAAAGTTTGCATGACCAGTGGGCCTCTCTTTCCACTGATGTCCAACTAGGCCATCTTCTGATACATATGCAGCTAGAGAAACGAGCTCCGGGGGGTACAGGTTAGTTCATATTGTTGTTCCACCTATAGGGTTGTAGATCCCTTTAGCTCTTTGGTTACTTTCTCTAGATCCTCCATTTGGGGCCCTGTGATCCATCCAATAGCTGACTGTGAGGATCCACTTCTGTGTTTGCTAGGCCCAGCATAGTCTCACAAGGGACCTGTGGGTCCTTTCAGCAAAATCTTGCTAGTGTATGCAATTGTGTCAGCGTTTGGAAGCTGATTATGGGATGGATCCCCGGATATGGCAGTCTCTAGATGGTCCATCCTTTCATCTCAGCTCCAAACTTTGTCTATGTAACTCCTTCCATGGGTGTTTTGTTCCCAATTTTAAGAAGGAGCGAAGTGTCCACACTTTGGTCTTCGTTCTTCTTGAGTTTCACGTGTTTAGTAAATTGTATCTTATATCCTGGGTATTCTAATTTTCTGAGCTAATATCCACTTATCTGATACCTAAATCACAGAAAGATCCAACAAAGATAGAAAACTTCAGACCAATTTCCCTTATGAATATCAATGCAAAAATACTCAATAGAGGTCTCGCTAACTGAATCCAAGAACACATCAAAACAATCATCCATCCTGACCAAGTAGGTTTCATTCCAGGGATCCAGTATGGTTCAATATACTGAAATCCATCAACGTAATCCGCTATATAAACAAACTCAAAGACAAAAACCACATGTTCATCTCGTTAGATGCGGAGAAAACATTTGACAAAATCCAACACCCATTCATGATAAAAGTCTTGTAAAGATCAGGAATCCAAGGCCCATACCTAAACATGATGAAAGCAATCTACAGCAAACCGTTAGCCAACATCAAAGTAAATGGTGGGAAGCTTGAAGCAATCTCACTAAAATCAAGTGGGAGTAGACAAGGCTGCCCACACTCTCCCTACCTATTCAACATTGTACTTGAAGTCCTAGCCAGAGCAATTCCACAACAAAAGGAGATCAAGGGGTTACAAATGGAAAGGAAGAAGTCAAAACTAATTATTCTTAAATTAATTGAACCTCTCACCTTGTTCTAATTAAAACACAGTAGAACAATATAGTGGATAGCCCCCATTTATTGTGTGATAACAATTTTTGATGATTCTCCATATTCATTTCTATAGTGGCTGTGCTAATTTACATTCCCAATTACAATGCACAAGTGCTTCCTTTTCTTCACATTCTGGTCAATGGTTCCTTTATATCCTTTTGAGGTGGTACTTTACTGTGGTTTTAATTTAAATTTCCTGGATGATTAGCAATGTTGGAATTTTTTATGCCTAAATTCATATACCTATTGATCATTTTTATTTCTTTACAGCAATATCTATACAGGTCCTTTGTCCATTTTTTAAATTAGTTTATTGCATTTTTGAACTTCTGATCTAGATTTGACAATGTTTCTTTCTAAGATGTTTATAGTTACATTGTGTGCTCCCACACTATAGGCTTTTGTCTTCTCTGAAGTTGTTTCCTTTATGTTACTGGATGAAGCCTTCTGAGTAGATATAGTCCAAATTGCTTAATTTTGGCTTTTGTTACCTTAATTTTGCTATTCTGTCATTTCCTAAAATTGTTATCCAGACTTGTACTATGAAGCTTTATTTTCCTTTTCCCAAATAAACCTAATAGATTCATAACTTCAGATCTTATGTTTATGCCTATCATCCAGATTAAGTGAATATATCATATGAGACGAGGAGTTAATTTCTTTCTTCTGTATATGAATATCTAGGCTTCCCAGGACTAATTATTTTACTGAAGAAACCATCATTTCTTCAAGTGCCTTCAGGGCATCTTTGTAAAAAAATTTAATATATTCCAACTGTATAGACTAATTTCTGGGTTCCATGCATTCTTCTGCTGAATATGTCTCTTTATTCAGGCCAATTCAGTTTTGAGTATGGTGGCTATATATTAAACGTTGAAATCATTTTAGATGATTCTCTTCAATTTGCTTGTTTTGAGACACGTCTCTTACATCAGTCGGTGGTTCTGAAGAATTACAACTTGCACTGTAGCTGTGTTCTGTTTATCTGAAGCAGAATTACAGGCTCATCTCTACCCCAACTTCCCAAAACAGGAAAGCATTGCTTTCCTACCCTTTGCTACACATTGTCAGAGGGTCCAGGCCCACAAGTAGCAGTCTTCACTCCTGATCACATCTCACTAAGGAAAATGTTGTAAGAGCAGCTCTATCTCAAAATGCTTATTGTCCCCGTTGTGGCGGAAGGGAGCTGCTGACTATCTTTACGAAGGTGGTGTAATATAAGTTTAAAGCAATCCTGCAGTTATGTACTAAATTACAAAATATATATCACTACAGAGTAGATATTCAGTGTTGGTATAATCCCATTACCTGTATTTATGCCAGTGCTATTAATAGCACAACACAACAGCCAGTCATTTTAATTTTAAAGTTTACAGAGCACCAGGATGACTTTTGTGTTTTCTGTTTTTTAGCCTTCACAGAACCCCAAGTAGTATAGATGTATTTTCTTCACTTTCTAGGTCCTATCATAATTTTACAAAGGATAGAGATTTAAAGAGATAATATTTGGGGAAATTTCCTAGCACTTCTTTTTAAGAAAGCCTGAGCACTTTACCAGCCAGTGACACAAACAGGAATTTCAATGTGGGCAATGGATGTTTACTTTCCATTTCAGTGAGAAATTCTTGAGGCACATACCCTTATCATTCGTTTAGATCTTTGACACATACCCTGGTATACAATGTCATGTTTATAATGAACTAATGAAATGATGAATGACTCTATAAGTTACATTTTCAAAGATGTGATTGTTCAATATTACCTCACAGAGAAATAATGTCAGTGTTGGGCTTTCTCAACACTGTTGCCATCCCTCCTCTTGATATTCAAACACTATAAGTCAACTCCTCATTTTAGGGCAGGAGACATCTCAGTGTTGTTTCTTTAAGGAAGCAGAGGGAAAAAACATTTGGTCCTCCTAGGATTAGGTTCTGAGTTGGCCTCTATTATCCTGATTATTTTTTTTACTTCATTATGTAAAATAATAAAAATAATAGGTATAGAATATGTTTTATACGCTACCCTATTCCTAAAGTACTAGATTTAGTACTTTAGTACCCTATTCCTAAACTACTAGATTTAGATATGGAACATAGGAGTCAATTAGGGTTGGATTGGGTGGAACCCAACACAGGAATTCCAACACAGGAATGCTGTGCCTCTCCCAATCTTCCTAATACTACACTAGTGTTTCATTTCGCTTTCTTTCTTTCTTTCTTTCTTTCTTTCTTTCTTTCTTTCTTTCTTTCTTTCTTTCTTTCTTTCTCTCTCTCTCTCTCTCTCTCTCTCTCTCTTTTCTTTTCTTTTCTTTTTTTTTTTTTTTTGAGACAGGGTTTCTTTGTATAGCCCTGGCTGTCCTGTAACTCACTTTGTAGACCAGGCTGGCCTTGAACTCAGAAATCTGCCTGCCTCTGCCTTCGGAGTGCTGGGATTAATGGCGTGCACCATCATGCCCGGCTTACACTAGTGTTTCTTAACCTGTTGGCTGCAATGTCTCTGGAGTTGAATAGCATATATTTACAATCGATAAAAATCGTCACATTACAGTCTTGAAGTAGTGAAAAAACAATTTTATGGTTGGGAGGGTCACTGCAACCTGAGGAACTGTATTAAAGGGTGGCAGTTTTAGGAAGGTTGGGAACAACTCCATTACACCATATCTAACCTTGGAGAGAGCTCATTCAAGAAGCCATTGAAAAGGTAGATCATCTGCAAGTGAGAAAACAACTCAACAGGAGTGCAAGCATGGTAGTACCTTGATCTCAGACTTTAATCCTCTGTAATATAGAGAGCTAATTAAAACATCAGCCCTATAAGTCCAAGCTGACTACAATATATGCTTAAATAATTTAATTACTGAATGTTAAAGTAACTTAAATAAGTTAATTCTAAAATGTTTAGTACATTTCCAAGCATATAATAAATGCTTAATATTTAATTGAAATTTCTTATTATTGTATGTGGTAGGGGTATATATGACATAATCCACATATAGCAGTCATAAAACTGCTTCTAGAGGGATTTTTGTTTTGTTTTGTTTTTCTAGACATGGTTTCTCTGCAGCCCTGGCTGTCCTGGAACTCACTCTGTAGACCAGACTGGCCTTGAACTCCGAAATCTGCCTGCCTCTGCCTCCCAAGTGCTGGGGTTAAAGGTGTGCACCACCACACCCAGCAAACTGGTTCTCTTTTTCAACCTTTATTTGGGTTCCAGCAATGAAGGTTGTTATGCCAGGCTGACAAAGCAACATCCCTGATCTGCTAAACGATCTATGCCCATCCCTTACTTTTTGATACAATCCTTCTGTGTAGCTCAGTATGCTTTCCATTGTTTGACCACCACAAACAGTGATTGCAGTCATATATAACTACAACATAGCATGTGTGACTCACACATAGTGTGAGTGCATGGCCTTTTTATTCATAGATTTTCCTAGGGTCACATAGTGGGCCATCTCCAAAGAAAAACAGCAACCTAAACTACTTAGAAGCATACACACAGAAGCATAAGTGTTACCATTTGTTTCTTTTAGTTTTTAAAGTTGAAAAATTTACTCAGAAATATCATCTTCGGAATTGTACTAGTCACTTCATACTGGCTGTGATAAAGTATTGTGACCAAAAGCAACTTAAGAAAAAAAGGTGTTAATTTTAACTTACAGTTTCAAAGTGGTAGAGTTCATCATAGTGGGGAAGGCATGGCATAGCTGCAGAAGCAGACAGCTGGCTGATCACATGTTAACCTCACACAGGAAGCACAGACATGAAAGAGGAAGTTGAACAAAGCTATAAATTCTCAAACTCGACTCCTCTTCCCCCTAGTGAAATACTTCCTCCATCAAGACTTTACTTCTGGGCCTGGCAGTGGTGGCACATGCCTTTAATCCCAGCACTTGGGAGGCAGATGCAGGTGGATTTCTGAGTTCGAGACCAGCCTGATCTACAGAGTGAGTTCCAGGACAGCCAGGACTGCACAGAGAAACCCTGTATCAAAAAACAAACAAACAAACAAACAAAAAAACAAAACAAAAAAAAAACAAAAAAAAAACCAAACAACAAAAGACTATACCTTTGAAAGGTTTTGTAACCTCCCCTAAGTGTGGCACCCACTAGGGACCATAAACCTGAAGGGGGGTGGGGTATTTTCAATGAAACAACTGTAGGAGATATATATACAAATGATAGTTCTTTTAAGGACAGTAAATAAAATCTATTCTTAGTCTACAGACGTTGAATTCTTAGTGTACAGAAGATGTACAATGAACTGTCTATATAAAAATATTAGCATATACAATATGCTAGTTATCTGGTTGATTATATGTTTGGCAAGCCTCTGGTATATTTAGAAGACACCTACTTACCTATTGATTCAGGATTCTACTAGTCATCAGAAGTATTCAGAGCATAGTTGAAGGCTTTGTGTTATGGCAATGGATAAGGCTTCAGACCTGGTAAAACAAGTTTGTGTTCATCAGTTTGCATGATGAAATAAAAATGCCTCTGCTGTGATTAAGAACATATAAAGATATGGGTATTAATGCTCTGAATCCTTGCTTATTTACTTGGCACCATAAAGTACTTGCCTTGCCAGGTAGCTGTATTTTTCTCTATCTTGACCTTAAACCAAAGGCGTCTTGTCCATTGGTCTTTTACCATACATACATTTGCCAGCTCTACAACCACAAGGTAAATCTTTATAACGGCATCATTCACATTAACGAACTGATTTGATTCAGAATGAAACAGCAGATAGCAGAACCAGAATTAAAACTTTCATTTAGGTATGAGCTATTTGAGATGTTCTGTAGTAATTTCCACAGTGGCTTATCTATTGAATGAATCTTGTTAGAAGCTGTAGGAAAAACCCTGTGAAAAGCAAGTGGGCTACAATGAGGAAGAATTACTCTTTAATTAGAATTTTGCAGATAATTAAAACAAGTTATTCATTAGAATTATAAAATTAGACTATACTGGTACAGTATATACAATGAAATGGTGTTTTAAAACATATGCATATCTATAAATATAAACATGCACATAATCATTATACACATCTAATACATATCATGCATTAGATGTGTCTAATGCATATATTATACATGTACATACTGATCAGCCTTTGCAATAGAAGACAGAGAAAATGTTTATTTTGAAGACAATACAATATTTATTATGTTTAAAAACTAGCAGTCTCTGAGAAAGAGAGATTCCTCAGTATATAACATGCTTACTGTGAAACTGAGGACTCCTGTTTAACTTTTTAGCACTCACACCAAAAAAAAAAAAAAAAAAATCAGGGTTTGTTGGACATCTGTAACCTCAGTGCTAAAAAGATAAGAGGCAGATGCCTGCAGTTAGCCAAACCAGACTAATCAGTGTCCTCCAGGTTCAGTGAAAGACACTATATCAAACATAAGGTAGAAAGCAATTGAGGAAGATGCCTGATATAAACCTTTTATCTTAGCACACATGTGAGCACACATGCAGAGGCATTCATATAGTCACATGCACACACCTGTGCCAGCATCAGAGATGAACCTGCTCACTAGTAGATGATTAATATATATGTATCTTAAACTTCCTATAGGCCAGGATATCCCTGAGTTTGGGAGTATATAGGTAGACACCTACTTCATTAGTATATAGATTAATGAGGTAGGTCAAGAAATTTTACATCCACTAAGGAGAAAGGTAAAGAAGAAAGCAATCAAGAGAAAGAAGCCACTCTGTACTTATATTTAAGACTCCAAAGTTTTATTTACTTAGCATGGAGATAATGCTGTCAAAAAGAAAGAAGCTCTAATAGCAAGCAGAGGTTAGTTTGAAAAGGCTTCATTTCCTCCAGTGAAGTAGGGGCTAAGGTGTCATTATTTCCCCTCAAACAGTAATATCAAGTAAACAGAAACTGACTCTGAGCAAGGAAAATTAAAAAAACATGAGCTCTTGGGATATGGGTATTGTAGCGTCTTATTGTCTTTGTTTCCTATATGCACAATACACATGGTTTATTTTTGGAACTGAACTGACACCTTGTTGGAACAAGCCATAATCTATGCTTGTGGCTGGCATTCAGGGACAGAGTACATGTTTCTTCACCGCTGGAAATGGGTCAAATATAAGAACACAGTTTTCATTTCTGGCTGGCTTTCTAAATAAAGGGCAAAAACTAAAGACAGTTAATAGTCCCCCCCCCTTTCATGTATGTTTTCCTACTGACATTTTGAGATTGTAACTATGATTTTGGAGGTAGAATAAGGGAAGCAGTGACTTTTATTTCAAATGCTAAGGGTCCTAAAACAAACTTTTATAAATGTATTCAAAATACATTGTAAAATTCTCATCAATTTATTTTAACTATTCTTCAAATATGCATTCACTGTGTATCCACTGAACAAAATCTCCCCTGCCCTCCTCTCTCTCCTGTCTATCTCTGTCTCACCATCCAAAACAGTGAAGAGTCGTATAAAAGATAGAACTCCAGTGAAGAGCTTCCTGCTTCTGGGGAACTTACACATGTGCATTTGGATAGGATTGATGCATTTATGTGCATGAATAACAGTAAACATGCCTGAAGCAGTGAATGACTGTGTCTCTAAGCAGCCAAGTATTCACAGTGTCATGAATTCCTAGGATGAGGTTTCAAGTTAAATTGGAACTTTCTCATTATGCAGGAAACAGCTTTAATTTTTGTGCTCAATAAGCTATATAATGTATGTTCATGGGATAAGGAGCCTCCAAAAAAAATGAGTGGCTTTGCTGACTGACACTGGGAAGTAAAAGCTTTTCAAGATTTGACTTCTTATTTATTTGTATTTGCAAATAACATGTATGCTGTCTTCATACATGCTGCTAGGTTCTCCTATGAAACACAGGCAAACATATACATGCATGCATGAGTGCATATGTGCAGTTTGTTCTCACAAGCATTTCATCATAAAGCCACCTGTCCACCTCTCCCAGTGCTGATGTGACTGACCCACAGGCTGATTGTTGTGGAGGCACACTTGTCTGTAGAAGAGTAGCCACTTAAGTCACTTTCCATTTGTACATTGTGCCCAGGATCTGAAAGAGGTATTTTTAATAATGGCAGTTGTGTTGTGAAGTGACTCACATGCCAACAAAAAATTCATATTGATGGCAGGAGAATTACATAGTAGATCATCACCTTTCTTAGTCATGTGTGTCTGTGTGTGTATATCTGTGTGTTTGTGTACATGTGTGTATGAAAACACACACACACACACACACACAAACACACACACACACACACACACACACACACACACACACACACACAAGACAGATTGACACAGATCCCAGACTGGTCTTGAACTCCGTATCTTCCTTCTTCTGGCTCCCAGTACTGGGATTATCCATGCACATCACTCTGCTTGGCTTTTCCTTACTCATATTTTATACCACATTATGAAGCTTCACAGATACAAATTGATACATTCTGTGTTATGATACTGTATACAGAAATATAACATCTAGAAAACATTATTTTCTAAATAGGAGATAAAAATCTTTTTGTAAAAACCTATACTTAAAGAGTGTTGGGTAAAATTTAGTAACTGGTGTTTATGTAGTTAAAGAAAACATTTAGTAAGTGGTTTAAGGGAGCTAATTAATTTCTCACGGACATAATTAATGAAGACAGGATCTGATTTTGCAGTGAAAAAGAACAGTTATTGTTTTATTTCAGGTCTCTTCATATGGAAACACTGGTGACAGAAATACTGATTTTAATTCATTTCTTCATGTAATCCTTCTACAAATGCAAACCATGTTAATTTAAACATGCTTGGAAAACAGATAAACTTGAAAGCTAATATTACCATCCCAAATTAGGTGAAGGTGCGTAAAAGACAAGAAAGACAAAATTTCATTATATATGCTTCAAGAGGGATTTTTCACAAACTCATAGCCCTTTCAAATAAAATGATGAATGTTTCTTTGATTCTAATTGATAAGTGTTATATATAAAAGAGTTCTTGCCTTCATTCTTATCAAAACTGTGGGGATTTCCAATGATAGGATAATATTATGTGGGTGGCAATGTCTCAGAAGAATAGGGAGCTTATCAGTATTTACTTAGGTTCTATTACATTCAGAGCCATAAAAGCAACTCTACTCATGAATGTACAGCCAGTCAAGGATATTGCCTCTTCCCCCCAAAGAGGCTTGATATTAAAGGAGTGCAGTGAATAAGCTCAAATCATGAAGTATTTCCAACAATGGAACAGTTTTCCTTCAAATTCCACATTGTAGACAATATTTTATGAAGAATCACTGGCTGTCCTTTAAGTTTGAGAGGTAAGAGTAATAAAAATTGTGATAAGGATTATTAATTTTCTTACAAATTTTATTCCATTTTGTTTTTATTATTAAAACACTTCATGATAATATCTACCTTCAATGAGTTCTGACTGTAGGTTAATGATCACCACTGTTGTGTCAATAGATATTTTTATTATTTCAACTTGTAGATAATGAAACAGAAGCTAGTAGAGCCTGCCCCAAATCAAACAGCAGAAACAAGTCTTAAGTTTATGCCATTCCAATTTGAAAGAAAATTTGTACTAGTTTGCTATTTCTACTGTAAGAAGTTGCCACAAGACTGAATTATTCTGAAATCACAGAAAATAACATTTTATAGTTCTAGAGTTCAGAAGTCCAAAAGGAGTCTCCCTGTGCTAAAATCAAGGTGTCAGCAGGACCACCTTTCTCTGTTCGCCAGGAACACCCTCCCCCTTTGTTTTTCTGGCTGCATGAACTTTCCCTACTCTCCTCAAACTTGACACTGTCATCTCATTTCCTTTTTGGACACTTCTGGCCCTCCCCCAGATGTTAAGTGTCCTCACCAGAATGTAGATAAAATAATATCCTTAATCACAGCCCCTATCCTTCAAGTTGCCTCATCTTATTGAGATCAGTGGAAGAAGCCTGAGATAGCTTAGCCATCTTGTCTACATTCTTGCCCCTTTCCTGGGAGCACATGCTTCCAAGGAAGTAATATAGTACATGCTGATGAGTGTGCACACAGATCAGAAAACAGTCAATGTGTATTTGCTAATTCCATTTTTGCTATGTTTAAAATATTTGTTATTTACTTAGTAATTTTAAAGAGATTTTAAATGATACTTATATTCATTGGACATATAGGTTCTTAAGATTTTAAATACCAAATTAACTCCTTAAGGCTAGCTGTATGTTCCTCTATACTTAAGCCACTCAACATTTTCTTTTTACAAGGAATTTTGTTCCTATTGTCTCTCTTCCACTGTACTATCTTCCAACAGCTGCTTTTTGTTCTATGACCTTTTTTTTTTCTGAATCAAGTGTCTCTCTGCTTAACTATCTTGTAATAAACTGATACACTTGATTGTATTTTGTCAATTTACTTTCCTGTAAAGTAGACTATACACTATTCAGGTGACCTTTTCCTTGAATGGAGTTCTTTTTATGAAAATATGTCTCTTTTTCTTATTGTGGATTAGTAGTACCATCACAGTGCTGTCTTTTGCTCTGACCAAGAACAAATGTTACCTTGGCTATACATGTATGAGATTGCATGTTTCTGTAGCTTGCTTATTTTACACACACACACACACACACACACACACACACCACAAGGATACACATAGATTTCATGTATTTAATGCTTTTATTCTTATTTTTATGATTTTTTAACTCTTATTTTTTAAGAAAAATTTCTTTGCATATTAGTTTAAATATATGCATGTATTTAAGCAACATATCCTCAGACTGGCATATACTCTATATATTCATATAAATGCATCTTATATAATTTAAATTTATATACTAAATATATTTATATACACATTTATGTTTAGTTCACATTGTTTTCTATATATTTCTATATATTTATAAATGCTTACCGTAGGGTACTGCTATTGGATGGGGTCATCATTCATAATTAGCCCAATATTGAAAATTAAAGAACAGCCACATCTCCCACATCTGTCAACTCATGACCTCCAACTTTGCTATTGTTTCTTGTCATGCATATGTCTGTTTTGTGTTACACAGGTGGTCACTGTACCAGATCAACTTTCTCTATGTATTTATTGATCAGCTCCTTGAAGAAGGTTATTTTTCAGAATTCTTATTCTTGTCTTAACATGTTTCTTAAGCCAGGTGTCTCTTACTTATTCATGAAATGTATGAGTGCTCATTTTGTAGCAAGCATCTTACTAAAGACATTCCCTCATCCCTCATTACCTGCCCTTGTTTTATTGGGACAGTCCCATCATGGCCCATGGTTACTCAGCATTTACTGGGACTTCTTTTCTAACACTGTGTAATTAGGAAACAGTCAACTGCTATCAACATTTTCTTTCCACATGTTCTCCCCTCTTTCATTCCCTTCTTCTCTCTGTGCTTCTTTCTATTTTTTTCTTCTTTTTATTCCAAATATTGAGGATAAAACTGAGAGGAGTGTTATCTGATACTGTTACTGGGTATGACGTATGAAATATGTCATAAAATAAAAGGCAAAATAGAAACTCCCAAGGCAGTGAGATGGATACAGCATCTCCTACTAGGTGCTAGGAGAGATTATGAGACGTAGAGGCTCTCTCATTTTGCTAACATCCTAACCTCATTGATTTTTCCAGAATTAGTAAAGATATAAGTTAGAAAGAAGACAGTGATCAGGGGCATGAGAGATGAGGCTGAGGAGTTGCAAATGTGGCCAAAATTCACATGTATGAAAATGTTATAATAAAATACTCACTGTATACTTGGTATATAATAATAAAGAAGACCAAACATTTCAGTGTTTTTTGAAATAGGATTGATCTTTGGGTCACCTTCATTTACTTTCATTAGATACATGCCGGTGTGCCATTAAAATTCAGCTATACATAAAGTAAGAACATTTTTATTCCAGCAGACCTGGATTTGATTCCCAGAACCTACACTCATCAGTAATTCCAGTTTCAGAAGGTCTGAAGCCCTCTTTTGCCATCTGTAGACAATGTATACATACTGGATGTGCATGCATACATGATCTACACAAAGACAAAACATCCATACATATTAAGAAAATTTCCAGCCAGGCATGGTGGCACACTCCTTTAATCCCAGCACTCGGGAGGCAGAGCCAGGAGGATTTCTGAGTTCGAGGCCAGCCTGGTCTACAAAGTGAGTTACAGGACAGCCAGGGCTATACAGAGAAGCCCTGTCTCGAAAAACCAAAAAAAAAAAAAAAAAAAAAAAAAATTTCCTGGAAGTGTAACACATCAGTGAGGACCTGTACCCTAGTGAATTTGCAACTTTGGATGTAACTTTCACAAACATAGCCAATTTTTGAGTCATGTTCTACAAAATCTGGGCTGCTAGAGGGATTTTTTTAGAATCCATACTAATAGTGGATATTCTAAATAATGTACATTCACATTACATTTGAAAAGAAATTATTGGTTAATCTCTTTTCTTGAAATAAAAATGTCACATATACTTCTATATGAGTGTATAAACAACAATATATGATATTTAATAATTTTGTCGCTTATAATATAGAAAATAATAATTATATTCATATCACATATATAATTATGTAACATAATATGTGATTTGTAATTATATCTTTTCTCTGGTGATAATCGTGCGTGGTGCCTAGGGTGTAGTTTGGAATAGCATTTACTACTCCACCTGTCATTCCATTCTCTTAACTCCCTTGTACATTTAACATTAAGTATTACTTGGTTGTACCTGTATTCCTTGCTACCATTTTGCTCCATCTTCTTTACTGGCTTGTTTCCTAGGGACTGACTAGTACTGTTTTCTCCTAGAAAGGTCTTCTTTTGGTCTATTCAAATAAAAACATGGAGTTCTGATTGGGATTTAGATTGAAGTATACGCTGGAGGAACAAGAAAACTCTGGTAAATTGTCTGGTACACAAGAAAGCATGCCAGGTCATTCCGGTCATTATATCATTCTGACTCTGCTAATCAATGCAGTTACCAGGTCTGGGGAAATGTACTCTACCCATCCCAGAGTCACAGTAAACTACAGCGCAGGGTGTGGGTATGGAATCAACCCATTAGGAAGTGAATAATTGAGACAAAAATGTAATCTCTATGGGGAGGAAACTGTAATAATGGCCTATAGTGTTGTTGCTGTTCTTGGTGTTCTGTTTGCTTGTTTTGTTATTATCAGAAGCTGTCTCATACTTTTCAAAGCAGTTTCCCTTATTAAAATGAAAACGTTACTCATCAACTTGCTTGCATTTACCCTTGAAGATCTTATCTTAGTAATGATAGAAAAAGAGAAGAAAGGACTACAGTCTCCCTGTAAATATCAGACATATTATTGAATATCATACTTGTCATTGAATATTCCAGAGACACCTGATTTCCAACAAACCCCAGTCATTTCTTGGATTCCTTTTTTAATGGCCCTATACCAATTCTTCTTGGATTATCCTGACATTTTTCTTTCTCTAATCCTTTAATATATATTAATGTAATAGGTTTAAGTTTAGGGTCTGTGAGCTGGGTGAGTGCTCTACCTTTGAGCTCCAGCCTTATTCTTTTTACTTTCATTCTGAAGTAGGATCTCTGTGAGTCTCAAACTGGCCCACTTTAAGTGTAAGATCTGCCTACCCCAACCTCCCAACAACCAGAGACTAAAGGTTTACACCATTAAATAAGGAAATTGTCTCCTCACTTCATTTAATTTAACTGAGAGACTTCACTTTTAACTAAAACGTTGACTTGCAAAAGCCTGGAGGCTGAAGCATCTTACTTTAAGAGAGAAATCTGAGAGTGCCTGTACTTAGAAGTTTCAGATGTTAAGTTCTGGCTTCCATTGACTACAGGATAAAACTAAAATATCTTCAGATAATATCTAAGTACTTTATGACTGCACTCCACCTGGGAAACCTACAATTTCTAGCTATTTTTCCTTATCAAACGCTCAGTGTTTCTAGAAAACATACTTCAAAACTAACACTTGACTGGGTATTGTGGCATTTACATAAAATCCTAGTATTCAAAGATGATGGCAGTAGGATTGTGAGATGAGGATCAGCCTGTGCTACCTAGGAAAATGTAGATTTAAAAACAAAAACAAACAAGCCAAAAAACCAAACAAACACTTTTCCTTTACTCTTCAGATGATTCAGTCACTGTTTTTAGAGTGTCACAAACTGTCTTCTTTATTCACCAAATCTGGATCTGTTTTCAAGAACCAAATCAAAAGTTTGCTTTATTCTTTGGCCATTCCTGTCTCATAAAAGGAGTTAGTGATCCTTCCCTGGGGTTTCAGAGCATGTTGGTCAACTATGTCTTAAAGGATTTATTCCATGTGGAAAGGGATGTAGCTCTGTGATACCTCCAACCCCCAAACAAACACAAGTCATGAACAGCATCCTTGGTACATTCTCAGTACCTTATCCAATATGTGAATGAGCTTGTGTACATGTGTCTTATGAATATACATTTATGTAAATGTATTTTATTAATACTTCATTTCCTATTGTAAAAACAAAAGATATTTTGTAAAATTTTTATTTATAAATTTTAATTTATAAAATTTAGGTGTGTTAGCAACTAATAATAATATATGGCATTACCCCATACTGGGGCATATGATCCTTGCAAGACCAAGGGCCTCTCCTCCCATTGATGAACGACTAGGCCATCCTCTGCTACACATGCAACGAGAGACACAGCTCTGGAGGGTACTGGTTAGTTCATATTGTTGTTCCTCCTATAGGGTTGCAGACCACTTTAGCTTCTTGGGTACTTTCTCTAGCTCCTTGATTAGGGGCCCTGTGTTCCATTCAATAGATGACTGTGAGCATCCACTTCTGAATTTGCCAGACGCTGGATAGTCTCACAAGAGAGAGCTATAGCAGGAGCCTGTCAGCAAAACATTCCTGGCATATGCAATAGTGTCTGGGTTTGGTGGTTGTATATGGGATGGATCCCCAGGTGGGGCAGTCTCTGGATGGTTCTTCCTTCCATCTCAGCTCCAAACTTTGTCTTTGTAAATCCTTCCATGGGTATTTTGTTCCCCATACTAAGAAGGAGCGTAATAGCCACAATTTGGTTTCTTCTTGAGTTTCATGTGTTTTGCACATAATATCTTGGATATTCTAAGTTTCTGGGCTAATATCTGCTTACCAGTGAGTGCATATCATGTGTGTCATTTGTGATTGGGTTATCTCACTCAAGATGATATCCTCCAAATCCATCCATTTTCATAAGAATTTAATGAAGTAATTGTTTTTAATTGCTGAATAGTACTCCGGGTATGGCCGTCTCTAGATGCCCTCCAGGTCCATCCATTTGCCTAGGAATTTCATAAATTCTTTCTTTTTAATAGCTGAGTAGTACTTCATTGTGTAAATGTACCACATTTTCTGTATCCATTCCCCTGTTGAGGGACATCTGGGTTCTTTCCAGCTTCTGGTTATTATAAATAAGGCTGCTATGAACATAATGGAGCATGTGTCCTTATTACAAGTTGGGCCAGGAAGCCGGAGTGGGTGGGTTGGGGAACAGGGTCGGGGAAGGGTATAGAGGGCTTTTGGCATAGTATTCGAAATGTAAATGAAGAAAATATGTAATAAAATTAGAAAATTTCAAAGATGACCCACAAAGAAATTATATTTAAGGAATTATACATGCTAATTTCTGACTTAACCATTTTACATTGTATAGATGTATTGAATTATAACCTACCACCCCAATAAATTTGTACAATCACTGTGTCAGTAAAAAATAAAGTGGAGTAAAAAGAAAAGAAAAGAAAAGGAAATATATGCATGATAAGTATTGTTTTCCATTGCTTAAAAAACTTTTGTTAATATTTTAGGATTGTTTCTTTAAATAATTAATAAATTCTTTAACCACATGAGATGTATTATTTTCAAAATGTAATTGTAGAAATTCATATAATTGCTTCTCTATCACTCTAGAGTTTGCATTCCCTCAAGAGTCATTTTATCTTACTTTATGCCTTGTCCAAGACATAGAAATCGTTTAGTTTTGTGCATCTTCACTATAGTAGAAACAGACTTTTGATTTAAAATTCTTCAGTGAATTAGGAAAGTGTAGCTGCTGTCAGTGAACAAGAACACATGTTGTGTTCTACTAATATCAGTACAGAATGTTTGCATTAAGGATATTTTATAGCATATCTTCCTAACTGGCTTTTACTTTTGCACTTTATAAGCTATTGCTATAGGTCCAATCTGAAAAGAAATTCAGTCAATCAAATAATGTTACAGTGCTTGCACTGCACAGGGTTGCAAGGGGTTAAATCATTTTGATCTGTTTCTTCTTCTTCTTCCTCTTCTTCTTCCTCTTCCTCCTCCTCCTCCTCCTCCTCCTCCTCCTCCTCCTCCTCTTCCTCCTCCTCCTCCTCCTCCTCCTCCTCCTCCTCCTCCTCCTCCTCCTCCTCCTCCTCTTCTTCTTCTTCTTCTTCTTCTTCTTCTTCTTCTTCTTCTTCTTCTTCTTCTTTTCTCTTTATAGTAAACCCAATAACTTCTTGTCTGATCTCATTATGATCCTTGTCACAACTCTCTGACTTTTATTCACTCATGTGCTCCATGACTCATTCTTCTCTGGCACCACAAGCACTATAATAATGCCCTAACTTGTTTGGGTGATCTTCTTGATAAAATCCAGAAAATTTCTCAATATAATGGGAAGACAATCAAAATAAAAAATGCTTGAAGGGTTCAGGTAGTGGGACATACTATTTATTTTTCATTATGTGCCAGAATATCAAAATTCTGACATGCATACTTTTGATTTAGTTCATAATGAACCCAAGGAAAAATTGAAAATTTGAATTATTCCACTGCCAGTGGGGACTGTATATCATGAGGAGGAAGCCAGCTCATATAACCAACTCTGTACCATTATCTTCAGAGTGTCAGGCAGTCTTCCTTTTGTTTCATTTTCTGTAGGGCATTTAAGTAATTCATTAACTGTGTGGTTATTTTATATTAGCAATCTCATGTGGAACTGTAGAAAGACGTGTGATGTAATCTTCTGTGAATTTGAATGGCTAGTAATGATGTTTGATGTTGGAGTGATTCAGATATTTTAAGGTACTTTCCTAGAAATTATCTCCTAGATTCAATAGCCCTCCACAATAAACAGTAGAATTCTCAAAATTTCCCTATCTGGTCTTCTTCATTCAGCTCTGCTTCTGTTTCATTGTTCTTCCCTTTGAAAGAAGACAATTTGGAGCGGAGGAAAGGGTACAAGAGTGTGAATCCAGGTAATTCAGTCCATCTTGTCTTGTCGAATTAGTTTGACTTGAGGGATCATTTCCCTTCTCTGGACCTTGGTTTTCTAATTGGAAAAACAGGAATAATGTTGTGATATTAGTTTGTGATAATGTTGTAAAGATTAGGTCAGGAATAAACAAAAGCTATGAACAGAACAGACCAAGCCACTTAACTTTTCTCAAGGGAAGCTGTCAAAGCACAAAGAAAAAAGACTTTGATATATGTTTCTCAGTCATAGATGTGGAGTAGACAATCAATTTTCTCAGTTTCATTTTCTTGTATGAAAAATGGGTATAGAACTATGTACCTTTCATAGGTATTGAATATGTTACATGTGTATTACTCTTATCACAGCTCTAAATACAAAAAGAATGTTCTTCTATATTTATTCTCTGTACCCCAACCCCAATGAATCTGTGTAGCATTGAAGGTAAGCATAAGGCTGAAGATTGAAGACTTGTGATTTTATTATTTACAATGCATTGAGGAGACCCAATGGCTTAGTGGATAAAAAGACCTGAGTTTAAATCCCTAGCACTCACATAGAACCAAGCATGGCTTCTTGTTCCTATAATCCCAGCATTGGTTTGATGGGTAAAGACAGGTAGATCCTAGGACTCTGACAACCAATCAGCCAAGGCAAAGTGGCAAGAATAAATCCAGCAAGAAATTTCATCTCAGAACACAAGGTTCAAGAAAAATAGAAAACATCTGACATCCTTCTCTGGATTTCACACACATGAACCAAGGGTACAAACACAGAGACACACAGACACAGATACAGACACAGACACAGACACAGATACACACACACACACACACACACACACACACACACACACACACACAAACACACACACAAAATCATTCAGCATTGAGAATTCTCTTTTTCATAGTCATATATTGTGGTCTTTATTGTGGCAATAGAAGAGGATCTAGGAGCTACTCATTGCTCATTTGAGAGAGGATTAGAACCATCTAGACAAAAGTGAATATTAAATACTGAGACATATTAACAATTTGCAAAAAAATACAAATATTGGAAACATGGTAAATTTTCTATTATTCTACCGAAGTCTAACTTTGTAAGCCAGTGAACATATTGAGGTTAGTTACAGGAGTATGGGTAAGGAGCTACATGAAAGAAAAGCCCACTTTGCTACAATGGATGACTGTTCATGAAACTTGCCTATTTGGAATTCTCTTCACACCTTGAAAGCAACTTGACTACTAGAAAGTTGCCTCTTGAGGTGAGAGCAGTATCTTGTATCTGGGGTCACTCAGAGACCAGTCCATGCAGGAGAGCTCACAGGCCTCAAAACCAACAGAGCTGCTAGGACAGGGTCTCTTCGGAGCTTCATCTTCAGCCAGGAGGCAAAGCTGAGCGCCACACCTCTGTTCACCTTCCCTGAAAAAGGAGAACTTGTCTGCAGAGAGTGCTCTGACTACTGGGACTGAAGAAACAGTTGGACTCCCAGGATTGCTGACAGAGGCTAACAGAATCACAGGAGGAACAAACTCTAGCCAGCAACACCTAGAACATATATCATCAGAGCTTACCAGATGGCAAAAGGCAAATGTAAGACTCTTACTAACAGGAACCAAGACAACTCAACAGCATCAGAACCCAGTACTCCAATCACAGTGAGTCCTGGACACCCCAACATCCGAAAAGCAAGATTCAGATTTAAAATCATATCTCATGATGCTGGTAGAGGAATTTAGGAAGGGCAATAATAACTAACTTTAAGTAATACAGGAAAACACTGCTAAACAGGTAGAAGATATTAAAGAGGAAGCACAAAAATCCCTCAAAGAATTACAGGAAGACACAACCAAACATGTGATGGAACTGAACAAAACCATCCAATCTCTAAAAATGGAAGTAGAAACAATAAATAAAACCCAATGGAAAACAACTCTGGAGATAGAAATTCTAGGAAAGAAATCAGGAACCAAAGATATGAGCATCAACAACAGAATATTAGAGATGGAAGAAAGAATCTCAGGTGCAGAAGATTCTATAGAAAACATGGAAAAAACAATCAAAGAAATTACAAATTGCGAAAAGATCCTAACTCAAAACATCCAGGAAATCCAGGACACAAATGAAAAGACCAAACCTAAGGATAATAGGTATAGATGAGAATGAAGATTTTCAACTTAAATGTCCAGTAAATATTTTGATAGTTTTGCTGGGTATAGTAGCCTGAGCTGGCATTTGTGTTCTCTTAGGGTCTGTATAACCTCTGTCCATGATCTGCTGGCTTTCATAGTTTCTGATGAGAAGTCTGGTGTAATTCTACTAGGTCTGCCTTTATATGTTACTTGACCATTACTTACTTCTTACTTTTTATTTCCTTACTTCTCTTAATATCAATGGACTCAATAACCCAATAAAAAAACATAGAATAACAGACTGGCTACATAAACAGGACCCAACACTTTTTTTATTTGATTCTTTTTTTTAATTAGATGTTTTCTTTATTTACATTTCAAATGCTCTCCTGAAAGTTCCCAGATGGCCAGTATCCATCTGTCATGAACAAGGCTTCCTCATAGGGTATGAAAGTCCTGGGACCTAAGTGTGTTTGAGAGCTGCAAATGATGTCACCTGTGATAGAATCTTGGGGGAGGGGTCTTAATGTTCATTTTACTTAGTTGTGCCATAATAAATAAAATATGTATAGATGAGAATGAAGATTTTCAATTTAAATGGCCAGGAAATATCTTCAACAAAATTATAGAAAAAAAAATTTCTAACCTAAAGAAACAGATGTCCATGAACACACAAGAAGCCTACAGAATTCCAAAATGACTGAACCAGAAAAGAAATTCCTCCCAAAAATAATAATCAAAACAACAAATGCACTAAATAAAGATAGAATATTAAAAGCAGTAAGGAAAAATGGTCAAGTAACATATAAAGGCAGACCTGTTAGAAATACACCAGACTTCCCCTCAGAAACTATGAAAGCCAGCAGATCCTGGACAGAGGTTATACAGACTCTAAGAGAACACAAATGCCAGCTCAGGCTACTATACCCAGCAAAACTATCAATTACCATAGAAGGAGAAAGCAAGGGATTCCATGACAAAACCAAATTCACACATCTTTCCACAAATACTGCCCTTCAAAGACTAATAAGCAGAAAACTCCATCACGAGGGAAATTATGCCCTACAAAAAGCAAGAAAGTAATCCTTCAAGAAAACTTAAAGAAGATAGCTGCAAAACCAAATCACAACTGTGACAACAAAATAATGGGAAACAACAATTACTTTTCCTTACTTCTCTTAATATCAATGGACTCAATATCCCAATAAAAAGACATAGAATAACAGACTGGCTACATAAACAGGACACAACATTTTTTTTATTTGATACATGTTTTTAATTATATATTTTCTTTATTTACATTTAAAATGCTATCCTGAAAGTTCCCTATACCACAACCCCCACACACCCTTTTCCCCTACATACCCACTCCCAATTCTTGGCCCTGGCATTCCCCTGTATTGGGGAATATAAAGTTTGCAATACCAAATGGGCTCTCTTCCCAATGAGGCCTGCTAGGCCATCTTCAGCTACATATGAAGCTAGAGACACAAGCTCGAGGGTTACTGGTAAGTTTATATTGTTGTTCCACCTATTGGGTTGCAGATCCCTTCAGCTCCTTGGGTGCTTTCTCTAGCTTCTCCATTGGGGGCCTCGTGTTCCATCCTATAGATGACTGCGAGCATCCACTTCTGTATTTGCCAGGCACTGGCATACCCTCATACATGATAGCTATATCAGGGTCCCTTCAGGAAAATCTTGCTGGCATATGAAATAGTGTCTGAGTTTGGTGGCTGATTATGGGATGGGTCTCCAGGTGAGGTAGTCTCTGGATAGTCTATCCTTTTTGTCTTGCCTCCAATCTTTGTTTCTGTAATTCCTTTCATAGTTATTTTGTTCCCTATTATAAGGAGGAATGAATACGTCACACGTTGATCTTCCCTCTTGTTGATTTTCTTGTGTTTTGCAAATTGTATCTTGGGTAATCTAAGTTTCTGGGCTAATATTCACTTATCAGTGAGTGCATAGCTAATGACTTCTTTTGTAATTGGATTACCTCACTAAGGAAGATATCCTCCAGATATATCCATTTGCCAAAGAATTTCATAAATTCATTGTTTTTAATAGATTAATAGTACTCCATTGTATAAATGTACCACATTTTCTGTATCCATTCCTCTGTTGAGGGACATCGGGGTTCTTTCCAAATTCTGGATATTATAAATAAGGCTGCTATGAGCATAGTGCAGCATGTGTTCTTATTACCAGTTGGAATATATTCTGGGTATATGCTCAGGAGAGATATTGCTAGATCTTCCTGTAGTACTATGTCCAATTTTCTGAGGAACTGCCAGACCGACTTCAAGAGTGGTTGTACAAGCTTGCAATCCCACCAACAATGGAGGAGTGTTCCTCTTTCTTCACATCCTTGCCAGCATCTTCTATCACCTCAAAATTTGATCTTAGCCATTATGACTAGTATGAGATAGAATCTGAAGGTTGTTTTGATTTGGATTTCCCCGATGATTAAGAACGTTGAACATTTTTTTCAGGTGCTTCTCAGCCATTCGGTATTCCTCATTTGAGAATTCTTGTTTACCTCTGTACTCCATTTTTTAATGGGGTTATTTGAATTTTTGAAGTCCAGCTTCTTGAGCTCTTTGTATATATTGGATATTAGTCCCCTATCAGTTTTAGGATTGGTAAAATGTTTTCTCAATCTGTTGGTGGCCTTTTTATCTTATTGGCAGTGTCTTTTGCCTTACAGAAACCTTGCAATTTTATGAGGTCCCATTTGTCAATATTTGATCTTACAGCACAAGCCATTGCTGTTCTGTTTAGGAATTTTTCCTGCTCTGCCCATGTCTTCGAGGCTTTTCCCCACTTTCTCCTCTATTAAATATAGTGTCTCTGGTTTTATGTGGAGTTCTTTCATCCACTTAGACTTGTGCTTTAAACAAGGAGATAAGAATGGATCAATTCACATTCTTCTACAGGATAGCCACCAGTTGTGCCAGAAACATCTGTTGAAAATGCAGTCTTTTTCCACTGGATGGTTTTAGCACCCTTGTCAAAGATCAAGTGACCATAGGAGTGTGTGCTCATTTCTGGGTCTTCAGTTCTATTCAACTGGTCTACCTGTCTGTCATTGTACCAGTACCATGCAATTTTTATCACAATTGCTCTGTAGTACAGCTCAATGTCAGGCATGGTGAGTCCCCCAGAGGTTCTTTTATTGTTGAGAATAGTTTTTGCTATCCTAGATTTTTTGTTATTCCAGATGAATTTGCAAATTGCCCTTTTCTAACTGAATGAAAAATTGAGTTGGAATTTTGATGGAAATTGCATTGAATCTGTAGATTGCTTTCGGCGAGACAGTCATTTTTACCATACCAATCCTGCCAATCCATGAGCATGGAAGATCCTTCCATCTTCTGAGATCTTTGAATAGTTCTTTTTGTTTTTGATTGGTTGATTTCAGCCCCAAGTTTGAATATTTCCTTCTGGCTACTCCTCTTGGGTTAATTTGCTTCCTTTCATTTTAGAGCGTCTAGGTGTGCTGTCAGACAGTTAGTGTATGCTCTCTCTAGTTTCTTTTTGGAGGCACTCAGGGCTAAGAGTTTTTCTTAGGAATGCCTTCATAAGTTTGGGTATGTTGTAGCTTCATTTTCATTAAACTCTAAAAAGTCTTTAATTTCTTTCTTTATTTCATACTTGACCAAAGAATCATTGAGTGTTGTTCAGTTTTGATGTGAATGTTGGCTTGCTATTATTTATGTTGTTATTGAAGAACAGCCTTAGTCCGTAGTGATCAGATAGGATGCATGGGATAATTTCAATATTTCTGTATGTGTGCTGGCCTGTTTTTTGACCAATTATATGGTCAGTTTTGGAGGAGGTACCATTAGGTGCTAAGAAGAAGGTATGTCCTTTTGTTTTAGCATATTATGTAGATATCTGTTAAATCCATTTCTTTCATAAGTTCTGTTAATTTCAATGTGTTTCTGTTTAGTTTCTGTTTCCAGAATCTGTCCAGAGATGAGAGTGGGGTGTTGAAGTCTGCCACTATTATTGTTTGATGTGCAAAGTGTGCTTCGAGCTTTACTAATGTTTCTTTAATGAATGTGACTGACCTTGTATTTGGAGCATAGATATTCAGAATTGAGAGTTCATCTTGGTATATTTTTACCTTTGATGAGTATGAAGTGCCCCTCCTTGTCTTTTTTGATAACTTTGGGTTGGAAGTCAATTTTGTTCAATTCCATTGCCTGTTTGGTTGTGCTTTCCTGCAGTTTTAAAAGGGATTTTTGTGTTCCATCTTTAAAGGCTACTTCTACCTCTTTAGCAATGTTTTCCTGTATTTAAATTTAAATTTAACTTTAAATTTTCTTTTTGTTTTGTTTTGTTTTTATTAAGTTTTTTATTAGGTATTTATTTCATTTAAATTTCCAATTCTATCCCAAAAGTCCCCCACCCACTCCCCTTCCCACTCCCCCACCCACCCACACCCACTTCTTGGCCCTGGCGTTCCCCTGTACTGAGGCAGATAAAGTTTGCACTACCAATGGACCTCTCTTTCCACTGATGGCTGACTAGGCCATCTTCTGATACATATGCAGCTAGAGACACGAGCTCTGGGGGTACTGTGTAGTTCATCTTGTTGTTCCACCTATAGGGTTGCAGATCTCTTTAGCTCCTTAGGTACTTTCTCTAGCTCCTCCATTTGGGGCCCTGTGATCCATCCAATAGCTGACTGTGAGCATCCACTTCTGTTTTTGCTAGACCCTGGCATAGTCTAACAAGAGACAGCTATGTCTGGGTCCTTTCAGCAAAATCTTGCTAGTGTACGCAATGATGTCAGTGTTTGGAGGCTGATTATGGTATGGATCCCTGGATACGGCAGTCTCTAGATGGCCCATCCTTTCATCTCAGCTCCAAACTGTGTCTCTGTAAGTCCTTCAGTGGGTGTTTTGTTCCCAATTCTAAGAAGGGGCAAAGTGCCCACACTTTGGTCTTCATTCTTCTTGAGTTTCATGTGTTTAGCAAATTGTATCTAGTATCTTGGGTATTCTAAGTTTCTGGGCTAATACCCACTTATCAGTGAGTATGTATTGTGTGAGTTCTTTTGTGATTGGGTTACCTCACTCAGCATGATGCCCTCCAGGTCCATCCATTTGCCTAGGAATTTCATAAATTCATTATTTTTTAATAGCTGAGTAGTACTCCATTGTGTAAATATACCACATTTTCTGTATCCATTCCTCTGTTGAGGGGCATCTGGGTTCTTTCCAGCTTCTGGCTATTATGAATAAGGCTGCTATGAACACGGTGGAGCATGTGTCCTTCTTACTGGTTGGAACATCTTCTAGATATATGCGCAGGAGAGGTATTGTGAGATCCTCCGGTAGTACTATGTCCAATTTTCTGAGGAACCACCAGACTGATTTCCAGAGTGGTTGTACAAGCTTGCAATCCCACCAACAATGGAGGAGTGTTCCTCTTTCTCCACATCCTCTCCAGCATCTGCTGTCACCTGAATTTTTGATCTTAACCATTCTGACTGGTGTGAGATGGAATCTCAGGGTTGTTTTGATTTGCATTTCCCTAATGATTAAGGATGTTGAACTTTTGTACAGGTGCTTCTCAGCCAGTCAGTATTCCTCTGGTGAGAATTCTTTGTTTAGCTCTGAGCCCCATTTTTTAATAGGGTTATTTGATTTTCTGGAGTCTGCCTTCTTGAGTTCTTTATATATTTTGGATATTAGTCCCTTATCTGATTTAGGATAGGTAAAGATCCTTTCCCAATCTGTTGGTGGCCTTTTTGTCTTATTGAAGGTGTCTTTTGCCTTGCAGAAACTTTGCAATTTTATGAGGTCCCACTTGTTGATACTTGATCTTACAGCACAAGCCTTCTTCTGTTCAGGAATTTTTCCCTGTACGCGTATCTTCAAGGGTTTTCCCTACTTTCTCCTCTATAAGTTTCATTGTCTCTGGTTTTATGTGGAGTTCCTTAATCCACATAGATTTGACCTTAGTGCAAGGAGATAGGAATGGATCAATTTGCACTCTTCTACATGATAACTGCCAGTTGTTACAACACCATTTGTTGAAAATGCTGTCTTTTTTCCACTGGATGGTTTTGGCACCCTGTCCAAGATCAAGTGACCATAGGTGTGTGGGTTCATTTCTGGGTCTTCAATTCTATTCAATGGGTCTACCTGTCTGTAGCTATATCATTACCATGCCGTTTTTATCACAATTGCTCTGTAGTACAGCTTTAGGTCAGGCATGGTGATTCCACCAGAGGTTCTTTTATCACGGAGAAGAGTTTTTACTATCCTAGGTCTTTTGTTATGAATCTGCAGATTGCCCTTTCTAATTACTTGAAGAATTGAGTTGGAATTTTGGTGGGGATTGCATTGAATCTGTAGATTGCTTTCGGCAAGATAGCCATTTTTATTATATTGATCCTGCCAATCCATAAGCATGTAAGGTCTTTGCATCTTCTGAGATCTTCTTTGATTTCTTTCTGCATAGACTTGAAGTTCTTATCCTACAGAACCTACAAGAGGTTCTTTTATCCTTGAGAAGAGTTTTTGCTATCCTAGGGTTTTGTTATTTCAGATGAATTTACAGATTGCCCTTTCTGATTCTTACGTTTGCCTTTTGCTATCTGGTAATCTCTACAGTTAGTTGTTATAGTTGTCTCTGTTTGGAGCTTGTTCCTCCTGTTATTCTGTTAGCCTCTGTCATCAGTCTTGGGAGTCCAGCTTTCTCCTGAGGCTCAGTGGTCAGAGTACTCTCTGCAGGCAAACTCTCCTCTTCTGGTGAAGGTGCATAGAGGTCTGGCGTTCGTACCTGCCTCCTGGCTGAAGATGACGTCCTTAAACAGGGTCTGTCCCAGAAGATGTGTTGCCTCTGCAGTCTGCACGCTCACCTGCACAGACTGTCTCTGAGGGATGCAGGACACAAGATGGCTCTCTTACCTGCTCTTGTGGTCAGAGCCCTCCTGGGCAGGCAACTCTCCCCTGGTGGGGAAGGTGCCTGAATGTCTAGATCCCAAAACTGGGTCTGTCCCAGAACCTGTACCATTTTTGCGTGTCTCAGAAGCTGTGTAGCTTCTGCAGTCCACATTCTCACATGCACAGACTGGTCTTTGAGGGACCTGGGACCCAAGATGGCTCTCTCACCTGTTCAGTCAGTGAGAGCCCTCCTGGGTGGGCACATCTCCTCTGGCAGGGAAGGTGCCCAGATGACTGTAGCTGGAAACGGCTTCTGTCCCAGAAGCTGTGTTACTTCTGTAGTCTGCTAGCTCACCTTTTGCAGTCCGCAAGCTGACCTGCACAGACTAGTCTCTGAGGGACCAGGGACCCAAGATGACTCACTCACCTGCCCCCAGGACCCAACATTTTGGTGCATACAGGAAACCCACCTCAGGGACAAAGACAGATACTACCTCAGGGTAAAAGGCTAGAAAACAATCTTCCAAGCAAATGATCTGAAGAAATGCTGGAGTAGTCATTCTAATATGAAATAAATTCAACTTCCAACACAAGGTTTTCAAAAAAGACAAGGAGGACACTTCATACTCATCAAAGCTAAAATCTTCCAAGATGAACTATCAATTCTGAATGTCTATGCTCCAAATGCAAAGGCATCCATGTTCATTAAAGAAACTATAGTAAAGCTCAAAGCACACATCACAAAATAATTGTGGGAGACTTCAACACCAGACTCTCACGAAATAAAAGATCCTGGAAACTAAACAGAGGCACAATGAAACTAACAGAAGATGTGAAATGAATAGATTTAACAGATAACTACAGAATATTTCATGCTAACACAAAAGTATATACCTTCTTTTCAGCACCTTATGGTAACTTTTCTAAAACTGACCATATAATTGGTCACAAATCAGGCCTCAACAGACATAAAATTATTGAAATTATCCCATGCATCCTATCAGATTACCAAAAACGAAGGGTGATCTTCAATAACAACATAAATAATAGAAAGCCAACATTCACATGAAAGCTGAGCAGCACACTACTCAATGATAACTTGGTCAAGGAAGAAATAAAGAAAGAAATTTAAGAATTTTTAGAGTTTAAAGAAAAGGAAGCCACAACATAACCAAACTTATGGGATACAATGAAAGCAGTCCTAAGAGGAAAACTAATAGCTCTGAGTGTCACCAAAAGGAAACTAGAGCGAGAATACACTTGTATCTTGATAGCACACTTAAAAGCTCTAGAACAAAAAGAAGCAAATTTGCCCAAGAAGAGTAGACGGCAGAAAATAACTAAACAATGGGCTGAAATCAACCAAGTGGAAACAAAAATAACTGTACAAAGAATAAACCTAACCAAGAGCTGTTTTTGTTTGTTTGTTTTTTCAGAAAATCAACAAGATATGCAAACCCTTAGCCAGACTAACTAGTGGGCACAGGGCCAGTATCCTAATTAACAATATCAGAAATGAAAAGGGAGGCATAAGAAAAGAAACTAAGGAAATACAAAATATCATCAGATCCTACTACAAAAGCCTGTACTCAACAAAACTGGAAATCCTGGATGAAATTGACAATTTTCTAGACAGACACCTGGTACCAAAGTTAAATCAGAATCAGATTAATGATCTAAACAGTCCCATGTTCCCTAAAGAAATAGAAGCAGTCATTAATAATCTCCCAACCAAAAGCAGCCCAGAACCAAATTGGTTTGGTGCAGAGTTCTATTAGACCTTCAAAGAAGGCCTAATTCCTATTCTCAAACTATTCCACAAAATTGAAACACTAAGCCACAATTACTCTGACACTTAAACCACACAAAGATCCACCAAAGAAAGAGAACTTCATACCAAATTCCCTTAAGAATATCTACTCAAAAGTACACAATAAAGTTCTTGAGTACTGAATCCAAGAACACATCAAAACGATCATCCATCATGATCAAGTAGGCTTCATCTCAGGGATGCAGGGATGGTTTAATATATGGAAATCCATCACTATAATCCACTATATAAACAAAGTCAAAAACAAAAAACACATGATCATCTTGTTAGATGATGAGAAATCGTTTGATAAAATCCAACAACAATTCATGATAAAAGTCTTGGAAAGATCAGGAATTGAAGGCCCACATATAAACATAATAAAAGCAACAATATACTGCAAACCATTAGCCAACATGAAACTAAATGGAGAGAAACTTGAAGCAATCCCACTAAAATCTGGGACTAGAGAAGGCTGTCCACTTTCTCCCTACCTGTTCAGTATAGTACTTGTAGTCCTACAGAGCAATTAGAGAGAGAGAGATAGATAGAGAGAGAGAGAGAGAGAGAGAGAGAGAGAGAGAGAGAGAGAGAGAGAGAGAGAGAGATCAAGGGGATATAAATGGGAAAGGAAAAAGTCAAAATAGCACTCTTTTCAGATGATATAATAGGATATATGTGACCCTAAAAATTCCACCAGAGAACTCCTAACCTGATAAATGGCTTCAACACAGTAGCAGAATATAAAATTAACTCAAAAAAGTTAGTGATCTTTCTCTAGACAAAAAGGACAAAGAGGCTGAGAAAGAAATTAGGGAAACAAAAGTCTTCACAATATTCACAGATAACTCTAAATAAGGAAGTTAAATATCTGTATGATAAGAACTTCAAGTCTCTGAAGAAAAAAAAAATTGAACAAGATCTTAGAAGATGGAAAGAACTCCCATGCCCATGGATTGGCAGGATTGGTATGGTAAAAATGGCTACCTTGCCAAAATGAATCTACAGATTCAATGCAATCCCCATCAAAATTCCAACTCAATTTTTCACTGAGTTATAAAAGGGCAATTTGCAAATTCATCTGGAATAACAAAAATCCTAAGATAGCAAAAACTATTCTCAACATTAAAAGAACCCCTGGGATAATCACCATGCCTGACCTCAAGCAATTGTGATTAAAACTGTATGGTACTGGTATAGCGACAGACAGGTAGATCAATGGAATAGAATTGAAGACCCAGAAATGAACACACACACCTATGGTCACTTGATCTTTGAAAAGGGAGCTAAAACCATCCAGTGGAAAAAAGGCAGCATTTTCAACAAATGGTGCTGGCTCAACTGACAGTTATCATGTAGAAGAATTCAAATTAATCCATTCTTATCTCCTTGTACAAAGCTCAAGTCTAAGTGGATCAAGGAACTCCACACAAAACCAGAGGCACTGAAACATATAGAAGAGAAAGTGGGAAAAAGCCTCGAAGATATCAGCACAGGGAAAAAATTCCTGAACAGAAAAACAATGGCTGTGCTGTAAGTTCAAGAATTGACAAATGGGATCTCATATAATTGCAAAGCTTCTGTAAGGCAAAAGATACTGTCAATAAGATAAAAAGGCCACCAACAGATTGGGAAAGAATCTTTACCAATCCTAATTCTGATAGGGGTCTAATACCCAATATGCACAACGAGCTCAAGAAGCTGGACTCCAGCAAGTCAGATACCCAATTAAAATATGAGATACAGAGCTAAACAAAAATTTCTCAACTGAGGAATACCGAATGGCTGAGAAGCACCTGAAAAAATATTCAACATCCTTAATCATCAGGGACATGTAAATCTAAACAACCCTGAGATTCGACCTCATACCAGTCAGAATGCCTAAGGTAAAATATTTAGGTGACTGCAGATGCTGCTAAGGATGTGGAGAAAGAGGAACACTCCTCCATTGCTGGTGGGACTGCAAGCTGGTACAACCTCGCTGGAAATCAGTTGCGCAGTTCCTCAGAAAATTGGACATAGTACTACTGGAAGATCCAGCAGTGCCTTTCCTGGGCATATACTCAGAAGAAGTTCCAAATTGTAACAAGGACACATGCTCCACTATGTTCATAGCAGCCTTATTTATAATAGCCAGAATCTGGAAAGAACCCAGATGTCCCTCAACATAGGAATGCATATAGAAATTGTGGTACATTTACATAACGGAGTACTACTCAGCAATTAAAAACAATGAACTTATGAAATTCTTAGGAAAATGAATGAATGAATACATGATATGCACTCACTGATAAGTGGATAGTACCCCAGAAACTTACAATACCCAAGATACAATTTGCAAAACACATGAAACTCAAGAAGAAGGAAGACCAAAGTATAGATAATTTGTTCCTTCTTAGAATCGTAAATAAAATACACATGGAAGGAGTTACAGATACAAAGTTCGGAGCTGAGAAGGAAGGAAGCACCATCCAGAGATGGCCCTACCTGGGGATCCATCCCATAAACAACCACTGAACCCAGACACTATTGCATATGCCAGCAAGATTTTGCTGACAGGACCCTGATATAGCTGTCTCCTGTTAGGCTATGCTAGTGCCTGGCAAATACAGAAGTTGGTGCTCACAGTTATCTCTTGGATAGAACACAGCGTCCCCAGTGAAGAAGCTAGAGAAAGTACCCATCGAAGTAAAGGGGTCTGCAACCCTATACAAGGAACAATGTTATCAACTAACCAGTACCACCTCCATAGCTCATGTCTCTAGTTGCCTATGTAGCAGAGGTTGGCCTAGTCAGCCATCAGTGGAGGAGTGGCCCTTGGTTTTTTGAAGATTATATGCCTCAATACAGGGAAACGCCAGGGACAGGAACCTGGAGTGGGTGGGTTAGGGAGCCGGGCAGGAGAGTGTATAGGGAACTTTTTGGGAGGAAACTAGGAAAGGGAATAACATTTGAAATATAAATGAAGAAAACATCTAATTAAAAAAAAGGAAAAAAAAAAAGAAAGGAAGTTTCCTCTCTTAAATAACTGCTACTACTTATATAACTCTGAGTAAAGTCCTTATGAATCCTGTACCTTTCAGTAAGTTCCTGAGTTTTGTGAGTTTTATGTACTTCCTTAGTCCTGTAACAATTCACTTCCTTCCTGAACTCCTGTGAGCTTCTCTCATGGAGGGCTTCTTTCAAATGAGAGTCAACAGTTGCACAATAGGAACTACTTTGGAAACCCCAAAACGGAAGCGTGCTGTTTCCTCTTTTCCTGGTCCCTTTATGAAAAAAAATGTCTGACTCTCAATATAGGGTTTAATTTTTTTTGTTAGTTTTTTAAAATAATTGAACAAATTAAATGAGACCTATAATCAGAATAGTCCGAAAGAGCAAGGGCTTCAAAAATGTCAACAACAACATTTAAAATGTTATAAGTGAAATCAATTAAGTAGATCATAATTTGAAGACAGTCAGTGTAATTATATCCTGAAAATTATTTAGGATTATTTGATGATGTCAGATCTCCCCCCTCCCCAACACATTCATGTATAAACTTGGTCAAAATTATTAATATGTCTCACTATGTGTTATGCTTAAGAATCTCTGGGTATATTGTTTTAGACAAAAGGAAAATTCTAATTCTTGAGACAAATATATGAATATTTTGCAGAAAAAATAGTAAGCATCCTCATTTTTTTTTCTAATTTGGAATTAAGAAAACAGTGAAATGAAAGTGAAGTCCATTTAGGAGACGTTGTGGTTTGTTCTTTATCATGAAGGAATTGTTGTCAGTTCTGCTGGTCCTCCCATTGTTTCTGCCTGAACATAAAGGATATTTAATGAAATATGTTAGGGAGACTTTTTAAAAAGTTAACCTGTCAGGTACAGATAAATTGGAGTGGAACCTAGAAGATGAGGAGGAACCATGATATCTTAACTTCTGGTTTTTATTGATATGTTTTTATGTGGGCATGGACATGAATAGAGGCCATGAAACTAGGAAGTATAGTACTTAAGTATATAGATATTTTAAATATATAGAGGTTTTAAGAAAGGAGAGTGTGGAAGTCAGTAAACACACATGGTCTGAAAGTAAAAAGGGCACTGGGAATGGGAATAGAAAAGAAAAGAAGGGTGGAGATTTTGCTCATAGTGTTTCAGTAGAAATTGTGACCCTTCCTAAGGCAATATGCTAACTAAAAATTGTATAATAGTTTGAATAGGAGATTACTCAGTTTGAGAAAAAAAATAATTATTGGCTAGGAAAAGAATAGCAACCCTATAGGTAGAAAAAAATAATGAGCTAACCAGTAACCCCAGAGCTTGTGTCTATAGCAGCATATGTAGCAGAAGATGGCCTAGTCGGGCATCATTGGGAAGAGAGGCCCCTTGGTCTTGCAAACTTTATATGTCCCTGTACAGGGGAACGACAGGGTCATGAATTGGGAGTGGGTAGGTAGGGAAGCAGGGTGGGGGGGAGGGATGCTATAGGGGACTTTTGGGATAGCATTTGAAATGTAAATGAAGAAAATATCTAATAAAAAATGAAAAAATAAAGAGTAGACGCTAGAACACATTTTTGTGGCAATTGGAAGAAGGGGAGAAATTTTGTAGTGAGAAGGAAGTGCCAGCAAAAAAGAGTAGCTGTAAATAAGAAAGGAAACTTGTGAAGGCATAAACTTACTAGTATAAAAACATTGCCTGTAAGAAAAGAAGTCCCTTTCCCTTGTAGCCTAGATTAAGGCTAATGTGTAATGGAGCTTATATTGCCTGTGCATAATGGTATTATATGCATCATTAAATTGAAGACTAAATTTACCTCTTTCATGATTAAAATACCTCATTTACTTGATACTTTTTGTGTGTAAAACATTTACTTTGCCATGAAAGAAAAATATTCTTATGACCATAACTATTTCAAATACATTACTTTTGCTTGAAAAAATTTATAACTTTACCATTTCAGATTTTATAGACAATTTGGAAAATTAGAAGATTGAATATTGAATGAAGATATTAGATTTATGTTCTTAATCTAGTTAAAGTGGTCTGAATAATGATAAAACCTTAGTACAGAGGAACACCAGGGCCAAGAAGTGGGAGTGGGTGGGTAGGGGAGTGGGAGGGGGAGGGTATGGGGGACTTTTGGGATAGCATTGGAAATATAAATGAAGAAAATACCGAATTAAAAAATATATATATATACCTGTTTAATAGGTTAGAAATCTAACCACAAATGTTGATTTCCAGCTACAAGACTTTATAGTTTGAGTTCATTCAATATTCATAGTAAATTAAGAAAAACTTCAAGGACTATAAAATTATACTTATTATTTTAAGAAAACATGGCTTAAGTTATTTACATTTAAAAGGAGATTAAATGATATTTCTTTTCTGCTTATTAAAGGAAGACTGTGACATCAAGAATTATAAGTCATAGCTAAGTTCACAGAATTAAGAGAAATATATAAATAAAATATATAATATGATATGAGTTTGTATATGTGTGTGTGTATGTGTGTTTGTACCCTCTGTATCTAGGCATGTTATGGTACAAAGGTCCATCTTTTAAGTGTTAGAAGAGAATAAACATGTGAGCTTATAATTATTTTATTGAGCTTTCTTATTTTATGACCCACTAATGGTTTGTGAGTCACTTACACTGATGTATACTAAAAACTTTCAGCTTCAATGAGGCTAGTTTCTAAAATTTATTCATTCATTGTTTTTGTTTTTAAATGCAAAGATCATGTTTGGTTTCCAGTCTTATTATCCACTTACAATAAACCACAAAAGTATAATTTTATATTAAGAAGGAACTAAAACATGCTGATTGTATCCAACTGGCAGCGTGTATATAATTTTCTAAAGTACTTTTAATTTCTAATGTAAATTGTTGAACTTCTAAGCTTGAGTATGTCTTAATACCCAGCTCTACAATATCAGGTTTATTTTACTTCCTTCACATTTTTGGCTGAAATTACTAAAAAATTAACCCAATGGAATTAGTTATCACTTGTGCTGAGCTAACATAATTGAAGGCTCATTTTAAAAAGTTGAGATTCCATGTTCTTTCATTTTTGTTATTTGCATCATATTTTATGTTGTTGACAGTCATACAGTAAGGGTTTCTTTATCTGTTTTTGCAAGCAATTTATTCTTCCCAAAGTTGTCAATTGCACTAAGACTTTTCACCTTCTCTCAGTCTAAACAATAAATCTGTGCACTGAGTCAGAAATCACCTCCAGTTCTGTGAATAAAAACTAGATAGAGAGTAAGTGATCCACTTCAGTATTAGTGTAGCTACTGCTCACGAGTGCCCCACCTCAATGTTAGCATTGCTACTGCTCACGAGTAAATTCAATTTGAAAAGTAACCACAAAGTTTTTTTTAATTATTTATTTTATTTAGTTAATTTTAACAAGGCACCTTATTCCTCTCCTGCTGATTCAGCAATTCAAGAGGCTGAGGCAGACAAGGACCACTTGAGTTCATAGTTTAATGCCAGGCTTGGCAACAAGAAAGTGTCAAACCAGAACAGCAGAGGTTCAGTAGAGTGGTCAATCTTCTTGTCTACCTAGGTTTAAAGTACAAGTAAAAACTAAAGAGTGTTAAAATCAATGTACCCTGATAAACCCCTTGTTTTATCCATCTCCTGTTTACTAGATAGCAGCTTCATTAGAGCTTCCATGAATGAAGAGAATCGTTGTCTAATTTAATTCTCAATTAAAGCATCATTTTCATTGTGTGACCCAATAGTGAATAGTAAAGATAATAGTAAAAACAAAATAAAACAGCTAAAAAAATTACTGTTTGTTACTTTTCATGGAAATTTAAAATTATTTGGTTTTATTTTTTCCACTGACCTGATATAAAATATCTCCAAGCCAACTCATACTAGTTCACATGTTACTACTATAAAGGAAATAGGTAAAGGACTCTTTTCCAGTTATCATCATGATCTGTACTGGGCAACTGTTTTCATTCTTCATATCAGAGGATAGACTTATATCCTATAAATCAAGGCTGATTTAGTTTTCCATATAGTTATCATTAGGGTTATGTTCTTGAGTGTTTCTTAAACATTTGAAAATGTGTGGCTATGCCAGTGTCTGGCAAATACAGAAGTGGATGCTTACAGTTATCTATTGGATAGAACACAGAGACCCCAATGGAGGAGCTAGAGAAAGTTCCCAAGGAACTGAAAGGGTCTGTAACTCTATAGGAGGAACAGCAATATGAACTAACCAGTACCCCCAAAGCTCGTGTCTCTAGCTGAATATGTAGCAGATGGCCTAGTTGGCCATCATTGGGAGGAGAGGCCCTTGGTCTTGTAAAGATTATATGCCCCAGTACAGGGGAATGCCAGGGCTAGGAAGTGGGTATGGGTGGGTTGGGGAGCAGGGCATGGGGGGAGAGGGTGTAGGGGTCTTTTGTGTTAGCATTTGAAATGTAAATGAAGAAAATATCTAATAAAAATTGTTAAAAAGAAAAAGAAGAAGAAGAAGAAGAAGAAGAAGAAGAAGAAGAAGAAGAAGAAGAAGAAGAAGAAGAAGAAGAAGAAGAAGAAGAAGAATCATCTCCCTGGTCTGCAAGCCAAATTGCCTTGGGCATGTGCCCTTGGATATAACCACTCCTTTATTCCACTGCCCCCTAGTCCTCAGTACTTGGCATTGCAGAAAATTATATCTTCTTTGCCATTCCAAAGTTCAATGTGATTCATCTCAAGTTGCATTTATATAATGAATCCTATGGGTGTTCCCTTTAAAAATGTAAGATGAAATTTATAGAGAGCATAGTTAGTATTAAAAAACATTTATTTCTAAATCTTATTGTAACATCTTCTAAAAGGTAGAACACATTTCTTTCTTAACAAATTTTAGTTATCATTCCTTACAGCTACTCTCTCTGTGCTAATGTCTGTAGAGAAGAAACTCTGCCGGCATTGATAAGAGTGACCTTGTAGTGCCGTCTTCTATGTACCAGGATGCTTTCTCAGGAACTTCCCAACTACATACATATCAAGAAGGCTATCACTACACAGTAAAGTTAAAGTCTTGGATGATTCAAGTTAGAAAGGTCAGCTGAATATCTACTCTTTGCAATGCAAACTGTTAGTGTGTTAGTGAAATAAAAAATTTCAAGAGTGACAATATTTTTCTCTTTTGACCTGTGGATGCAAAAATACAGTTAAGGGGAATAAGAGGTAGTTTATTTTGGAACCTTTTTGAGTGACATTTGCCTGGGATCACAGGTCACTCCAAAGTTCATGTTCTAGCATTTTCATGAATTAATATAGTTTACAGAAAAAGAAATGTCATAAATCAAGGTAAAATTTTAAAACATTGGTGGTACATCAGAGAGGTTATTATAGGATTGGGAGGGGAGATTTTCACTAAGTGTTCGATATTATCTGATAATACATACTTTTAGCTTCTGGGTTGGTGGAAACTAGTGGTCTGCTAAATTAATAGAATTACAAAGATTTTTACCTATTAGTCACAGGATGTTAGATCTGACACAAGTGGGTAATGAATAGCTACTTAGCAGCTAAAGCCAGGTTGAGGTGAGGTAATTAGCCCTGGACCTGTAACATTCCACCCACCTCACATTACTACACTTTTAATTAACCAGTCTTTGGAGGCACAGCTTCTTCCCACTAATTCTAATTCATAGTTCATCTTGTAAAAATAACAGGAGAGTATCTCTCTCTCTCTCTCTCTCTCTCTCTCTCTCTCTCTCTCTCACACACACACACACACACACACACACACACACACACAAAGTAGACTTTGGCTACTCTAAGAAAACACATCTCTAATAATGAGTTTTCTGGTGCATAAAGCAGTCCAGTTCTCTCTCAGAATTTTCTGTCATTCTCTTTTTGCATCCTTTGCTTGACAGCCACTCCAAGGTTTTACTCCAATGTTCTTTCTTAGGAAACACCTCATGGGTCCCTTTGACCAGGTTCTGTCCCCAGTATGTTTTTCTTATTGCGCTTTAATTGCATGCTAGCTCTCTGGCTCCTCACACTTCTGGCGAGTTAGGATGCTTAGGACCTGATCAAACAGCTTGCAAAGCACAGAAAAATACCCAGAGGTTCTTGTGTAATCTCACATTTGATTGAGCCCAAGCTCCAGGTTGCCTATTGTTCCTGAAGGATCCCTGAGACAACCACCATTCTTCTACCTTCTCCATGTGTGAAGATCTAAGTAGCAGAAAACAGAACTGTGGGAAAGGAAATTGGTCTCCAAATTTGCATCTCAGTTCTCAGAATAAAAGGAAAACATTTCTATATCCCTAGTAGTGATCAGGTTATCCAGCCCCTGCAGCACTGGATGCTTATAATTAGAGAACTGTATCCGATGAAAAGCCCTAGAACTCAGTTAAAATCAGCTTCCCATTTACAAGATCCAAGTCACATATATAATACTATAAAGCCAAGTTAAACAGAAACAGAAACAAAACCATTAACTTATTTTGTGCAGGCCAGAAGACACATGTGCTGCTGCATTGGTATGGAGTCCAAAAGATAGCTTGCTAGATTCTATTCTCTCCTTTAATGTGAGTTCCAGAGATCAAACTTAGTTCTTGAGGCTTGAAATCACATATCTTTATATACTGTACCATCTTGCTGGCTGAAAAGGCTATCTTTTCTCCCTTTTTTAAAAAAATTAAGTTATTCACTTTACATTCTGATCTCAGCACCCTCCTCTCCCTTCTCTCCTCCCAATCCCACTCTTACAAATCCTTGCTCCATTACCTCCTCCCATTCTCCTTAGAGAAGGTGAAATCCCCAATTGGTTAATACCCTGCCCTGGAAGTTCAAGTTGCAGAAGGATTAAGGGCATCCTCTCCTACTGAGGCCCAACTAGGCTGTTCACTTCCCTAAGGATCCAATGAAAGGGATCTAATGGCAGGCAACAGTGTCAGAAACAGCTCCTACTCCAATTGTTAGAAGACCTGCAAGAAGACCAAGCTGCACATCTGCTACAAATTTATGGTGGGGCCGAGGTCCAGCCCATGGATGCTCTTTGGTTGGTGGTTCTATCTCTGTGAGCACCCATGGGCTGCAGTTAGTTGTCTCTGTAGGTTTTCTTGTGGTATCCAAACCTGTCTGACTTGCTCAATCTTAGCCCCACTATCCCAAAAGACTCAAGAGCTCTAGAAAAGGCTGCAGATATTCTGTCTGGACTCCACCCCCACAGTTACCTGGCAACAGCCAGCTATGCTCCTCCCCACGGTTACCTGGCAATGCCCAAGTAGGCCTGGCCCTGTAAAAAGAGATGCTTTCCCCCTCTACTCTCTCTTACTCTTATCTCCCATGCCTCTTGTCCCCTTGCTCTCCCTCTCTCCCCACTCCCTCCCCACCCTCTATTCATGTGGTAATAGCCAGCCTCTATTTCTCTACTCTCTCCTTCTCCCTGCCCTTCTCGCTGCCTCTACTACTCTTTTAACTCCCTTCCCCATGCTCTAAATAAACTCTCTTCTATGCAATACCATCATGTGGCTGGTTTCTCAGGGGGAAGAGATACCTTGCCATGGGCCTGCCAAGGCACCACCTTCCCCCACACTTCACCACATCCCCATAGAACATATTCCTATACCCTTTATCTTTTTATAAACACACCAAAGGCTATTTTTATCCTGCTTCTATGGTTGTAAATTAGAATCCTTTCTTGTTGTTCACCTCAGGATCTTCCTGTTATAGTCTGGCCACTACTTATTTAATGAGATATTTATAGTGCTAACTATACAGTGCTAAGATCATGTTTGAATTTTAGATCCTTTACATATTTCTCACTAGGTACCTACATGCATATAGGTACAAAGGGGTAGTTTACACTGCTCATTAGTGGTCTGAAGTCAGACCACCTTTTAATCTGGTAACTGACAAACAGAGAAGCTAGCCAACAAATCTACATAACTAGTTCTCTTAATAATGTGACTGATCTTCCTGGTAGCTAGGTTGTATATGTCTTTCCTTCCATTTCTCCCAGAGACATGTTTGAGTAGTTCTTGCACTAGCAATAGGGTTTTTTTTTAATGTATGAAATCATTCCAATATCACAAGATTATTGCTAGCTGCTTTGTGCTCAAGCTATGTAATATTCCTTTTCTGCTATTTGTCTCTCAACATGTAGGTAGGGGATTAAAGTAAATCATTTAATCCATGCACCATATCATTCAATAGTATACTTTTGGAAATTGTTTCCACAGGAGAAGCAGTAAAAGTAACCAGTCTGAGATATTGACACTATAGAAAAGAACTGTCAGCTCACTCCTTGTATTGATCTGGCTTTGCTCTACAAACACAGATTCTTCTCCCTACCCTAGCCTGTAAGTGGTGCCTGCTGAGGTTGCTAAATTGCTGTGTAAATTATTTATTACTTGGACATCTTGTAAATATCTCATTTCTTTTTGTTGTACTTAGTTGTGTTTTCTAGGGTTTCATAGATATTGAAAGGTTTCAAAAGATATCCCAAGCTCTTGGCTTCCTATAATACGATGTGAGCTACCTAGCCAGTATTATCCTTTCATTGAAAATCTGGTTCTTAGTTTTAAATTATTAAAACTAAGCCGAGTATTGGGCAATTAGCACACTTTAAAAGTAAAACTTGTCCTCATCCACTGATGCCAGACCAGGCAGTCCTCTGCTACATATGTGTCAGGGGCTACTGATCAGCCCATGTATGCTCTTTGGCTGATGACTTAGTCTCTGGGTGCTCCCAGGGATCTGTGTTAGTCGATAATTGTTGTTCTTCCTATGGGGTAGTCATCCCCTTCAGTTTTTCAATCATTTCCATGAATGTATTGCATGAGGTCCCTGACCTCAGCCAATGGTTGGCTGTAAGTATCTTCATTTGCCTCAGTCAGTTGCTGGTAGAGCCTCTCAGAGGACAGTCATGCTAGGCTCCTGTCTGGAAGCACAACATGACATCCTAATAGTGTCAGGTTTTGGTGTCTCTCCATCCGTGAGATAAATTCCAAGTTGGTATGGTCACTAAATGGGTTTTTCTTCAGTCTCTGCCACATTTTTGTCCCTGTATTTCTTTTATTCAGGAACAATTCTGAGTCAAAAAGTGTGAAAGTAGCTTGGTGACCCCATCTCTCCATTGGGGGCCCTGTCTATTTATTGGATATGGTCTCTTCAGGTTCCATCTCACCACTGTTAGGTATTTCATCTAAAGTCATCACCATTGAGTCCCAGGAGATACTCACATTTCAATTCTCTGGGACTTTCTAGAAGTTATCCCTACCCCCACCCTCTGCAGGTGCCTATTTCCATCCATTCTCCTAACCCTCTGGGCTTTTCTCCTGTCTCCCCACACCCTGTACCTGCTCCTGCTCCTTTTGCCTCTTTCTCCCCTCTCCCACACAGGTCCCTCCATATCTTGACCTCCCATGATTAATTTGTTCTGCCTTCTAAGTGTATTGAAGCATCCTCAATTGGGCATTTTTTTTTTCTTGTTAAACTTCTTATCATCTGTGAGTTATATGATAGGTAGTCTGTACTTTTTGGCTAATATCCACTTATCAGTAAATATATACCATGCATATATTTTTGGGTCTGGGTTACCTCACTCAGGATGATGTTGCGGGAAATATTACAAAAAGAACCTGCACATTCCTGCACATATGCTGGCAACTCTCTGCCTCTGTAGCATGGTCCGACCAGCCATGCTCCAACGGGCAATGGCCAACCTGTTTTTATCTCATGAAGACTCTCTGGCCAAGAGCTTTCAAAACATATCCACCCATCTCACTAGGTCCCCACTGGCAGGTTGTTAACATGCCAGCCCCATGCATCAAATCCCCCATGGCCTTTTTGGTTCACATATGCCAAACCTATGCTTTGCAACCCTGCCTTTCTCTCTTGAACACAGTTGAACCCACCGTGTGAAAGAAAATGCCTCGCAGACTTAGTTCAGAAGCAATGGTAACTCAATCGCTGGGAGCAACAACTAAAATCCTAATCTTGTAAGCCTTATTAAATCTAAATTTTCCTGTGGTGATTCCAAAACTAGGAGACACTAGTAGTTACATCTTGTTCTCAATCTATCCCTGTCCAGAAAGGACCTAACTCTCTCCTGTTTCCTCTCTTTTTCCATGTAACCTGGAAGTCTTTCTATTCATTCGGTGATTGGTCCTTTATTCATTAGGGGATTGGTTCACAAGAACAGCACCAGCTCCATCCACAACAGGATTATATTTTCTAGCTCCATCCATTTGCCTGCAAAATTCATGGTATTCTTGTTTTTAATAGCTGAACAGTATTCCACTGTGTAAATGAACCACATTTTCTGCATCCATTCTTTGGTTGGGAGACATCTAGGTTATTTCCAGTTTCTGACTATTACAAATAAGTCTGCTATGAACATAGTAGAGCATATTTCCTTGTGGTATGATGGAGCATCTTTTGGGTATATGCCCAGAAGTAGTATAGCTGGGTCTTCAAGTAGAATTATTTCCATTTTTCTGAGGAATCCCAAAATTGACTTCCAGAGTGGTTGTGCCAGTTTGCAATTCCACCAACAATGAAGGAGTGTCTAATCCTATAGAAACTTGATGCCCCAGGGCAGGAGGATGCAGGCAGGGGGCGGGGGAGGCACCAGGGGCAGTACCAGAGCTGGGAATGGGTGGGAAGGCAGAGGGGAGTGAGGAGCACTCTCTCAGAGGCAAAGGGGATGGAGAATGGAGTGAAGAACTCTTGGAGGGGGGACTGGGAAGGGTGCCAACATTTGGAATGTAAATAAATGAGATAATAATAATAATAATAATAATAATAATAATAATAATAATAATCAAACAAAAATACCGTAAGTGGAAAAATGATATGAACAGGAAATTTCTAGAAAATACAGGCAATCAATCCTGTATAAGCATGCATAAATCAGATTGTAATTCAACAAATATGACGTAAAGACAATTTTTCATGGGTTATCAATAAATATGTAATGTTTATTAACACAAAGTTTTAAGAAAGTAAAATTTGTGAAGTACTGCAAAAAAATTTATTTAGCAGTGGGGTTGCATGGAAGTTCTTGTTGAGAATTTTTTTATCAGAGAAAATGTACCCATTTAATCCACTTGAACTAACATAGAGTTAGTACCCAAAAATTATAAAAAATATGTTCTGTTATGAATAATTATTTTTCATTTAGGATTTTTGGTGATGATTTATGGAGAAGAATGATTTTGATATTCATAATTCTTTATAGTATAAAATACGTTATGTCCACCCGACAGGGCAGTTTGCAACATATTGTGATACCTTGCTTTTAGCTGTCTGGAGTATATGCATGTACATGAGTGTGCACATGTACCTGTACACACATGCACATTAACACCTATAATATGTAGTACAGATTCATCTCTAATAATTCTACTATTCTGTCAAGTTTTTACATTGGTAGCTCACAATGAGTGCAAACGTTGTGAATTAGTGCTAAAGTTATTTTAGTGACTTTTAGAATTTTGAAATCCACAAAACAACTTCTCATATATATCTTTACAACTGATTATGGACTAGGGAAATGGCTCAGCTATTACAGTGCCTGCTGTAGAAATGGAAAAACCTGAATTTAAGGAACACCCATGTCACCTACCATCAAGCCTGACTAGTTGACTTCAACCCTTGGGCTTTTCATAGTAGAAGAAGAAAAGTAACTTCTACACATACACACACACACACACACACACATGTACACTACAAATATACCCATAAACACAGGCTCACACACACATGCATACACACATGCACACACATATAATTTAATAAAACAATTTGGAAAATAACAGTGAAAGACACGTAATAATGACCTAAAGTTTCCACTGGCAAAGCCATAGATATATTTTCACCTTCATGTACATGTACACACAAGTGAATACAAACACTTGACCCCATCCACTAAAAACAAACAAACAAACAAACAAACAAACAAAAAACTTATGTGATGTTCTTTCAGAGTGTGAGATTATTTTTTTCTTTAAGATTAATTTTTTTATTAGATGTTTTCTTCATTTACATTTCAAATGCTATCCCCATTCCTAGTTTTCTCCTTGAAAATCCCTTATAACCTACCACTTGCCCCTGCTCCCCATTCTACCCACTCCAACTTCCTGACCCTAGCATTCCCCTAAACCGGGGCATAGAATCTTCTAAAGACCAAGGGCCTGTGCTCCCACTGATGGCCTACTAGGCCATCTTCTACTACATATGCAGCTAGAGACACGAGCTCTGGGGGTATTGGTTAGTTCACAATGTTGTTCTTCCTATAGGGTTGCAGACCCCTTTGGCTCCTTGGTTATTTTCTGTAGCACCTTCATTAGGTACCCTGTGTTCCATCCAATAGATGACCGTAAGAATCCACTTCTGTATTTTCCAGGCACTGGCATAGCTTCACAGGAGACAGCTATATCATGGTCCTATCAGCAAAATCTTGCTGGCATTTGCAATAGTGTCTGGGTTTGGTGGTTGTTTATGGGATGGATTCCTGAGTAAGGCAGTTTCTGGATGGTCCTTCCTTCAATCTCAGCTCTGAACTTTGTCTCTGTAACTCCTTCCATTGGTATTTTGTTTCCCCCTTCTAGGAAGGAATGAAATATCCACACTTCCTTCTTCCTTCTTCTTGAGTTTCACGAACTTTGTAAATGGTATCTTGGTTATTGTAAGTTTCTGGGGTAATATCGACTTATCAGTGAGTACATATCAGGGTTCCCTCACTCAGGATGAAATCCTCAAAATCCATCCATTTGCCTAGGAAATTCATAAATTCGTTGTTTTTAATAGCTGAGTAGTACTCCATTGTGTAAATGTACCACAATTTTTATATCCATTCCTCTGTTGAGGGACATCTGGGTTCTTTCCAGCTTCTGGCTACTATAAATAAGGCTGCTATGAACATAGTGGAGTATGTGTCCTTATTAACAGTTGGAACATCTTCTGGGTATATGCCCAGGAGTGGTATTGCTGGATATCCTGGTAGTACTATTTTCAGTAATCTGAGGAACCACCAAACTGATTTCCAGAGTGGTTGTACCAGCTTTCAATCCCACCAGCAATGAAGGAGTGTTCCTCTTTCTCCACATCCTTGCCAGCATCTGCTCAACTTGAACTTTTGATCTTAGCCATTCTGACTGGTGTGAGGTGGAATCTCAGGGGTGCTTTGATTTGCATTTCCTTGATGATTAAGGACATTGAAGATTTCTTCAGGTGCTTCTCATTCTTTTGGTATTCCTTACTTGAGAATTCTTCATTTAGGTCTGTACCCCATTTTTTCATAGGGTTATTTGGTTTTCTGGAATCCAATATCTCGAGTTCTTTATATATATTGGATGTTAGTTTGCTATCAGACTTAGGATTGGTAAAGATACTTTCCCAATCTGTTGGTGGCCTTTTTATCTTATTGACAGTGCCCTTTTCCTTACAGAAGCTTTGCAATTTTATGAGGTCCCATTTGTCAATTTTCGATCTTATACCACAAGGCATTGTTGTTCTGGGCAGGAATTTTTCCACCGAACCCATATCTTCAAGTCTCTTTCCCACATTCTCCTCTGTAAGTTTCAGTGTCTCTGGTTTTATGTGGAGTTCCTTGACCCACTTAGACTTGAGCTTTGTACAAGGAGATAAGAATGGATCCATTTGCATTCTTCTCCACAATAGCCTTCAGTTGAGCCAGCACCATTTGTTGAAAATACTGTCTTTTTTCTATTGGATGGTTTTAGTTCCTGTGTCAAAGATCAAGTGGCCATATGTGTGGGGTTTCATTTCTGGATCTTCAATAAATTTCATTGATCTACCTATCTGTCGCTGTGCCAGTACCATGCAATTTTTATCACAATTGCTCTGTAGTACAGTTTGAGGTCAGACATGGTGATTCTACCAGATTTTCTTTTATTGTTGAGAATAGTAGTTTTTGCTATCCTAGGTTTTTGTAATTCCAGATGAATTTGCAAATTTCCCTTTCCAACTCAGTGAAGAATTGAATTGGAATTTTGATATGGATTAGATTGAATCTGTAGATTGTTTTTGTCAGGATAGCCATTTTTGCTATATTAATCCTGCCAATCCATGAGCATAGAAGATCTTCTTCAATTTCTTGCTTCAGAGACTTGACATTCTTATCATACAAATCTTTCACTTCCTTATTTAGAGTCACACCAAGGGATTTTATATTATTTGTGACTATTGTAAAGGGTGTTTTTTCCCCTAATTTATTTCTCAGCCTGTTTATCCTTTGTGTAGAGAAAGTCCACTGATTTTTTAAAGTTAATTTTATAGCCTGCTACTACACTGAAGCTGTTTATCAGGTTAAGGAGTTCTCTGGTGAAATTTTTAGGGTCACTTACATATACTATCATATTATCTACAAATAGTGATATTTTGACTCTTCCTTTCCAGTTTGTATTCCCTTGATCTCCTTTTGTTGTTAAATTGTTCTGGCTAGGAAAGCAAGTATTGAATAGGTAGGGAGAAAGTGGGCAGCCAGGTCTAGTCCCTGATTTTAGTGGGAATTCTTCCAGCTTCCCACCAGCTAGTTTGATGTGGGTTACTGATTGGCTGTATATTGATTTTATTATGTTTAGGTAGGGGCCTTGAATTCCTGACCTTTCCGAGACTTTTATCATGAAGAGGGGTTGGATTTTGTCAAATGCTTTCCCAGCATCTAACAAGAGGAGCGTGTGGTGTTCGTTTTTGAGTTTGTTTATGTAGTGGATTACATTGATGGATTTCCATATATTAAACCATCCCTGCATCCCTTGAATGAAGCTTACTTGCTCATGATGGACGATTGTTTTGATGTGTTCTTAGATTCAGTTAGGGAGAATTTTATTGATTAATTTTGCATCAATATTCATAAGGGAAATTGTTCTGAAGTTCTCTATCTTGTTGGGTCTTTATGTGGTTTCGTTATCAGAGTAATTGTGGCTTCATAGAATGAATTTGATAGAGTACCTTCTGTTTCAATTTTGTGGAATAGTTTGAAAAGAACTGCAATTAGGTCTTCTTTGAAGATCTGATAGAACTCTGCACTAAACTCATCTGGTCATGGTGTTTGTTTGGTTTTTTTTGTTTGTTTGTTTGTTTGGTTTGGTTTGGTTTGGTTTGGTTTGGTTTGGTTTGGTTTGGTTTGGTTTGGTTTGGTTTGGTTGGGAGACTATTAATGACTGCTTCTATATCTTTAGGGGATAAGGAACTGTGTAGATTGTTAATCTGATCCTGAGTTAACTTTGTTACCTGGTATTTTCTAGAAAATTGTCAATTTCATCCAGGCTTTCCAATTTGATTGAGTACAGGATTTTGTAGTAGGATCTGATGACGTTTCTTTATTTCCTCATGTTCTGTTGTTATGTCTAACTTTTCTTTTATGATTTTGTTAAATATGATACTGCCATTGGGTCTTCTATTAGTCTGGCTAGGGTTTGTCTATCTTGTTGATTTTCTCAAAACAAAACAAAACAAAACAAAACAAACCCAAAAGACAAAAAAAACAGCTCCTGGTTTGGTTGATTCTTTGTATTGTTCTTTTTTGTTCCACTTGGTTGATTTCAGCCCTGAGTTTGGTTTTTTCCTGCTGTCTACTCCTCTTGGAAGAATTTGGGTTCTTTTTTTTTTTCTAGAGGTTTTAAGTATACTGTCAAGCTGCTAGTGTATGCTCTTTCTAGTTTCTTTTTGGCAGCACTCAGAGCTATTAGTTTTACTCTTAAGACTGCTTTCATTGTGACCATAAGTTTGGGAATGTTGTGGCTTCATTTTCATTAAACTCAAAAGGTCTTTAATTTCTTTCTTTATTTCTTCCTTGATCAAGTTATCATTGAGTAGAGTATTCAGCTTCCATATAAATGTTGGCTTTCTCTTATTTATGTTGTTATTGAAGATCAGTCTTAATCCGTGGTGATCTGATAAGGTACATGGCATAATTTCAATAATTTTGTATCTGTTGAGTCTTGTTTTGTGACCAATTATATGGGTAATTTGGGAGAAGGTACATGAGATGAAGAGAAGAAGGCATTTCCTTTTGTTTCAGTATAAAATATTCTATAGATATCTGTTAAATCCATTTGTTTCATAACTTCTGTTAGTTTCAATGTGTCTTTGTTAATTTCTGTTTGCAGTATCTGTCTATTGATGAGAGTGGGGTGTTCATGTCTCCCACTATTATTATGTGTGGTGTGATGTGTGCTTTGAGATTACTAAAGTTTCTTTAATGAATGTGGATACCCTTGCATTTGGAGCATAGATGCTCAGAATTGAGAGTTGATCTTGGAAGATTTTACCTTTGATGAATATGAAGTGGCCCTCTTTGTCGTTTTTGAGAACTTTGGGTAAGAAGTCGATTTTATTTGATATTAGGATGGCTGTTCCAGCTTGTTTCTTTGGACCGTTTGCTTGAAAAATTGTTTTTCAGCCTTTTACTCTGAGTTAGTATCTGTCTTTGTCCCTGAGGTGGATTTCCTGTATGCAGCAAAAGGTTGGGTCCTGTTTATGTTTCCAGTCAGGTAGTCTATTTATTGGGGAATTGAGTCCATTGATATGAAGAGATATTAAGGAGACATAATTATTGCTTCCTGTTATTTTTGTTGTTGGAGTTGCGATTCTGTTCTTGTGGCTGTCTTCTTTTAGGTGTGTTGAAGCATTACTTTCTTGGGTGTAGTTTCCTTCCTTGTGTTGAAGTTTTCCCTTTATTATCCTTTAAGGGCTGGATTCATGGAAAGATATTGTGTAAATTTGGTTTTGTCATGGAATACTTTGGTTTCTCCATCTATTGTAATTGAAAATTTTGCTAAGTATTGTAGTCTGTGCTGGAAATTGTGCACTTTTATTTTCTGTATAACATCTGTCCAGGGTCTGCTGGCTTTCATAGTCTCTGGTGAGAATTCTGGTATAATTCTAAGAGGTCTGCCTTTGTATGTTACTTGACCTTTTTCCTTTACTTCTTTTAATATTCGATCTTTATTTAGTACATTTGTTGTTTGGATTATTATGTTGGGAAGAATTTCTTTTCTGGTCCAGTCTATTTGGAATTCTGTAGGCTTCTTGTATGTTCATGGACATCTCTTTCTTTAGGTTATGGAAATTTTCTTCTACAATTTTGTTGAAGATATTTACTTGTCCTTGAAGTTGAAAATCTTCATTCTCATGTATACCTTTTATCCTTAGGTTTGGTCTTCTCATTGTGTCCTGGATTTCCTGGGTGTTTTGTGTTAGGATCGTTTTTCATTTTTCATTTACTCTGATTGTCACGTCCATGTTTTCCATGGAATCTTCTGCACCTGAGATTCTCTCTTGCATCTCTTGTATTCTGTTGCTGATACTCACATCTATGACTCCTGATTTATTTCCTAGGATTTCAATATTCAGAGTTGTCACCCTTTGAATTTTCTTGATTGTTTCTACTTCCGTTTTTAGATCTTGGATGGTTTTGTTCAATTCCTTCACCTGTTTGGTTGTGTTTTTCTGTAATTCTTTATGGGATTTTTGGTTTTCCTCTTTAAGGATTTCTACCTGTTTAGTTGTGTTCTCCTGTATTTCTTTAAGTGAGTTATTAATGCCCTTCTTAAAATCCTCTATCAGCATCATGAGATATGATTTTAAATCTGAATCTTGCTTTTTGGGTGTGTTGGGGTATCCAGGACTCACTGTGTTGGATGATACCAATGGTTCCGATGATACCAAGGATCTTTGGTTTTTGTTAGTAAGATTCTTAAGTTTGCCTTTTGCCATCTGATAATATCTGGTGTTAGATGTTCTAGGTGTCTCTGGCTGGAGCTTTTTCCTCCTTTGAGTCTGTTAGCCTCTGTCAGCACTCATGAGAGATCAACTCTCTCCTGAGTCCCAGGGGTCAGAGCACTCACTGGAGGCCAACTCTCCTCTGGCAGGGAAAGTGCACAGAGTTCTGAGGATCATCTCTGCCTCCTTGATGAGGATGAAGGCCTGAAGGGACCCTTTCCAAGTAGCTCTGTTGCTTCTGTGGCCCATGCCTCTCCTGCACATCCCAACTCAGAGAGACTCCAGAGAGAAAATGAGTGTGAGATTCTTAATTTATCCTCTGTTATATGAACTGTGGGACTTTTGGTAAGAATACTAGCTTTTGTTACCAAAGTGAATTTGTATTAGGTAGAATTATAGTATATATACAGAAACGAATATTCGAGGTGATAATGAACTTGAGCCCTAGCTTAGGCTCATAAGAAGTATCTCCATTCCCTTATTTGATAGGAATAATTCTCAGAACTGCTTGAGGTTCTCCCTAAATCTAGATATTTTGTGTTTCTTCCCTCCCCGCCCCCCGACAATGCTCAGTCCTTAGCCTTCCTTTTCAAAATTTCTTTTTTCTTTTTACAGTCCAGGCATTGCCCTCTCCCAGTACCCCCTCTCTCAGTTCCTAATCCTGTTCCTCCTCTCTCCTGTATCCAAGAGGATTAGCCCCCCACCCCCACCCCACCAGGCCTCCCACTCACTTGGTCCTTAAGTTTCTTCAGGGATAGTTGTGTCTTCTCCCACTGAGTCCAGACCAGGCAGTCCTCTACAGAAGCATCCATGGTCTTTTTATTTTCTTTAAAATATTTAAACAGACGACATTCATGAACTGAATGTTGGGAAATGTTACTATTATCCAAAAGGATGCTAATCACAATTAAAATTATGAAAAACTAGTAGTGTGAGACTATGCTAGGGCCTAGCAAACACAGAAGTGGATGCTCACATCAGCTATTGGATGGATCACAGGGCCCCCAATGGAGGAGCTAGAGAAAGTACCCAAGGAGTTAAAGGGATCTGCAACCTTATAGGTGGAACAACATTATGAACTAACCAGTACCCTGGAGCTCTTGACTCTAGCTGCATATGTATCAAAAGATGACCTAGTCGGCCATCAATGGAAAGAGAGGCCCATTGGACTTGCAAACTTTATATGCCCCAGTGCAGAAGAATGCCAGGGCCAAAAAGTGGGAGTGAGTGGGTAGGGGAGTGGGGGTGAGGGTATGGGGGACTTTTGGGATAGCATTGGAAATGTAAATGAGGAACATACCTAATAAAAATATTTTTAAAAAATTAATTTTTATTTTTAGAAAATGTATTCATATTATAAAATCTATTTTCAAACTAAAAGCCATGCCAAGATGATTGTGACATGTTGCCGATATTTAGTCTCAGTAGACACATGATGAAAATAATAGTATGCAGTTAGCTATTATACGTTCATATTATTGTATTTTATAGGCATTTTAATTGTAAAATTTGGATCCTTAAAACTCTATCATTGTGATTTCCAATGACAAGGGGAGTGCCCAGATACATCATTTTCTTAGGATTTTACTGCTGTAAACAGACACCATGACCAAGGCAACTCTTATAAGGACAACACTTAATTAGAACTGGCTTAGAGATTCAGAGATTCAGTCAATTATCATCAAGGTGGGAGAATAGCAGTATCCAGGCAGGCATGGTTCAGGAGGTGCTGAGAGTTTTACATCTTCTTTTGAAGGCAAAAAGGAGAAGACTGGCTCCCAAGCAGCTAGGACTCGGTTCTTAAAGCCCACCACCACAGTGATACACTTAATCCAACTAGACCACACCCACATCTCCTAATAGTGCCATTTCCTGGGCCAAGAATATACAAACGATCACAACCATGAAGCTTTATAGGTAGAGAGCAGACAACTACCCTAGCTAGGGTATGTACACAAATCATTGACACATGAAAAGCAAATTGAAAACAAACATGTTTTATTACATATTTTGGTATCAACTTCTGGTATATAGTACATGTATTTTTCTCATTTTTCATTTATTTATGAATTTATTAAGTTAGGGTTCAGGGACAACTTATAGAAGTCAGTTCTCTTCTTCTACCTTTTGGGATTTGAGAGTCAGTAAAACACACACAGAGAGAGAGAGAGAGGGGGGGGAGAGAGAGAGAGAATGATACAGTGTGCTAAAGCACTATACAGAACTGTTGTTCAGCATTGGACATGGTATCCTATCACATCTTCCCTGCTAGAACAAAGGTCAAAATTCAAATTCAAATTACTGCTACAACAGAATGATTCTCATTTTATACCATCACAGACTTAGGATCTTCTTTTTGGACAGAGTTAAACTTAAGGAAACCAAGAGTTTCAGGTTTTTCTTTATTATGAAGACTTTGTGGAAAAATGACTTCTTCCTTTCTCATGAAATGAATCTTGAAAATATGTTTTGCAATGCTGTATAAAATTTTTGATTTGGAAAAAAAAAAGAAAAATATTGTCATGGTTTGAATATACTTAGCCCATTGGGAGTGGTACTGTTAGAGTTATGGTCTTTTTGGAGGAAGTATGTCACTGTTGGAGGGCTTTGAAGCTCTACCTAGTGCAGATGAGTCAGTCTTCTGCTCACTGCTATGCCTTCTGCTTTGTTGATAATTGACTGAATGTCAAAACTTGTAAGACAGCCACAATTAAATGTTGTCCTTTATAAGGTTTGCCTTGGTCATGGTGTCTCTTCACAGCAATGGAATCCCCAACTAAGACATATATAGCATTCAGTTCAGAGGAAGTAGTTTATGTACACATATATTTTGTGTATCTTTTGTTTTATCAATTTTAGCAATGATGTTTTAAAATCATCTTATATAACCATCATAATGATTTTTACCTCTTGCATGTTCAAACTTTTGATAAGTAAATTCCTGTCCATAAGTGAATTGGAATGTTTATTTGCATTTTTATTTATTTCATTGGTTGACTTATAAGATTTACAAGACATTACTTCTAATTATTATGAAATTTTTGTAGTGTTAGTATTGGTGACACATGTATCTGCAAGATGCGTGGAAGGTATGCACTCAAAAATGAATATGTGAGGTAAAAGAATAGCTTCCTGGAGCCAGCTGTGTCCTCCTACCTTTACTTGATTTCTTGGGATGGAACTCAGCTCACATGTTTGCTAGGTTTGCCTTACCTGCTGAGCCACCCCATTAATAATTTTCAATTATTAAAATTGTATTTATAATTATCTGTCTGTGTACGTACCCATACTTCTGTTGGTACTTGGGGGCTGTAGTTCACATGTGGAAGTCAGAAGACAGATTTTTAGGAGTGGATTCCTTTTTTCTACTTTGGGTTCTAAGAGTGAACTCAAATCATCCAGTTTGTGCTGTGAGTGCTTTATACACTGAGACATCTTGGTTTGGGTTATGATTTAACTTAGATTTATTTTTTCAAAAATTTGGAAGTTTGTCTCAAGTAAGTCATCACACATTTTCTTTTAATTTCTTTGTTGCTACATTTTTACTAGAAACAAAATTTTCAAGTGTCACTAGAGCAAGGACCATACAAATAGAAAAATAAGAATGTACTTACATGCGAATATGCACACTAAATAGTTATGAACCAAGTTGTTCATGATATGTATGGCTCATATTTTGTTTAAAATTGTGGCAAAATCTGAGTGACAAGAATGTCAGATCTTCCTGCACAAGACAAAGATGTCATGGCGTTTATAAACTTGGTTACAAAAGAAATGGATAAAAGGTAAACTGGAGGAATGGGTGACTGGTAAGAGCACAGGCTGCTTTTCCAAAGGACTAAGCTTCAGTTCTCAGCACCCGCACAGAGATTTACAACCATCCTTAACTACAGATGCAAGGTCTCTTGTTCTGGCTGATATGGGTACTAGGCGTGCATGTTGTGCATTGATAAATCATCCATACACATATTAAAACAAAATAAGATATTTAAAGTATGATTAAAAATAAAATAAGGAAAAAGCAGCTGCCCACTAGTTCTCACATGTGGTGTCCAAAATGTTGAAGGTATCTAAGGAATATCCATGTGGTAAATAAGTAAAAAATTAAGTTATTTTTATTGCCTGAAAGAGTGGGACATGCACTAATAGGTCCTTTCATTATTGCACAAATTGGGCTTTAATTTGTGACTGTTGAGAATACAGCACCTGGCCAGTTATCAATTTGTTTTTATTGAACATAATAAATAAAAACTTCACATTAAAAACACTATGAACCATCAGCACTCGGAGACATTCTCATCAAGTGCAAGTGCTTGCCATATTAACCCTTGAAATTATTACCTAGATTAGTTCTTTGAACATAAGTGCTCACTATTTCTTTTTTGAATGAATGGTAGTGAAGTTATCTTTTTTTTTTTCATTTTTTATTAGGTATTTAGCTCATTTACATTTCCAATGCTATACCAAAAGTCCCCCATACCCACCCACCCCCACTCCCCTACCCACCCACTCTCCCTTTTTGGCCCTGGCGTTCCCCTGTACTGGGGCATATATATAAAGTTTGCAAGTCCAATGGGCCTCTCTTTCCAGTGATGGCCGACTAGGCCATCTTTTGATACATATGCAGCTAGAGTCAAGAGCTCCGGGGTACTGGTTACTTCATAATGTTGTTCCACCTATAGGGTTGCAGATCCCTTTAGCTCCTTGGCTACTTTCTCTAGCTCCTCCATTGGGAGCCCTGTGATCCATCCATTAGCTGACTGTGAGCATCCACTTCTGTGTTTGCTAGGCCCCCGCATAGTCTCACAAGAGACAGCTACATCTGGGTCCTTTCAATAAAATCTTGCTAGTGTATGCAATGGTGTCAGCGTTTGGATGCTGATTGTGGGGTGGATCCCTGGATATGGCACTCTCTACATGGTCCATCCTTTCATCTCAGCTCCAAACTTTGTCTCTGTAACTCCTTCCATGGGTGTTTTGTTCCCAATTCTAAGGAGGGGCATAGTGTCCACACTTCAGTCTTCATTCTTCTTGAGTTTCATGTGTTTAGCAAATTGTATCTTTAAAACACTCAACTTCATATAATTGTCTCAGCTAAACATATGCATAAAGGAACACATATTAAAATGCAAAGTAATGAAAAATATATTTCAATTTAATAATGAATGTTTTTGAAAGACAACAATAGTCATTTAAATTTAAATTGATTTGAATTATGGCCTGTCAGTTGTATGCCAAGTAACACTTTGAGGTCTAAGGAGATGACTGGTTCAGTTCCTCAAGGAGGAATTTATGCCAGTGATAAGCTGTTTATATCATCAATGAATAAAACGTGCAGTCAGAAAATAGTGAAGATTACAGAAGAGAAATAAAGCACTCAGATCTGAGTAAAATGAATAGTTTTGTTATTCCATTTGTGCTTTGATATCTAATTCACACATCATACTTTAAAATTTTTACAATTAAGTGGTAAAATAAAGCCCCCTGACCCATTTTCTCATGCCCCATTATGGTAATCAGAACAGTGGTGTGTTTGTTTGCATTGAGTTACCTTCTGGACAGTTGTAATATGTCTGCCATCTGCATTTATAAAATGTTCATGTGCATGCATTCACCACTATAATTTTGAAATGCAGTTCCTAAATGAGTGGAAATTATGAAACTGTGCTTTCAGACAGTAGGGCCAACGTTACCACCATCCTCAGAATTAGCTGTGTGTACAAGCTCCTAAGATCCTGCTATTTAATAGCTTTGTCCTGAAGAGTTATGAAATTGTAAAATGTACAAAATATCAGTATGTTTTTAATTTGCCATATAAAATTTAGCACTTGGTAAATGTATCAAAAGACATACTCCAATAGTTTTACATAACTACTGCTCAATTGAAAATGGAAAACAGTATCAATATTTCATTATGTTTCTGCTCCATTAATTAACAGCTACATATCTCATTCTTTTCAACAAAGTCTTTGGGTCTTGTGAACTATATATCTGTAAATCTGAGTTTCTGGTAATCATTTAAAGGCCTATGGAACATTCATAGAAGAAAAAATATAACACTAAAATTAGTATCTAAGATCTATTATCTCTTCAATAATAATTTAAATTTTAATCAATTTTTATTTAGTATGTAGATAGATATTTTACCTACATGTATATCTGTGCACCAGGTTTATGCCTTGTTCCTGTGGAGGCTAGAGTAAGGATTTATATTCTCTGGAGCTAGAGTTGGAGATGGCTTTGAGATTTCAGTGTGGGTACTGGGAGAGGAACTTCAGTCCTCTGAGCCATCTTTCCGGCACTCTTAATCCAATCATAATTTTGCAAACAGTATTAACAATTTCATAGGATATAAAAGACCATTCAGAAAATAAAATAAGATCTATTGTAAAACAGTATTCTCTTTCTTTGGTTTCTGAGGACAGGGTCTTGCTATATGTACTTGCTGAGGCCTGTACTTTGCATTGTAGGTCCTGCATCATCCTCTTGAAGCTGGTATCACAGGCATGCACCACCACTCTTGCTGCTGTAATATTATACTTAAAGGGTTATGATAAATTTTAATGCAATATTCTTTTTGTGGATATATATACATATATATATGCATATATACATATATATACAAACATGTGTGTGTATATACACACACATATATGTATATATGTATATGCGTATACATATATACACATGTGGACACATATACACACATATACATATATTACATATATACATATATGCACACACACACACACACATATATATGTTACACCTACTGATGAACCTCTAGTAGTCTCCTGAATAAGTCTGAACTTAAATTATTTTCAACTCAGTCCATGGTTTATAAACTTCCTAACCCTTGGACTTTTATTCCCGACTTTGTTTTTCTGAAGCCTTCATCGCGTAACAACTCACACAGATGTTTTAATGCCACATTTTATCTATGGGAGTTTGTGGCCTGATTGTTGTTTAGTTGGCTTGCATTAGAATCACCCCATACCACCCTCCTCACACTCATCTGTTTTTAATACTAGGGATGATCTCATGGCTTTGTGCATTTTAGACAAGCTCTATACCTCCAAGCTATATCCCCAATTAAAATTTTCATATCTCATAACATAATAGGATTTGTTCTCTAGTGCTGGAATTCATGATGAATCCTGCACATATGCTACTTAATTTATGAAAAGAGAAAATACCACTGCAAACCTCAAACACCTGTAATTCGTGTCATGAAAGGACTCATAAAACATTGATGTTTTTATTCCATGAAAGTCCACAATGTAAATGTTGGTCTCATCAGAGAACAAGGAAAAGACATGGGAAGTGCAGAACAATGCTTGCTGCAATGGAGTGATCAAAATCACTTCTTATCTGTGTTCCTAAACACAAATGATGTGTCAGATGAACTCTATTCATTTTTAACTCTGAATTTACAGCTTTAGGGGAAATCAATATCAGCAAAACCAAAATTATCTAATCAGTCTCTATTGTAATACTTTCTTTTGTGCATATATGTCTGTGAATATATATCTATGTATATTTCTGCGTGTGAGATTGCGGGCATGTGTGAGTTTGTGTGTTTATATGTGTGTATATGTATGTATGTATGAGTTTGTATGCATAGGTTTGTATATATGAGTATGTATCTATGTATATCTGTGTGTATATGTGTGTATGTGCATATGTGTGTAAGTTTGTGTGTGTGTGTGTGTGTATGTGCATGTACATGCAAGTGTATAGTACTCAAGATAGAAACTTAGGCCTATATATTAGGTAAGCCTCTAAACTTGAAGTTACATTCCTATCCTAGGAGAACATCTCTAAATTATTGAATATAATTTATTTTATTAAATTGCTGACATAAAGTATTTTGAGAACATGCCCCCCATTCCATGCTGCTCTCTCCTTTCTTGTGTCTCTCTTTTCAAGAGAGTCGTCTCTATTTTCTTAACAGTTTTGCTTCTATTTTTCATTTCATCTGTCCATGTATGATATATACATACTTATACACGTACATATATCATATATCACATACGTGTAATCTAAAAGCCACAAAAGAAAGAAAATGTGGTATTTGTTTTTCTCGGTATGTATTAACTTGCTCAATATTATCTTCAGTTAAAACTGATTTTTTGTTTTGTTTTGTTTTGTTTTGGCAAATGAAATATTTACTCTCCCTTACAACCAGAATAAAGTTCTCTCTCTCTCTGTCTCTGTCTGTCTGTCTGTCTGTCTGTCTGTCTCTCTCTCTCTCTCTCTCTCTCCCTCTGTGTGTGTGTGTGTTAAGCTACCCTTATTTATTCCTTGTTAATAAACAACCACGGTTTCTAAAATTATATTTAAAACTAGATTTACATTCTTTAGTGTTAGAAAAATATGTCAATCATCAAAATATGCTCTAAGTTTACTAGGCCAAGGAAATGACACTGGCTATTTGTGAAGTGGTAACTGATTGACATAATACACAGTAAAAAAGGATTTTAACAGTAGAGAAATTAACATAGGTGTAAATCAGTAATAATATTGATAAATGCCTCACTGAGAAAGTGTTAATGTTGTTGTATAGCTACTAAAGAGAAGAATTGCTATCAATCTACAGCAAAAAAATCCCTTAAAGATTGGGAATAATATACAGATCCTGCATTTGTAAAGTTTATTTAACATTTTTCTGGAAGTCCTAGACAGTGCATACAAGAAAGAAAAGAAAATACAGTTGGCAAAGAAATAAATAAAATTATTTCCATTTATAGATAATAATTTATCATGTTTATTATATTGAAAAATTATAAAACAAAAATGGTGGCTGATAAATATATCCAATGGCTTGTGAGATTCAAAGCCAATATAAAAATAATTTACATTCCTATATATTAATAATGAATTTTTAGATGTACAACACTAACATAATAATAGAGACATAGATAAATTGGAATGACTAGAACCAAATCATTTATGGTTAATTAACTCTGATAAGTTAAAGAATATATAAGAAATATAGCCTCTTCCAAAATCTGTGTCAGGAAACTGGAAAATGCCAAGCAAAAGAATGCAACTAAATATCTGCTTGAAACCATGTAAAAATAACTCAAAATGACCAATCACAGAAGTGCTGCAGCTGAAACAATCAAGCTGAATGTGGAAAACATGACTTTAAATCTCTGTGACCTGAGAGCAGAGTCAATCCTTAGATAGAACATGCAAAGGACACCAACAAAAGAAAAATATGAATTATACTAATAGAACTATAAACTTCTATGCTTTCAAGGACATGAAGAAAAGTGAGACAGTTCACAAATTCAAGAGATGCCATTTTCAAATCATAAATCAAAAGAAGGAATCTCATTATACTGCCCTTTTTGTTGTCATTATGAATAGCTGGTGTTTCATGAGAATATCTTATTACTTACTAATCTGTATGTTTTTATTCATAAATCACTTTAAAACAGTTTGATGTGTAAAAGTAAATATGAATTCAATAACTTGTTACTCTAGGATTCTACCTCTCTACCTCTTATATTCACACATTGTCAGCAAAGCTATTTATATGCAATCCATGGCTTAATATGCAATAGCAAAATTTTTGAGGTATACCAACTGTCTATTCAAAGAACATAAAAACGTTCACAGTTCACTAATATATAAACATTTATTAATATATAGTCAAATTGAACATGCAAATTGAAACAGTTTATTCGTACTCTAGAACTGCAAAGCACATATATACATAATATATCACACAGAGTACAGACCACATATGCCTTAATTAGGGTTTCTATTGCTGAGAAAAGATACATGACCACCATGATAAAGGAAAATATTTTACAGTTTCAGATGTTTAGCCTATTATCATCATGGCAGGAAGCATGCTAGATATGCTGCTGGAGAAGGAGCTGAGAGTTCTACATCTTTTTTTGTTTGTTTGTTTTTTTTAAATATTTTTATTAGGTATTTTCCTCATTTACATTTCCAATGCTATCCCAAAAGTCCCCTATACCCACCCCCAGACTCTCCTACCCACCCATGCCCACTTTTCGACCCTGGGGTTCCCCTGTACTGGGGCATATAAAGTTTGCAAGTCCAATGGGCCTCTTTTTCCGTTGATGACCGACTAGGCCATCTTTTGATACATATGCAGCTAGAGACAAGAGCTCCGGGGTACTGGTTAGTTCATAATGTTGTTGCACCTATAGGGTTGCAGATCCCTTTAGCTCCTTGGGTACTTTCTCTAGCTTCTCCATTGGGGGCCCTGTGATCCATCCAATAGCTGACTGTGAGCATCCACTTATGTGTTCGCTAGGCCCTGGCTTAGTCTCACAAAAGACAGCTATATCTGGGTCCTTTCAGCAAAATCTTGCTAGTGTATGCAATGGTGGCAGTGTTTGGAAGCTGATTATGGGATGGATCCCCGGATATGGCTTGATCTGCAGGCAGCAGAAGGAGATTGTGTGCCACACAAGGCATAGCTACAGCATAAGAATTCTCAAGCACACCTGCACAATGACATACTTCGTCCAACCAAGTCCCACCTACTACAACAAGGCCACATCTCCTAATAGTTTACTCCCTTTGGGCAAAGCTTTCAATCACATGAGTCTATGAGGGTTACACCTATTTAAACAACAACAGTTTATATAATAAATATAGACATTTTCTAGAGAGAAGCATAGCAAATGAAAAACAGTGAGGCTTTTCACAATGGTGCCACTAGAAAAGACAGAATATGGTCTTAGGTATGAACATTTCCTAAGTATCTTAAGAAAGCTTTTATGTCAAAGAGAAACATTAGCCTAGAGACTTTGACATTAAATATCTATATTTGAGGGGGTTTTTTTTTTTTTTTTTGTATATTAGACCTTGGGCAATCACCTAAACTTTCTAAATCTTATTTTCATTTCTGTAAAATAAAGATGAAAAGTAATGTTGACCTTCAGATATGTGAATGCTGAAAATCCAAAGAACTTGTTAAATAGCATAAGGCTTGACATAGGGTGGTCATATAATCAATAACATGTTAGTTTTACTGTTAATGGCACAACAGCACGTCAGATGATTGAATATATGATTTTCTTAGAGTTCTATGAAAAACCTTGTCAAGATATATTAGTGGTGACTGATGGTCCCAATGAAAAGTTCCTGTCCCTGGTTTCCTGAGAACAAGTATGTGATAACCCTTGTTTGCACTATGTGTAATCTGTTATTTTCTAAGTCTTTACCTAAGGTTGAGTTTTGTTTTTCCTATGCTAGAGCTGAACCAGTGCTGTTTCTATAAATCTCTCTCTCACTCTCCCTCTCCCTGTCCCTCCCCCTCCCCTTCCCCCTCCCTCTCCACCTCCCTCTCTTTTTCTCTGTTTTAAATTAAGGGATTTTCGTTTTGTTTTTTAGTAAAAGACCACTTGAAACCACTTACAGCAGTAATGTTGAGAGCTGTGGAGGAAGTCTAGGTGTGCCAGTGGGAGTAGGTCATCTATGACAGATGGCATGGAAACAACTATAAGACATTGGTAAGAATGAGAAATAGTTTAAAGTCCATAAACAGGAAATTCCATGTCACCTAAGGGCCTAGGGAAGACTCTAGCCTGTTTTCTGAATATATGCATGTAAATCTCCTGAATAATCCTAACAGCCAATAAAATTCAAGGCATGATCAGGAAAGAAAGCAAAAATACAATCTTAACCTTTGTGTTATAAACAGTATTTTTGCCTTTAAAATACCAATAACAGTTATAGGCATTAAATTTTAAGTAAGAGATAGTCTTAGAAGTGGGATTCCTATACCAAAATTATGACTGTTTTAACAGCTTATTCCATGTGAATATATGACACCCCCCACCCTGGATTTTCAAGAATGACCATCACCACTATAAATTATTTGAATTATCACAGGCTATGATATACACATATGAAATTATTTAAAAATTAGTAAATTTTCAAGGCATTATGGTATATTTTGAAATTAACATGTTATAATTATTACAAACTCAATATTCTCCAGTGTTGGATTTTGATATGTAATTTCCATCTAAGTTGTGCATTTATGTTCTTATACTAGTGACAATTAGTTTATTATGGTCTTGTTTTTACTACAAATTAAAATAGTTTTTTGCTTATGAGCAACCCAGGTATTTTATAGTGTGATTTATGAAATTAGAAAAGCTTGTTTAAAGAGATATATCATCATATGTCACAAAACCCCCCTTTTTTTATCAACAAAGTCTTTTGAGAAGAGACTCAGAAAGTCAGTGGAGGATGGCCCTTTGGTAAGAGGAAAGAAAGACATTTTGGCAGGTGCTGGAAGGAGGAATAGCAAAGAGGTAGAAGACAGTTGTGATTTCTGAGTTAGAACTTAGAAAGTGGACAGACTCCTTCATGCACGTCTGAATGCCATTACCTTGGAAAAAGCCCTGGCACATATAAGTCCACTTCTTATTAAGAAGTTAGTAAGTCTGCCCATTTGCTCATCATGTCCTCTATGTATCATTTATTTTACTTTTAAGATTTTGCTTACAATCTAAGAAGCTAAATAATAAAAATGAGTTTCTCCTTTAAGGTATATCTTTTACAATTTTAGATTAGGAGAAAATCTGATGTCTATCAAAAGGTTATGTATTATCTACCACTGACCAAACCATTTATAAAGGCATCAGAGGGTGCCAATACACTGGTATTCATATGTTCCAAAAGGAGATCCCCAACATTAGTCTCCCAATGTGGATGTTACAAAGAGTGTTATTTACCATGGACCATGACTTTGTTACAAAGGATGAAGATATTGATATTCAAATTTCTCAAGTAGTATTGGGTGTCAAATTGCTTTTCAGTTTCTTTCTACCTATTATCTCCTATACAACGTCCCACAACTCAAGGAATATGGACCATTTAATCTTATTAAGAAGGACAGATATCATTCTTCTGGATCTACTTCCTGCTGTGTAAGATTATAGCACACCCATGGAGAGATGCACTCCTTGGTAACTAAGGAGTGTGGCCACTGCCTTGCAAAAGTTACAATCTTGCTTCTTGATTCAAAGGTACTGGCAGATGAACTGTACCTCTGATGAAAATTTCTAGCATATCTTGATGTACCATCACCTGGAAATGGAATATTTGGATTCTGGAAAGAACAAAATGTACTATTATGTTGACAAGCCATGTCTCATAAAAAATCCACTTAGAATATAGTGACCAGAGAGGCCCAAGTTCAGAAAATCCAAGAAAAATTAAAGTTAAAACTCTAACAGCCAGATTATAATTGGGACCATGTCCCTGGCTATGTTTCTCAAGGTATACCCTAGATTATAAATATAAATGTCAGTCTCTATTGTTCATAAATTGTTCATATTAGCCAACAAGTAGTTTTTATGGTCTTTGCTTTGAGACAAGGTTAACAGTATAATCCTAGTTAGCCAAGTATTCACTATCTAGAACTAGCCTAAAACTCACAGAAAATCTCTTGCCTCTATTGTAAGAGTACTGGAGTATAGGTGTGTGCCGCACCACCCAAAGACTGCAGTTTGCTATGGTAAGTGGTAATTTAAAGCTAACTGTTATAGATGCCTCTAGTTGGTGATTCAAGGGAGGAGTTTTTGGCTTATATTGCCTCAGTATTGAAGGAACCAAAGTGGTCATAGTAGAGTTTTATAAAGTGACTTCATAATGAATAAACCTATTCTAGGAGGTTGTAGATTCCAGCCAAAATTAATTCAGTTTTCTTATTATTATGATAGGAGTGATATGCACAGAAACTGGAAGAGTCCTGTGACCCAAGTGATAGATTTCTTTACACTAGAAACCTGAAGCTGGATTAGGCTATGGGAAACAGGCCTGATGGAAAGGTAGACTTAAATACCAATCCCATAAGATCACCGAGAGGTAATGATTCCTCAGAATAATTCAAGCAAAGTAAATATTAAGCCAAGAAAAAAAAAAAAGAAATACACCTGGAGCTTGGTTTGAGAGAGCCAAGGGGACTTCCTGGAATTGAGGAAATCTTTGTGTCCAGTTTGGTCTAGGTCTCATTTCCAGTGAAAGTGTTTTTCCCCTAATTAGATCAACTGGGTAGGTCGATGCAGTAATTACCATTGTTGGGACAATACCAGTCTAGGACACAAATTACCAATTGCTGAAAAACTATACATTGGATTAAAATATAAGAATGAACTTGCAAGTTCCATGGGTCACAAGGATTTGGGGAGATAGGAATGATGGTACAATTACCCTATTGCCTTGGCTTTGTTACCAGAAGAAATAGCCAATGCTTGGCCTTAGTACTGCCTTGAAAAAGGGATAGAAAGCATATTTAAACATGGCAGGTTAATATATTCCAATTGTCCGGTGATACCATGAAGATCCCTTGGGTCTTGAAACCCATGGGAGTAAGGAGTATGTACTGAAATTTGGACTAAAAATAGAAGTAGTGTGGTTTGGTTTTGAGGATGAATACAATGTATCAAATACTGATGGAACCTTTCTCAATCATCCATCATAATAGAGATGATGAATAGAAATGGATTCCTCTTTTGACAGAGGACAGGTGTGTACCTTAAAAGGTTATCGTGGTCACTCACTGTTCCAAGGTCATCAAGAGAATAAGTCTAAATGTAGCACTTTGAATCATGGCCCATAGATATATGAAGGATTGTCTTTGGGGTCCATGTTTGGAAAGAAACCCAGGTTCTCAGCTGGTTCTAACTCTGGGTAGAATTCTCTCATATTTTACCTGGAACACTTTTTAGGAAAGGACACTTTTTAATCTGTACAGGTTTATTTAACTACAAATACACTGGAATTTGAAAAGAGTTTGTGAACTTAGTAAGACTTTAAAATGGATTAAATATAGATTTTGAAAAGCTTCTGAGAGCTGGAATCAGAACTTTTATCTCTATTGGTCAAGACGCCATGTACCTATGTTAGAACCTTTTCAATGTGTCAGTATTCCTAAATACTATGCCCACTGATGTTCTTTGAGTACTCTTTGTGATAGCTGGTCAAGTGCTCAGGCCCTTTCTAAGTCCAGTTTGGCTCCTTTTGCTTTATCATTCTGCTGTGTAGTTTTTCTGTTGGGTGTTTGAGTACATGTATGTAAGCAGTTAAAAATGAGGGCTTTCCTGTTGAAATCAGTCCAAAGCTCCCTAAAGGATACTTTTAAGGAGGTAGGATAAGTTTCTTGGCTACTTTGGCTTCTTTATACTTTTGTTTTGTTTTGTTTTCTGTAAGTTGTGGCATCTATTGGGATAGGTCAAGGATTTCCTGATCATGTGACATTCCTTGAAAACACTGGGGGCATTTTCATCTTTAATGATGCTCCTTTTACAGACTCTTCACTGGATAGAGTCAAGTGCCTGAGGTCTTTGAAAGGTCTTTGATCATGTGGATAGGTGCCTTACCAGAGTACAAAGACCCTGTAAAGGCACCTCACTATCCTCTGGGACTTACCTTGTACATGGGGGTAAGGGTCAAGGAAAAAATATTGGCTCACCTCTTTGGCCTTTTATATTCATTGACTTTGGTCTCCATGTCGCACTGTTGAATACCAGGAGATCAGAGGCAAAGGAAACAAAAAAATGAGTTCTAGCTTTTAGATAAGCTTAGTAATTTGGCACCTCTAGCTCTCAGATGTGTACTCACTTTTAATCACATACACAACCTCAAATTATCTTGATGACCTAAAATAATTGTCATGTTGATTTGTGTTTTATGGCTTTGATGTTTTTATAACAAATTTATATTATTTTATAAGAATAAATATTTTATTATTGTATAAGAAATATTTTATTTCTTACTGCTAAGCAACCCTCAGGTCTCACAGTAATTTCTATATGAAACTAGCTTAACCTTCTTATCTGCCTGATTTTATAATGTATGGTGGGGTCATTTTAATTTTATCTAGTAATATAGATGATTATTGAGATTTTTAATCAAAAATCTTATATTCAACTCTTTTTTAAAGGTTTATTTATTATTATAATATCAAGTACACTGTAACTGTCTTCAGATGCACCAGAAGAGCACATCAGATCTCATCACTGATGGTTGTGAGCTACCATGTGGTTGCTGGGATTTGAACTCAGGACTTTCAGAAGAGCAGTCAGTGTTCTTAACCACTGAGCAATCTCTCCAGTCCTATATTCAACTCTTAACACTCATTTTCTTTTACTGTCACTAAAAAATTTCTTTTTTGAAAAATGTATGGCTGTTTTATTTGAGTTTTGAGAGGTTTTTCACTCTCCTCTGTTGACATTTTGTAAACATGTTTCAGGTTTTGAAGACAGTCACTAACTTCAGCAGCTACATTTTTAAGTGGTTACTGATTTGTAAGGCCCGTGCTTCTGCTAACTTGATGGTGGACTTTTGACAAGTCCTCCTGCTTCTTTGTTTCCTCAATTCTAAATGAAATGCTACTTTTTGATGTCTCTAAGCTCCTGTCTGTCCTTTCTGATTCTTTTATGCTCAGTGTCCCAGGCACACCATTACCATATGTAAATGAATCTTCATGTATCATTTTCTATCCCTTAGAGTCTTCCTATTCATCCTTCAATATTTTCCAAAAAACAATAACTGAAAGATTATTTATTCACTAAAATGAAAACAAAGCTGTAGCAAAATGTTGAGAACCACTGATTTAATTTTCAGCTTTTAAAGTTTCAGTTTCCGTGCTCTGACCTTAGGAAATGATAGATAACAGCCATATTGCAAATCTCATGGGAGCTGCAAAATACTACCCAATACTGGGGTACAAGTATTTGGTAGCTCTTCCCACTTTTTAAATAAAGCTTGAGATTTGTTGTCAGTGTTGAGGAAGAGTGTGATGGATGCATTTTCACTGTCTAGTAAGAGTTTAAGTGCTTTGTGAAAACATAAGCTCTGAATAATTAACTTTGCTTACCAGTCAGTGATTGAAAAGGAATGACCCTCGACAATCTGTAATAAATAACAAAGCACATTTTAATTAAATTTTTATTGGGCAAGCCTGTCCCCACGAATTTACTTGGAGCCAAAACTAAATTCTTAAAATTGGTTACTTTAGTAATCATTTTTTTCTTGATGAAAATATGCATTTTACATTTAAGCAATTCTGTATGTGGTTTTAAGCGGATTATATAAATATATCCATATATATGATATTTTATATATGGAGACAATTGTAGATTTTTTTTCCCTACAGCTGCGTACCAATCTTCTAGTATAGTATAAAGCATAGGTCAGAAAATAAATAATTGTAGCCCCGAAACCTCGAAGATTTGTTTAGGATCTGGGTTTGAATTATAGTTAAGGGAGGGGAGATGATACATACAGGTGAGAGAGAGTTAATGGAGACAGGAGGAGTTGAAGTGGGGGAAGGTATGTGGTAGAAAGTGCAAGTAAAGTCCTCATGTAGGAACATCACAAAAGTAATGAACTAAATGTTTACATATCTGGGTTTGAAAGTTCATCGACAAAACTAATTTGATAAAATCATGAATTCACCTTCAAAGATAATAAAAACAACGTGATCTCTCCATTTTGAAAGGCTTCATAAGTGGATCTCCCAAGCAGGAGCCCCGTTCCTCCAGTTGCTTATTTATCTTATGCTTGAACTCTCCCCTCATTTCATCCTTTCCAATAATACTGCACTAAAGTGAATCTCTGATTAATATTTAAATGCACATGGGAAGAAATAGGTAACCTAATCAGAGGAAATAATTAACAAGCCAGCTCATTCTCATTCCTTCTCATTCCTACAAGGAAGCATGTGTCTTGATTGCCACAATATCATTCCCTTTGACCTCCTTTCTCAGTCAAAGCCTAATAAAGTTGCTGTTTGAACAGTCAGTGACACTTCATTACCACTTGGATATATTTTCTGAATGTGCTGCATGTACTCTCATTCCCCTCTCTTCTATTTTTCTTTGCTCTTATAATACTAAGAAGTCACCAGTAGGAATTATTTGTCAGCTCCTGGTAAATTTTGTGATAGAATTCAAATCGAGAGTCCCCTAACTTAGGTTCAAACCAGTGAAATAAGATTGCTGTTGCTGGTGGAAATAAAAATAAAAAGCTTTTATGCAATGTCCAAAATGTGTAGTATATCCTTTCATGTAAATGGAGGGTGACAGTTTGGATCTGATGTTGAATGCTACAATTTTATTTGAGATGAAAATTTATATAAATGAAATATGCATACGCATGTATATAGATGTTTATTTGACTGTATAGGATATATACTCTTCATTCATATATTAGGAATCATAGATTATAATATACACCCATATGCAATTCTGTCTATTTATAGCCTTGTCCACACTGTATTGTCCTCTAGTTCTGTGTTCTGTCACTGGAGAGTAGTGTTTGAAAAGGAGGGAAAGCTTGATGTTCAAATACTAGGGTTCAACATCTGGGCCTTACATGTTCTAAGCCAGTGTTCTATTCATGAGCCATATTATTTGTTTTAATTTTAATAAAAAATAACACACGGTTTGTTTTTTAAAAAACTGAGATTGAAATTGCTTTTCTTGATTTTACTTTTATCTTTTGAGATGGACTTTAGCTATGTAATCCAGGCTAGCCTATAACTCCCGATCCTCATGTCTCCGCCTCCTGGCTTGGAAACATCATGCCCAGCCTTATGTGTAGAAATTTCTAAGAAAAAAACAACACATTAATAGAAAGTAGAATTATTTTATTATTATTTATAAGAAAAATATTTGGGGATTGACAGAACAAATCAAACCTGTTGAAAAATATTTAAGACCCTAAATAGGATTATAGGATACTACCTCCTTGTTGACAACCATGTATATATATATATGTGTATGTGTATGTGTATGTGTATGTTTATGTGTATGTGTAAATGATGTATATGTGTATATATATATATATATATACACAGAGAGAGAGAGAGAGAGAGAGAGAGAGAGAGAGAGAGAGAGAGAGAGAGAATTTTTGGCTTAAGATCCCTAGTTAATCAATAACAGAATTCCAGTGGGGGCTGGTATAGAAATTGCGTTGAGTGCCTAAGATCCTAAGTTTCATTGCCACCAACACAAGGAAAAAAATTTAAAATTAAAATTTAAAAATGTGACCAGAGTTATACTGTGTGACATACCAGTGATATACTAGTGTGACAATATTAATTTAAAAAGTAATACTAAAGGAAGTAGATATTTTAAACTGTTGCACAAATAATATACATTTAAAATTATTTATAGACTCGGGAAAGAGGATTTAACAGTTAAGTGGACCCTTGGGTTCAGTTCCAGCACTCACATAGCAGGTCACAGTTTTTGTAATTCCATTTCCAGAAGATCCCTTATCCTCTACTGGACTCCTTGAGTTCCCGCACACACATGATGCTCATAAACTCAAGTACGCAAGCATAGAATGAAGAAATTAAGAAAAATATCTTTTAAAGTATCGACAGAATTTAATATTAATGATTACACACATTAGGTGTAAATAGTAATAGTGAATGGTTGAACGAATGACTGGTGTTCACTGTAATATTTAACTAATAGTAGTGATTGCTCCAGAGAAGAATGCTTAGAGAAGAAGTCCATTACTTACATTTGAATGTTTTAACAGACCATGCTGGTCACAGAAGTTTGGATCAGTTGCAAGCTCTGATCATAGATAATTTACTCTCTTCACCTGTAACACTAACTTGATATCATTTTACTTCATAGTTTCCTTCTGAATCTTATTGTAAATCACTTGGTCAACTCCAGTGATTTCAGAGATCTGTGAATACAGAAAAACACAAGAAATGTATTTTATTTGTAAACTTTTATATCAAGTGTTCACTGTAGGGGCTGAGAGATAGTTTTGTCAGTAAGTGAAGCCTTCGATGTTTGAGACCTGTGTTCAAATCCCAGCATGACATAAAAGGTGTGTGTCTCTAATAAAGACAGAAAAAGGAAGAACCCAAACCTCATTGGGCTGCCAGCCTATTCTAATCAGCAAATCCATATCAATGAGGGAACTGCCTGAAAAACAGAGTAGTTAGAGAAAACACCAGATATCAGCCTCTAGCTTCCATAAGGACACACACAAGCATACATATCCTCATGGGCAGTAGGGTACAAGTGTCTGTATTATCCAATGTCCCCTTGGTTACAGCTGGTGGTCAAAACTCTCTCCTTGTTGACAACCAGTGATATAATTTGATGTTTTCCTAATATATCATGAAATTTTGGTTGATTTTTGTTTCACATGTTAATGTGAAACAGAATTATAGCATGTGTGTATTATTAAAATATTTCCACTGGAATTTGATAATTTTTGTTTGTTTTTAATATTTATTTATTTATTTATTTATTTATTTAATGAGACATGGTTTCTCTGTTTAGCTCTGGCTGTCCTGGAATTCAGTTTGTAGACCAGGCTGGCCTCAAACTCAGAAATCCACCTGCCTCTGCCTCCTAAGTGCTGGGATTAAAGGTGTGAACCACCATCACTGCCTTTTGTATTTTTTGTTTTGTTTTGTTTTGGTTTTGGTTTTTTTGTTTTGTTTTGTTTTGTTTTGTTTTTTTCTTTTTTTTTTTTCTTTTGAGAATCTTGATAGCATTAAAGAACAAAGCCTTTGCCACTAAAAGAGCTCTTCTGAGTTATAGCTCCCTGTAGATAGTATAAAGGGATCATTGAATCCTCAAGTCAGTATGTATGACTATGTATTTCTCCTCCCTGTTCTTTGTCCAAAATGTGTACATATATAAGTATATAAATATAAGTATAGAATCAGGAAATCCAGATAATGTGGTTCGTAGAATTCTGAAACTATTTTGTATTATTTAAATAATTTCTTCTTTCCCCAGACATACATTCAAAATATTTTTAGCTATATAATAAGTGAGTTATTTTACTATATTATGGACTTCAGTAGAGAGTAGTAGTGAGGATTAAGAAACATTCCTGTGGACTTTGCCTATAATAATACAGGCAACACAATAGGAAAACATTAATAGATATTTCATATGGGCTGCCTCCAGTTGGAAGAGATATTTCTTTAAGATATAGTCTCACAATAGATTAATATTTTAAACTTTTATTGAGTATAATATAGATACAGAAAAACCATAAGCATATAGCTTGATAAAATTTCACAACTCTACACACCCAAGTATCTGACAATTAGGATTTAAATATAGAGATATGAATGTCCTTTAAGTATCTCTATGAGTATGCATTTGAAACTAATTATTGGCACAATTTAGCCAATAATCTGAAACTATTGTATGTCCTACCATGTCTTTCTCAATAGAGAGCAAAGAAAAAATATTGCTAGCTGAATTGGACTAACAGCATATTTTTTAATGTTCTATAATGTATAGATATGAAAACCTGCCCTATAAGTCCTCACTGTGCACAATGTTCATGTTGTAGTTGTTAATTTTTTATTAAAACAATGTAATTATAAAATATGTATTTTAGGAGATGGAGAGACTGTTCATTGGTTAAGAACATTGCTCTTCAAGTAGAACAAGGTTTGATTCCCAGCACGCACATGGAGGTTCTTAACCATCTATAATTTTAGTCCCAAAGGATCTAACACCCATTTCTAGTCTTCTCACTTTACATTCTTCATAAACAATGTTATAATTTCAAAACCATCTCTGGTACTCAGGAAAATATGAGATGTACCACTTAACACCACATCCTTTAATCTGAAGACTTCTCCAAACTGCCCTAGGTCATTGTGTTAACCTAAAAAGGAGATTTGTATTTACAATGGAAAACATTTGTATTACAATGAAAGAATGTGTGAAAAAAAAGGTGTTAAAGAGGGATGAATTATGCTCTCAACAACTGAGATTCACCACTATGTTTTGCAGTAGAGCAATTTCTGTGGTAAACATTTGGATTTCTTTTCAAAACGTTAGTGTTTTAAACATCTGAGATTTGAAGGGAAGACTCCAACAGCAAGTTGAGCTACTTTGGGGTATGCATGCTCATGGGGATGCAGAAGACGGAGAAAGAAGGTGTAGAGGGAAAGAGGAGACAACATGATTTTACATAGAAGTCATTGAAAGAAGTTAATCTGCACAATTTCAAGGGAAGGTAGCAGTGGTGACTTTGCTGGCCCATCTTCTCTGTGAATGCCTCTTAGTCCTCACATGATAATTCATTTGTCATCCTCAGGCCTTTAAGAGAGCTGTCAGAATGAACAAATTTTTAATCCAAGAAAACTATGTGAGAAACTGAAATCAATTTTTTATACTTCTTCTTTTTACCTTTTTACTCATTTCTATTTTAAGAGAGCAACGGAATGGGAGGGTGCTGGGGAGAAAGACAGAATGTTGCTGGTATGATGTTTGCCTAGTACTCACTTCTGATTTGCTCTGTCAAAAAAAAAAAAAAAAAAAAAAAAAAAAAAACTTTATCCCTAGCACTTTGGCACACATCTTATTTATAGTCAGTGAATTTGAAGCTTTTGTTGTTTCAAAGGTCAATATTTATTTATGACCGAAGATATAAATGTTCCCTTTTTCTTTTTCTCCTTTTCTTCCATTCTTTCTTTCTGTTTCCTGCCATTTATTCTCTTTCTTTGTTTCTGCCCTTTCTCCTTTCCTCCCTACATCTCTCCTGTCTTCCCTCTTTTCTCATTCATTCCTAGCACACAGCTTTTCTTCCTTTCCCATAGGGAGAACAGTTAGAACGTAGTATCTGCTATCACATGTGTATTTATCACTGAAAATTAAATTGCCCCAATGAATGTGGGTGTAACTGAGTGACTGAACAAACATTTCATGTACTGTCACACTGTCACAGTCCAGTATTACATTTCTGTTTGTTCTAGGGTTTTGGTCTTTCTTTTTCCTTCCATTATTATTATATTTTTAAATGGAACATATCTCACTTTGTCACTATATAATTTGAGTTGGCTTTGAATTTCCATTCTTCCTGCCTCTGCCTCTAAAATATTAAAATTAGAAGTGTGAGTCATCAGGCCCAGTTCAGTGTGTGAACTCCTCCTCTTTCTCTTTCTTTCTTCCTTCCTTTCTTTCTTCCTTCCTTTCTTTCTTTCTTTCTTTCTTTCTTTCTTTCTTTCTTTCTTTCTTTCTTCCTTCCTTCCTTCCTTCCTTCCTTCCTTCCTCTCTCTCTCTCTCTCTCTCTCTCTCTCTCTCTCTCTCTCTCTCTCTCTCTCTCTCTTTCTCTCTCTCTCTCTGATATATACACAAAAGATAGGAACACTTGATCAAGCTCTCTCACATAGCTAACTATGAACAGAAGTTACTTTTACTAATCTGTTTACTTTTCAACATATTTTCACTTTCTCTGTACTTAAGAAATGGTGTCTTGTCTCTACTGAAACCAATATTGTGGGGAATAGATAAATACAACATTACTATGAAATTCTCCAAGAAAGGTATGATACCAACTCAGACACATAGAACCCATACAGGAGGATCTGCATAGCCCATCCATATGGGCCTAACCCTTTGCTTCCCCACCAGGGAGTCCATCCCATAATCAGTCACCAAACACAGACACTATTGCATATGCCAGCAAAATTTTGCTGAAAGGACCTTGATATCTCTGTCTCTTGTGAGGTTATGCCAGTGCCTGGCAAATACAGAAGTGGATGCTCACAGTCATCTATAGGATGGAACACAGGGCCCCCAATTGAGAATCTAGAGAAAGCACCCAAGGAGCTGAAGTGGTCTGCAACCCTATAGTTGGAACAATAATATGAACTAATAAGTACCCCCAGAGCTTGTGTCTCTAGCTGCATATGTAGCAGAAGATGGCCTAGTTGGCCATCACTGGGAAGAGAGGCCCCTTGGTTCTGCAAACTTTATATGCCCCAGTACAGTGGAACACCAGGGCCAAGAAGTGGGAGTGGGTGGATAGGGGAGCAGGGTGGGGGGAATGTATAGGGGAATTTTGGGGATAGCATTTGAAATGTAAATGAAGAAACTATCTAATAAAAAAATTTTAAAAAGAAAAAAAAAAAGAAGAAATAGTCAGTTGCTTGACATTCGTTGTTGGGTCTAAAACTAGGTCCTCTCCAAGAGTCATCTCTCCATTCCCCTAACTTAAATAGCAAATAAAGAACAACATCACCAAAAATTCATGTTGGAAAAGCTTCCACAGGTCTTTTATAACTGTCATGTGATTAAATCATGTACTGAGGTGTTTTGTTTTGTTTTGCTTTGTTTTGTTTTCTTTGCGGGTACAGTTGAGTGTTTACTGTGTAACTGAAGCCAGCCTCAAATTTGTGTTTTTCCTGCCTCAGTCTCTGGATCCAAAGATTATGGATGTATATCACAATATATGGTAACAATGAAGCTTTTGCATCCATCACATTTTTAATTTACATTGTCTTTAATTTCCTGTATATTTTGATTTATTTTTTTATTTTTAACATAAGAATTTATTGCCACTGATTTTTTCCATTATTATCCTTTTACTTCAGATCATATTTTAGACTGATTAAGATATCTTTACTTATCTTTGTCTGTTTCTTTCCATTTAAAACAATTTTCAAGGAAGCTTAGTCTAAATCATAAAACTATTATAATATCTAATGGACTGAAATATCATCCATCAGGCATGGTTTACTCAATCCTGGCTGCTCAGATTCTGAAGTGCATTGCCCTCCTCTCCTGACTTCAATCTAGTCTCCATTTGCCTTTCTTACGAGAAAATTGTGAGGAATAGCTAGCAGCAGGGTCAGTGGAGATTGACCAAAGCCTGGCTCAGGGAGTCTACAAAGGCTCTTGTACCCCTCATCTAGATATAAGTCTAAGGATCTGTGCCAGACACTGCTAGGGCAGCAATCACAGTGCTGACCAAGATATCTAGACCAGTCCCACTGCTTTCAAGGATAGGGCATGCCAACCTAAATGAGTTGTCCTCAACAGCTCTTGTAGGCATCTTGGGAAAATAGTAAATCTGTTGTATGAAGCTGATTTTCTCTATTCCCAAGCCCACAGAGTATCTCTGGGACTTCAGGTCAAGTAAATTCACAAATAATAATAGTTAGAAACACACTTAATGAAACTCAGAGAAAGGAAACAGGCTAAGCAGTCAAGTTAGAAACAAATATTTGTCAAGGACTTTCTGTAGCAGACAGCTGATCATCAACAGAAGAATTATGATTAAAGAGAACCATTTATTTTAAAATACTTTGTGTGGTTTTGAGCTTAAAATTCAAAGAACAATTTATAGAGAGTATGGTTTCTATGGAGATTCAAATTATGGTAAAGAACATTACAGTCAACTTCTGACTGAGAGCCTAACCAGACATTTTACATTCTTTTTGTCTAAGTTATAATTTACTTATTAAAATAAAAACAAGGTATTAATTTTACTCATTTTTCTATAATGGTTTTGTAAGCTTCTTTGGTTATTGTTTTCGACATAGGGTACTGTTTTATAACCAAGACTAGCCTTCAGCCAGCAGCAAGCCTCCTGCTTCGGTTTCCTCTATGCTGATATTCAAGCAACAATGTCATTGATATAGCTGCTGTTGTTTAAACATATATGAGATTTTAAAAAATGTAATATGAAATGTGAAACCAACTTGCTTTTAATCAGGAGACTCAAGATACTAAAACAATTATCTGAATGTATAATTAATGATTTAGTTTCTCTTTTTCAACCTCCTTGTCTATTAATATATTAATATTTTGCCCTATGTTTAAAATTATGATTGCAACTTAGCCATGTAAAAATACCCTGACAGAAAGCAACTTAGTGGGAACAGAGAATTATTCAGCTTACAGTTCAAGGTTACAGACTATCATATGTAGGGAAGTCAAGACATGGACTTCCAACAGCTAGCTTCATTACATTCAAATTCAAGAGCAGAGAGAAATGAGTGCAGTCATCCCTGACCTCAAGCTGTACCACAGAGCAACAGTGATAAAAACTGTATGGTATTGATACAGAGACAGACAGGTAGATCAATGGAATAGAATTGAAGAACCAGATCTTTGACAAAGGAGCAAAAACCATAACAGTGGAAAGACAGCATTCTCAACAAATGGTGCAGGTTCAAGTGGCGGTCAGCATGTAGAAGAATGCAAATTGATCCATTCTTATCTCCTTGTACAAAGTTCCAGTCCAAGTGGATCAAGGACATTGACATAAAACCAGATACACTGAATCTAATACACTGAATCTAATAGAAGACAAAGTGGGAAAAAGCCTCAAACACATCAGCACAGGGGAAAATTTCCTGAAGAGAACACTAATGGGTCAGGCTCTAAGATCAGCTATTGACAAATGGGATCTCATAAAATTGTAAAGCTTCTATAAGGCAAAAAACACTATGAATAGGACAAACTGCAACCTGCAGTCTCTGAACTAAGGAATCTCGAATGGGTGAGAGGGCCTAAAGAAATATTCAACACCCTAAGTCATCATAGAAATGCAAATTTAAAAAACCCTGAGATTCTACCTTACACCAGTCAAAATGGCTAAGATCAAAAAGGCAGGTGACAGCAGATGCTGGGGAGGATGTGGAGAAAGAAGAACACCTCTCCATTGCTGGTGGGATTGCAAGCTGGTACAACCACTCTGGAAATCAGTCTGGTGGTTCCTCCAAAAATTGGAAGTAATTCTATCTGAAGACCCAGCTATACCACTCCTGAGCATATACCCAAAAGATGACACAGCATACAACAAGGGCACATGTTCCATTTTTATTATAGCAGCCTTATTTGTAATAGCTACAAGTTTGGAAACCTCAGATGTTCCTCAATGGAGAAATGGATCCAGAAAATATGTTACATTTACATAATGGAGCACCACACAGCTATTAAAAACAATGACTTCATGAAATTATCAGAGAAATGAATGGATCTAGAAAATATCCTGAGTGAGGTAACCCAGTCAAAAAAGAACACACATGTAATGATAAATGGGTATTAGGCAAAAAGCTCAGAATACCCACAATACAACTCACAGACCACATGAAGCTCAAGAAGAAGGAAGACCAAAGTGTGGATGTTTCAGTCCTACTTAGAAGGGGTCACAATATTATAAGAGAAGGTAGAGGGTGGGATGGGAGAAATAGAGGAGGGGGGGCGAAAAAGGGGGCAGAATCAGGTATGGGAGGAGACAGGTAGATGTACCTGTCAGGAAATTGAACAGAGGTGTGTACCAATGGGGGATGGGGATCTGGGGGTAGCCACCAGATAGTCCCATATGAATGGAAAACAAGAAGCTCCCAGGACCCAGTGAGGATGACATTAGCTAAAATACCTAAGAAAGGGAAAATAGAACCTGTAGAGACCATACCCAGTGGATAGGCACAACTCCTGGTTTAGGGATGGGCTACACACCCATTTCAAAAAATTTAACCTGGAATTTTTCATGTCTAAAGGAAATGCAGGGACAAAGAGTGAAGCAGAGACTGAAGGAAAGGTCATCCAGGGGCTGCCCCACCTAGGGACCCATCCAATTTACAGACACCAAACCCAGACACTATTGCTGATGCCAAGAAGTTCTTGCAGACAGGAGCCTTGTATAGCTGTAAAACCCTAAAAGGGTTTGCCAGCAAACAGATGCAGATCACTCAGCTAACCATCAGACTGAGCATGGGGACCCAAATGGAAGAGTTAGAGAAATGACTGAAAAAACTGAAGGGGATTGGAACTCCATTGGAAGAGCAACAATGCCAACCAACTAGAACCTCCCAACCCGCCCCCCAAAGATACCAGGGGCTAAAACACCAACCAAACAGTACAAATTGAGGGACCCATATGTAGCAGAGGATTCCCTTATCTGGCATCAGTGGAATGGGAGGTTTGCAGAGGGGAAAACTGGATGGAGGGCAACATTTGAAATGTAAATAAATAAAATAGCCATAAAAAAGAATTGAATGCATCCATGCAATACTTATGTATTTCAAAAAGCTACTTCTGTCTAGAAAATGGTGTTCCTCATGCTAGAATGATTCTACTTACAGCCATTAGGCATTTTATTTAAGAAAATCTCCCACAGACATGGTCACAGGTGAATCTAATTCCAAAAATCCTATGCTGACATTATACTAACACCTTATGCTAGTTTATTTCAAGTTGACATTTAAAGATGATCACAATAGATGTATTGATATTATGTTCACCCTTCAAGTGGTTTTCTGTAATTTGCAGTTTACATCTCTTTGCAAGGTTTTATTCTTTAATGTTTTGTTTAATGATATATCTTCTAAAATCTTTTCACATTATCAGAAGTTAATAAAACTGGATCTACAAATTTCTGGCTTGATAGAATATCATAAGTTATTTTTAAAGAATTATAATTTTCATGAACCTAATTATTCATAAGTTTAATTTTAAGATTGAGTTTACTCTTCCCTATTTTCTAAAGATCATTATTATATAATTTTCCAAAATTTATAGCAAGTGTTTAATTTCTTCATTTATTGTAAATACTAGAATGTAAAGAAGAATGTTGAACAGTCCTAGCCTTTATGAGCTTATAAACTCCTACAGTATCAGGCTTATAAGAACAGCTGTAATGATTTTACTTATGAATTTCAGTATCTTTCTTTAGAAAGAAAACATTTTGATACACTTTAATTGTGTATGTTTATGTGTGTGTGTGTGTGTGTGTGTGTGTGTGTGTGTGTGTGTGTACATGTATGTGTATGGGCTGGCATATTTGTGGGTCAGAGTGCAACTCTGGGACTTAGTTCTCACAATCCCCTATATGGGTCCTGAGGATTAAATTTAGACCATCACAATTTTTGTAGACAATATTTTTTTCTGAGCCATTTTTCTGGATCTCAGTAAACTTTCTTTGAAATATTATATAGGTATTTTCAATTCTAATGCTTGACTACATGAATTATACTACATGAACTATGTTTCTAAAATATTACTTCTGATTATAATTCCAACAGTATACATAAATGAGGAAACCAGAAGAACCATGGTCATATACCAGAAACATTTAACATTGCTGTACACTAATATAAGTTATACTTACATGTTAAGAATAAGGATAGTTTTTAATTTCCATTTAAAGTAGCACTAGGCTTATAATGTTACAGACATCATTTTCAACTTTCCATTGTAAAAATTAATAACAATGCAATTCAAGGCAGCATTCAGGAATCATTTGAGTGTCTATCATTCCTGTTATCTCTATATCAGTAAATCAGCTCTACTTCAGAACTCTATATGGGTAGGAGATTAGATAATATTTTTAATCCATTTTCTTGGAAAAACAATGGACTGTCATCTATCTATCTGTCTGTCTTTCTGTCTTTCTGTCTTTCTGTCTTTCTGTCTGTCTCTCTGTCTGTCTGTCTATCTATCTATCATCTGTCATTTATCTACTCCTGCTGTGTTTCTATATATTTATGTATCTGTGCATTTATCTATGTATCTATCAATCTATCCTCTATCATCTATCTATCATCTATCATTTATCTATCCCTACTATCTATCTATCTATCTATCTATCTATCTATCTATCTATCTATCTATCTATCATCATCATCTGTCTATCATCTATCTATCATCTATCCACCTATCTATCTATCTATCTATCTATCTATCTATCTATCTATCTATCTATCTATCTATCATTTATCTATTCCTACTGCGTTTCTCTCTATCTATCTATCTATCTATCTATCTATCTATCTATCTATCTATCTATCTGTCTATCATTTATCTATTCCTACTGCATTTCTTTCTATCTATCTATCTATCTATCTATCTATCTATCTATCTATCTATCTATCTATCTATCTATCTACCTCTCTATCTATCATCTCTCATTCTCTCTCTCTCATAGTGGTGTTAATGATGTTGGTGATGAGTAGGACGATGAGCATTATGGTGATGATTACTTAATAGATCTCTGAAGTATGATATTTTTAGTATTTTAAATAGAAATATCTAGTGATTGGAAATGTTGAACTCATGAAACATGTTTAGGTGCTTGACATAAATGTTATACTTTACCAAATTTATTATTTGTGTAGATCTTTTATTCATATTTGGAATTTAAAAGACCAAGGCCTCAATATGTGATGTATACAATGTCTTTCCCTTAATTAGACTCAGAAAATAATAAATTTCAAGATCCTTTATGTATCAAATAAGAAAATTAAGACACCAGTACTATAACCTTCTTATTAGTTGTATTTTTTATTTTTTCTTGAGATAGGGTTTCTCTGTACAACTCCAGCTGTCCTGGAACTCACTTTGTAGACCAGGCTGGCCTCGAACTCAGAAATCTGCCTGCCTCTGCCTCTGCCTCCCAAGTGCTGGGATTAAAGGCGTGCATCACCATGACCAGCATATTTTTTGTTTGTAATGGTGCCCACATGTGTGTGATGCATGTGTGAGAGAATGTCTGTGTGTATGAGAGGGTGTGTGTTTGTATTTGCATGTGTGTGTTCATGAGTATGTATGTGTGTCTGTAGGTATATGTGTGTGTTTCTGTGTATGGTGTGTCAGGTGCCTCTGAAGTCCAGAAGAGACTGTCATACACTTAGAAATGGACATAGAGTACCATGAGCCAGGTCACTGTGGATGTTAGGAACTATGGTCTCTGCAGGAGTTGTTATGTACTCTTAACTGCCAAGCCATTTCTCTATCTTCCCTGGCCTGATTGTATCTGATGCATCTTGGATCTTATGGGGCCTTTAAGTTTCTCTCTATGATTCCAACAACTAGCAGAGTCTATAACCTACTAGACTGATACGTAAGTTAGGCATTAAGGTTCCAAATACTTAAAGAGTGAACCCTGGTGCAAAAGTCACCAGCTCAGCTAAGATGATTAGTACATATTAGGTTAATATGCTTGTTCTTAAAATCACTATACTTATACCTTGTTCATTTGTTCAAAACATCAACCAGTAATAAGAAATAAGAACTAAAATATTATCATTTTCACTGGGAGTAATGCCTATACTTACCTTTACTAAATGCAGAGGAAAATATTGCTTAGTTTTATCCAATTCAAATGTTGCATTAGAGTGTTGTTCTCTTTTGGTAACTAAGATTTCATTGAGGAATATGGAGCAGTTCTTTACTGTATGGCAATATAGATAATCTATTTATGCATTTTAAGAGAAAAGTTTTAACTCTTATTTATTATTCAACTTCAGATACAAAAGTTCATGTTTGTTACAGCACAATCCTTTAAGCTGTTTACGCTGGAATGTACACTCAGCCCTGTAAACTGCTGCGAGTTTTTCTTACACCCCATATCTCTTTGGAAGACATTGGGAACTGGTACAAACTGATCCCTTCCTTTTCTTCCTGTTGTATAATGCATCAGGTTAGTATTGGCGTGCCACCGTAATGTAATCTTAATCATTGTAACTAGGTTTGCTGAGGTTGCAGTGACAACAGCGATAATACTCATTGTAAAAAGAAAAAAAAAAAAAAAGTTCCAAAGCACTGCCTGCCCACACTAGCCTGTGCCTTCTACCAGCTTACTTTATTTTCCCTGCCAGCATAATCTGTATCCCAGTTAATAATTTAATGTTATTCAACTTCTTATCTTCTGAAAAGGAGAGTCTATTTTGAATCACAAGGCAGCTGACCTTGAAAGCAACATATATATGTTCATTCATATATATACTCATATATCTATATATCTATCTATATATATATATATATATATATCACCCAAAGTTTCCCTTGATGGATTTCTTTGTTACAGAGGAGTTTCAGTGTACAATCCCCAATGCTCTATCAATGCTGAATGATATAGATTCAGTATTTCTTAGTCTTGAACTTTACTTGTATTTGTATATGTTGTTACAAATCTTATGGTTATGAGTAAGTAGAACACAGATAAATTTGGGAGTGTAAAGCAAGGGTATCAAGAATTCAAAGATAGCTTGGGTTGCAAAAGGATACCAATGCCACCAAGTAATATATCTAGCTAAATAAAACAACTGAGTTGTATCACTGCTGCTGTAGAGAATAAGGTAATTTCTTTCAGTCTACTCTGTCGTTTCATAAAGGACGTGTGTGCTCCCAGTCTGTTTTTCTAAACATTAATATGAAATGACATTTTCTAGAAGTGTGTGAATTATTCAATTTGGCAAAAGAAAAAACTGTGAATTAAATGTAAAACCAAAAGATTTACGTTGGTTACAGAGACTAAAGTTTGTGATCTACAAGACATTAGTAAGAAATAACCGAGATATAATTATGATTTTAAAAGAATAAATTAAAATATAGTTAAACAGTTATAAGAGTCTAATTTAGATTAAAAATCATCATTGTTATGACAAGGATTGTCAATATATGATGCACAATTATTCATGATAATGACAATAATAGAATAGTAACACACTTTCTATAATGTATATATGCACTAATGAGTTGATGGATGTGATTCTGATTAATACTACCTGGCTGTACTAGACCAAAGAAAAACATAGTAAGAAAGAAAGGTGCTTTTGCTCATCTGGAAAATCATACACAATCTGGACCTTATGGAATTATTAACATTTTTTTAGTATTAAGTCTATTATTATAGCTAATGTTTAACTTATTTGTTTATCAGTGATAACTATTTGCTTTGGAGATAAACATTTCCATTTTTGTTTTTTGTTTTTTGACTTTTTTATAATTTACTTTCTTCTTATCATCAAACTTAAGAAGTGGATACACGCTTTTCATCTCAAAAGAGGAATGATAATTTAGCTAGTCCAATAATACCCAGGAAGCATAATGATTTTATTGAGTTTCCTATGAGAAGTGTGAAATTAAAGTTTGTTTTGCTTTTAAGTAATAATTTATAGTGTTAAACGGTTTTTATATATTTTGGTTTTCTCTTTACAGTGACAGTGACTCTGTGTCTGTGTGAGTTGACACTAACCTTCACCTCATGTTTATTGACTGTATTTGTGTACTTTTCATACTGGTAAAATAGAATATAGAAATATTGGAAATTACAGATATACTTCGGAGAATAAATTTACAGAACATATTTCATTAACTATACTTGAAAAGAAAATGTTTTTATGTAGATATTAGCATCAAAATTCCTTTCATGAAAACATTCTAATGAAAATAACCCTGATTTTTTTTAGCCCATTTTCTATTTTAAATCACACTAGGAAGGAATGGTTAAATCCAATATAAAGCATAGAACAATTTAACAGGCTTAATAGTCCTATAGATAAGATAGAAATGTTTCTGCTATTATCTTGAGAGTTGGTGGTGAGTTAAGTTTTTTTCTTTAAGCACTACGCTACTCAATATGTTTCTTTAATAAAAATTAAATGATGTACTTTTTAGACAGTTCATAGAATCATTGCTTTGAGAAAGCATTTCTGAAAATCCTTCATCATACTAATTCCATTGATGTTTTGGCTGTAGTCATCATTCCCTTCAGAGTGACTAATTACCCAGGTCTCAGAGAGTCTATATTTTAGCTATCAAAATACTAGGTTCTCCTAAGGAACAGGAATATATTTCTTGGCCTTCAAACTGATACTGAAGAGTGGACTCTGTAAAGAGGTATTTTCATGTGATGTGTGGTGGTGAACACTTGTGAATACAACAGTCAGAAGTAGAGTCAAGAGGATTTCTGTGAGTTTGAAATCATCTCATTGACTCAGTGAGCTTCAAGCCAGCCAGAGTGACAGGGAATCTAATCCTCAAAGACAGAGAAAGGATGGGGAGGGCTCAGTAGCTTTGGTCTCATCTCCTCAACAATTATGCTGTTTGTCTTTTTATTTAAGCCTTTAAAAAATATAACATAGCCTTGATGATTTCATCTTCCCTTTCCTAACTAATGTGAAGACATGTAAATGAACATTTCACCTTTTTTGAATCTAAGATCTATGGAAACTTTATCTTATAACATTATTTTGCCAACTAGTGCCATTAGAATATTTTCTGAGTTTTGTGAACTCCACACTCACTTTTGAATGAAAATAAAAGTAAAATCACAGAGTATGATGTACTTTTCATTTTGATACATAATTAACAACACAAATCAATAACTTTAAATTTTTACTTTCTCTTTCACCTTTACTTTTCCCCCTTCCATTGGTGTCTCCTTTATCTATAATCCATAATCAATGTTGGATCGAAAATACAAGGAAAGCCAGAGTGCAATATTTCTTTTGGTTATGACTTATAATCTTCAGCTCTAAATTAATAATTTTTTGCCTTTATTTTCCTTTCAATTCTTCCACCCTTTCTATGCATCACTGTTCCAGGCTTCCTGTCAGCCCTTATGTTCCCATTCTTCTTTTTAAAGAAAGAAAAATATTGTGAATAAAGTCAAATAAACTTTAAAAATAAAGACTAAGGTATTTTCTTGAAGATGATTCTAAGCTAATTTATAGTTAGAAACAATTTCAATTTAAAACCAATAAAAAATAAATATTTTGATTTAGTTGACTCCTATGATTAAGACAGCTACTAGTTTCCATTGGGGAGGATAATTATTATCATCCAGGTGCTTACATCTCACAGTTTCACACACCTATGGAGACTTGGTGGTATTTAATATCTAGCATGTTTGTCCCATTTCTTCTTGTTAAATTTTATGTTACAATAAATTTTATATTTAATATCATAGTAAACTTTCTATAACCTCTTGAAAAATGCGGTTAATAAGTGCTTTTACTGTCATCCCCCTTTTTTTCCTGTTTCCTCTTAAACCAAGAGGAATGCTGTGGAATTGAGTAAAAGTAAGTTAAATTATGTATAGGAAATATTTTTTTAAAACTACAAAACTCTAGAGGCATCTGTATTCAGATTACTTTATAAGTAGCTTTTACTTTTATCCCTGTTTATGAAAATACTGAGCATCCACACTTTGGAGTGGTCTTCCTTAATCTTGGGTTTCATATGGTCTGTGGGTGGTATCCAAGCTCTTTTTGTTGTTGTTGTTGTTGTTAGTATCCATTTATTATTGAGTACATACTAAGCCAAGAAGTTCTGGCTCACATGAGCCTGGTATATCTGTCCCCTGAAAGGCTCTCCTAGAGCCTGACCAATACAGATGCAGTTGCATGCAGCTAACCATTGGACTGAGCATGAAGATCCCAATGGAGGAGTTAGGAGAAGAAGGACTGAAGAAACTGAAGCTGATTGCAATCCTATAGGAAGAACAACAGTATCAACCTACCAGACACCCCCCCCCCACACACACACACAAAGCTCCCAGGGACTAAAGCACCAACCAAAGAGTACACATGGGGGCACCCATGTCTCTAGCTGTATATGTAGCAGAAGATTGCCATATTTAGCATCAATTGGAGAGAAGCCCCTTGGTCCTGTGGAGGCTCGATGGCCCAGTGTAGAATACTAGGGCAATGAGGCGCAAGTGAGTGGGCAAGTCAGGGAGCACCCTCCTAGGGTAGGGGAGATAGGGGCTTTGTGGAGAAGAAACTGGGAAGGAGGATAAAAATTGAAACGTAAATAAATAAAATAACCAATAAAAAAAGAATACAGAAAATTGAGGACATTGTATGGGATTTATAAAAACAGTAGAGTCCTTAGCAGTGGAGTATCACTCAAAATGAGTGTTGGTTCTGCAATCAAACATTAGCATGTCTACTTGTGTAAGTCAGAAAGTTAGGGCACATTTGCATCCCTTTCAAGTCTAGTGATTTGTTTAATTAGTTCAGAAAACTATCAGTTGAAGAATTATAAAGAGGCTTTTACTGTACCTGTTGAGCTAAGGAAACAGGCTGGAGGACCCTTCCCTTTTTAAATGGAGGCTTGTTGGATTCTTTGAGTGTTTTCATCTCTGACATCATTAGGAGAGCAAACTGCACCTAAAGAGATGTGCCTGGCCTTTTGGATCTGCTGTAGCTTTTACATGTTACTATGTGCAGAGAATAATTTACCATCCCTTGAGTAAATTTCTCTTGCAATCCAGCTCCAACTACTATGAGAGTCTCCTTGAAGACATGTGCTTAGACACTTTATCCTGAAGAGGAACACCCTGGTCTGATTGCTGCATTCACCATGGAATGGGAACAGCATAGTACACAACGATAATAAAACTGTGGGATTATTTTGTTTGTGTTGTTTTAGCATTGGCAGTGTTATAAAAAAGATTGTGCTAATACCCTTCCATGTTTGATAGTTAGCATTTAGATGAGGAAGGTAGAGGGCTTCATGCATGGCCTTTGGATTCCATAGGAACATAGCTTTATTACATACTATAAAAGGGAAGAACTTCATATAAATAAAAAGCACAGAATTTACTCACTGGCATTTCTCCAAAAATAGAATAACTGTGTTCAACTTTCATTAAAAAGTTCTTAATTTTAAAATAATCATTGATTAGAAATTCAAAATATACTAAATATACATATAAATTATGAGGCAAAGAGACTATTCCAGTGGTTAGCCTAACTTGGTATATTTGATTAATATCACACATTTTCTTCACAGTATGTCACATGTTTTGAGTTTGTCTTAACATACATTATTTCTGTGGGGAAATATGTTCACCCGTAACAGTAGTCACATGAGTAGGAAATTGATTTCCAAGATCATTTACTCTAATCTTTAACACATATAGAAATAAAAAATTTTGAACTAAAAAAAAAAAAGTAGATATAGCGTTTTCTTAGAAAATAAAATCAATAAATTTATTTATCAGAAGTAAAATATTGATATTGAATACTAACTTCTAAATACTTTCTGAACTCAGAATGTTTCTTCACAATGACACATAAAAATATGCTCTCATACATGTTAAGGTGGATCAGAATGTATAAACCCATGCATTGGGGATAGCTATACTTGGTTAATGCCTAGGATGTAATTAGATAAAAATGAAAAATGAATTATTTTTTGTTGTTTTTTGTTTGTTTGTTTGTTTGTTTGTTTGTTTATCGAGACAGCCCTGGCTGTCCTGGACCTCACTCTGTAGACCAGGTTAGCTTCAAACTCAGAAATTCGCCTGCCTCTGCCTCCCAAGTGCTGGGATTAAATGTGTGTACCACTACTGCCCGGATACAAATGAATTCTTTTTTTAAAATATTTTTTATTATTACGTATTTTCCTCAATTACATTTAGAATGCTATCCCAAAAGTCCCCCATACCCTCCCCCACACTTCCCTACCCACCCATTCCCATTTTTTTGGCCCTGGCGTTCCCCTGTACTGGGGCATATACAGTTTGCGTGTCCAATGGGCCTCTCTTTCCAATGATGGCCGACTAGGCCATCTTTTGATACATATGCAGCTAGAGTCAAGAGCTCCGGGCTACTGGTTAGTTCATAATGTTGTTCCACCTATAGGGTTGCAGATCCCTTTAGCTCCTTGGGTACTTTCTCTAGCTCCTCCATTGGGGGCCTTGTGCTCCATCCAATAGCTGGCTGTGAGCATCTACTTATGTGTTTGCTAGGCCCCGGCATAGTCTCACAAGAGACAGCTATATCAGGGTCCTTTCAGCAAAATCTTGCTAGTGTATGCAATAGTGTCATCGTTTGTAGGCTAATTATGGGATGAATTCTTAATAATCACTGAGTTGAAGCATACTTACCATGTTGCTGCCCCAACCCCTCCAGAAATTTGCAATCGTGAAGAGACATGGAGGGTAAATTGATAATTTGGAAAGATTATGTGGTTCATATTAAGATTCTGCCTGTACATTGCTAGATCACATCATAAATCTCAGTCTCACAAATTATAAATCTACTCCAAAATAAACAAAGTCAGTTTTATTGTACGTTCAAAGGAAACCTGCCACTGTTAAGTGTTCAGTGTGTTAAGAGACAGATTACAGTTTTAACTTACCTAATTTTAAGAATAATATGAATTTGACTTTTAAAAACATTGTGGTACGTGTTTGAAGCTCTTCATGTGGGTTACCATTCACAACAATTTCAGGTTAAATCCTGACGGAGACTCCTGTTTGTGTTTAACTGCTCTCTAAGTGAGGTCATTTATTGTGTACTGGAAATCAATTTAGAAGATCATGTTAGTATACTAAGCACTTCAGATAAGGCAGTTCCATGAAGCACTCCAAGATTATCACAAGGAATTGCTCTCATATGCCATAAAAGAGTAATGAGCAGAACATGGCCTGCTGAAAGGAGTTACAGTTTGACAGCCCCTCCCACAGAAGCATTGAAATCATGCAGTGACAGTTAGCTCTGGTTAGTACTCACAACGTGAAAGCATAACAGCTAGCATACTCTGGGTGTGTGGAGCCATTTGTATGTGTGTCTCTCAATCGATGATGAGGGTTTCAGAGCCGATACTGGACATGGACATGGGAAACTACAGTGAAGTTTTGGACCCAACTTACTCGACCTTGGAGTTTGACACTATGCAGATTCTGTATAATCCCAATGGTGAGTTCTCATATGATTATACGTAAGAGAAATAAGCACAAGAGAAAGAAATGGAGCTCTCAGATAGGATGGATTAGCTTTGTTGTTGGAGAATTAAAGAGTTGTGTCTAAGACCACAAATCAGAATATGAATTTAAATTTTGTGTTACCTAAGCTGCTTAATGTTAGAGATAGTTATAATCTTGGCTTTCTATAGGCTAGAGAGTTACAAAGCATAGTTTCAGAGGCTGTTTAATTTGTTGTACATCAAAGTGATATTAATTTTGACAGATTGGCCTTGAAAATAGATTTTCTATACAGTATGTAATGTGGCTTATGGACAACATTACAATGGATGCTGGAGAGGTTTACTGGCTCTACTCTTCATCTCATCATCTCAGTACTCCATTGCTGTGGATAAGAAACTCCACCTAAGAGGACTGTGTCGTCTCTTCACTGGACACAGACATAAATAGAAATAAAGGTTTATATTATAACCTCAGGTTGAACAGCTAATGTTTAGCTTCCAGAGCTTGGGGCATGTGTGTACTGTAATATTTTAATTTTAAAGAAGACAGATTACTTCAGGTTTGATTCTTTAAGTAATACAGTTTACTATCTACTCATAAAATAGACTTCTTTTTCTGAATAGAAAGATTACACAAGACAGGTTGTAACTGTTAATACTTACAATTATGTATACTATGAGTAAAATGCATACCTCTGTGCATGTGTCAGTGTGAATGCATCTTTGTATAGTTCAGACTGAAAAATGATCTTATGATTAACTTAATATTCTTCTGACCTGTGAATTTTATATATTCAATAAGCAATGGCTTAATAGTGGGGAAACTTGTAGAAACTCAAAACCCAATTCTCTAATTTAACATAAATGAAGTATGAAACTACAGTGTAATTTCTAGGATGGCACAGTTTTGATAAAGGATACCCAATATCTATTTCAATAGAATCAGAGTTTTAATAAGAGGCCACAGATTCATAAAGAGCAGGTACAGATGTACTATATTAGTATAATGAATGTTTCATTGTATCCTAAAACAATTCACACTCATACTACTTGCACAGTAGTGTCTAATTGTTTGCTTGTAACTACATTGTCAGCTGTATGTAAATATGGCATCAAAAATAAAGCCAAACTTAAATTTGTTTGTAATATTTTAATGTTATCCAACAAACCACAATTGATTCCAGATACTTCTTTAAAGTATTTATTATTTAAAATCATTTCAAAATTCAAATATATTTGACAACATTCTTCTCTACTATGTCCTTCAACTTCCTCTTCTGTTTCCTATATATCCTACTTTAAATTCCTTCTCAAATAAAAACAAAAACAAAATCTCAATATAACAATAATAATCCTCAAAATAGAACAATACCCAGAAAGAAAAGCAAATAACCCTTTATCAAACTGTAACCAGATAAAAGCACACAAGAATGTGGAGTTTATTATATGAAATCAGCTATTCCTGAATATGAGGCCTTCCCAGAAGTGTTTGGTATATTTTTTCTTCATTGGAGAACACTGACTTTCTCTCTCCCAGCAGGTATATGATAGTCCACTTGTACATTTTATGTTAGAGGTTAGGTTTTCCTTCATTCACTCATATTTTTAAATATATCAAACAAAACATAAGAAGATAAAACTATTAAATGGATGTTGGACAAGACAAACCAACAGAAAAAAAGAACACCAAGAGAAGGCAAAACTATCAGAGACCCACTCCTTCTCCTACTTAGGAATCCCATAGAAATAGGAAACTGAAAAGCCATTATACACACACACACACACACACACACAACCTGCTACAGACCCATGTAGGACTTGTGCATTCTGGTTAAGCCCCTGTAAGTTCACATGAGCCGTGAGTTGATTTTGAGGAACTTGTCTCCTAATGTCCTTCATTCTCTCTGGTTCTTATATTTTTTTCTATCTTCTCTTCCAAGGGGATCCCTGAACTCTGATGGAGTCATCCCACTTAGGAGTGATTGTTTTAAGATCTCTCATTCTCTATGTAATATGTGGCTGTGATTTCAGAGAGTTCTAATTTCCATTCGACATTACTAATACCTTGTTAATATTATAATTCAATTAGTAAATGCCAACTTTGTATTTTACCAATCTTTATTAGAGATAAAGTAATAGGTTATTTTTATACTTATAATATGTACTTAGTTTATGCTCAATTAATATTTTGTGGTTGAATCTATAATCTTGAGCCTACTAAGCAAGTTCTATTTCATTGAGTGATATCCCTAGGCAACCACCAAGTTCAAGTTTTAATATATTACCTTATGCATTTAAAGTCTTTGAGTATGACTGGATTCATAGAATACTTACAGCAATGTAAACTCATTAAAGAAATATTTATATAGTAATGATTATATATGTATGTGTGTGTGTGTGTGTATATATATATATATATATATATATATATATATTCATGGGACTACATATAGGCTTATGGGGCCACACACACACACACATATGTATATGTATGTGTATGTATTAATTGCTTTTGAACATGTGTTAGATGTTCCCCTATAGCTCAGTAGAGTTCTAAGAAGTGATAAACAGAAGTATGAGAAAAACATTAATTAATTCTCTGACATTATGATACTGATATTTTCCATGTAAAAATGCATTTATGAGCCAATCCATTTGTAGTAAAATTATAGGCAATAATAATGGACCTTTAAATGCATTTAAAAATAATGGTAGTTTGTTCAACTCTAGGCTTTGCTTGAAGGACAGATGGGAGATGATTGACTTTGAATTCTAAAGCAGATTCATACAAAACATGAAAAGTGTTCTGGAACCTCAGAGTTAGCTTAAATACTAGTGTGGAAATGTTTAGGAAACTTTGAAAAGTATAGTTGATGAAATCAGATTTCAAAGAACACAGAAAGGTAGCAGACATGTAGAACAGTAAACATGCTGGAAGCCATAATGGGCAGTGGGCTGAGAGTGGTGGGATGTGCCAGAGCAGGGCAATTCAGTGTGACGAGGGTCATTATGGGTAGTGGTGAAATAACTGGCTTTATGCTTTCAACCCCCCATGTATTGGATGGACAAAGATCACGTGAAGCAGCTGTCTGTTAGAATATAAACAAAATGAGAGTATGAAAATTAGATAGAATGTTTTCCAGTAATTCTTAGAAAGGGTGACCATGTTAGGTAAAACCATTCGCCTTTGCACTACATATCTTATGAGGTTATTCAATTAAATGTAAATGGTAATGAAATAACTCATGGAAGACACTTAAAACTTTATCTCTGGTGTGGAACCACTGGCTTATATGCAGAGGGCCAAATGAAGCAGAATATCAACTGGGGAAAAATTATTTTCAACTATTATGCTTACTAGACATCACAAATGAAATTCTTAAATAGTTCTTTACGTCTTTAAAATTGTACTCTATGGTGTTATCATGGAAGAAATAAAATCCCAAGTTTTTTTTTTTTGTTGTTGTTGTTCATTGAGTTGATATCTGTCATGAAACTGCATGAGCTTCTCTTAAGAAAGGTTGTGTAATTTAGATTAATCATAACCCAAAATTAAATTATCAAATAGGAGACAGAGGCTGAGGAGGGTTTCTCAGCACTTGAAATGAAAGCAGCAATAAAGAAGTCTCTGTAAAGCAAAGAATGATGAAGGAGCAAACAGTTGACAATGGGATGTAGTAACTTTTCTCATCTTTCTTCAACAGACAGTTCTGCCCCAGAGACCACAAGTATGAATACCACAGACAGTGGTGTCAACTGTTTATGTGCCATCTGTGGTGACAGAGCAACAGGAAAGCACTATGGGGCATCCAGTTGTGATGGCTGCAAAGGCTTTTTCAGGCGCAGCATTCGGAAGAGTCATGTTTATTCCTGCAGGTAGTAGGGTGCTCATTTCAGCAAAATTTTCTTTCTTACTGTCTAAAGATACAACCAAGGTTAATTAAGAGCTTTCATAACTCTGTAAGTCAGAACCAAATTGACAAGCTTCAAAATGAACTCATGGTTGTATGTGCAGTTTGCATTCACATTGGTAGTTCCATCCTATAAACAATCTGAGACTTGTAAATGTGCATAAAGAAATTCTCATACCTACCACCCAGTTTAGAGCAATATAATTGAATACTCCAGTGGACACCTCCCTGGCCACTTGCCCTCAGTGGCCAAGGGAGAACTACCCTCTAGACTTTGGTGTTAATCTTTTCTTTGTGTTTCTTTATTGTTTTATCACATGTTCATATGCCACTAAATACTGTTTTAAATCTATTAAAATGGCTTAAAGTGTGCAGTTTTTGTGTAATTTCTCTTTAAGGTCCATACATCCTGGGTCTTTAGCAACAAAAATTTAAAACTACAGGGTGACTTTGTATCTTATGGGTTTTAAATGGTAAAATTTAATTTTCATTTCAAAGTAATTCTCAGGTTAAATTTTACACAACCAACAGGGTTGTGTCTAAATCTTATTTAACTAATTCAACAAGTCCATACATTTCTACTAGTCTTTTTGATAGTACTTAGTCAATATCATAGCTCAGTTTAAATTTAGGTATTTATTCTGATTGATTTCTATGATAGTCTTTTAGTATATACTGTTTAGGTTGAACTTGGGCTGTTGACACGAATCACTGAATTTTAGCAGAAAGAACAAAAAATCCATTTTTGTAAGGATACGTTGGACATTTGAGAATTCCCAATCTGGTAACATTTGACTGTTCAAGTTATAATAAAAGTTAATATGTAACTTCAAAAATTTCTACCTTGTGTTCTTTTGTAATATTTGAAGGGGAGTTTGATGTCAATTTAAAAATGTAAATCATCTACTTTAAAATTTTGACAAAGTAAAGAGCATTTAGATGGTATTGTGTATGTTCACATGCCCATTCCATAGCTAAAAATGATTTGCCTCTCCTACCAAGCACGTTTTCTCCATGGTTACCTCACACACTTGAGTGTTCTTCACATTAACACCTGAAGGAACAAAGCAACATGGAGGTGCCATTGTTTGGAGTCATGTGCACTATTAAAAGTAAGACACAGCTCCATGAAAAGTGACAGCCCTGATCATGGAATATTATGACTTGTACCTTCACTTTATTGGGGGAATAAGGAAGAATCACCATCAGAGCAAGTTTTTGAGGTGTCCTAGTACCCCAGAGGCAGAGGCAAAGGCAAGTGGGGATTTGTAGCTTCACACTATGTGTGCTGCCCACTAATTAGGCTACTATACAGTTTTGATATCCAGCAATCTTTGTGGTCTTTTTTTTCTTCTTCTTCTGGAAAATAGTTGTTGTATGGATGCAGTTTGAGAGGTCATGTCTTTAAAGTCAAGATAAACGGTCTCAAATGTAACTATTGCTTAGACTGATAAATTATAATTTGACTTTAACAGTCTTATGCTGCTGAAGCTGGCTTTCCCCTCCTAAAGTACTTAAATCTTTTAATTTAGTAATATTTATGGGATGCTTTCTATAACTACTGTCAATGTTTCTGTGTATTTGGTAGATTTCAAATTATTTTATCATCCATTCTGTACTTACATAAAGATACTGAACATGTTAAGAACTTCATGGTGTATGTTTCTTCTTTCTTTTTAATTCAATTAATGTGAATTAAATATATTCTCCTTGTGATTTTTGGTCACATGTTCTCTTCTGAGTATTTATAGCCCCATATTCAAAAGAATGATTTGCATTTTCTATTTTGAGAGTACAACTCACATGTTAAGTCTTGTCTGTAAACATTACTAGGTCATAAATCACATTGTATTATCCTCATCGTTCAATAATCACCAGCAACAAATGCAACAATAGCAACATGTGTAGCTAGGAATTCACATAATAGCATATTAAGAATTGTGTGACTATTGCTATCATCAATTAAAAGTAGCCCCCAATTACTGTGTAATGAAATCTCTAGTAGGGTGTCCTGCAGTTTTCCTGGCTCTACTGCAGTGTAAGGAAACTATTAATCTGCAATCTGTTACTATAGATTTTCCTCTCTGGACACTGTACTACATGATCTTTGGTATCACCTTCATTTGTAATGGTTTTCAAGGTCCATCAGCATGTGTGTCTGTGCTTAATTCTGACATGTTAACAAATAGCATTGTTCCAATGTATGGGGATTTATCTGCTCATCACTCCAAGAGTTTTCATTTCTTGTGGATATATACACACCTTGGAATTGCTGTGTCCTATCTGCAATTCTGTTCTTAACTTTTAGAAAAACTGCTAAGCATTTTTGCAAAGTATCAGCATTTAATATTCCAACCAACAGAGTATAAGAGCTCCTGTTTGTTGTCTATTACATCTTTATCAGCATATGTATGCTATCCAGTCTGGGTTTTTTTAAGAGTATAAGATGGTATGTCATTAAGAATTAACATTCTTATTGGTTTTCTCAATCGTATATAACTTGATATTCATAGTAAATCTTAATTTAACATGGAGTCATTTAAATTTAATAGAATAAAATCGTTTAAAAAGAGAAACCACACAAAAGTCTAAAAGTATGAATCATGAGCCATTGCCCATCATGCTGAAATCATGTAGCAATAAACACTAAATCTTTATATGATGAGGATATTAAAGCTAGGCTTGACATCTATGACTCACAATAGCACACACTGGCCCAAAATGATGCAGTCATTCAGATTTTATTTTTTTGGTAAGACTATCTGAGAAGTGAGTTGTATATTTTCATGCATGTTCCAATCCTGAGCTGTTCGATTTCTTAAGAAATTATTTTATACATACTTTGTATTGAGCCTGATTTAACTGTAAATACTTAAAATCTAATTGTTTCCTTATGTGCTTCTTTTTTTTTGATAAATGATTGTCTTGTGTGAACTAATACCTGTTTCTTGTTACAGGTTCAGTCGGCAGTGTGTTGTTGACAAGGACAAAAGGAATCAATGCAGATACTGTCGATTAAGAAAGTGTTTTAGAGCAGGAATGAAAAAAGAAGGTAATAGTAATAATAATGATGGTGGTAATTTCTATTATTGATGCAAAGGGATAACAATGTGCAAATATTCTCATTAATCACAACAACCTACTTAATAAGTTCTGATTTCCCTCAATATATTAATGGAAATCCTATCAAAGAGTTCCTAGTTAAAGAATTTAGCCTAAGGATGTACAGTTAGTAAGCAGAGGAACTAGTACTTATCTGCTCTGAAAGTTGACACTATCCTTTCCATAGGAAAAATCTACACACAGATTAGAGACAAGGATGTACTGTATATACACTTTTCATTTTTAGGAGCACCTGGGTATCTTTACTTATCTCACGAACATCAAGTCAAAATCTTCTTCTTATGTATTCCTGTAATTGGTTTCCTAAACATTGCTGTTTGCTAAACACTGTTCCAGATACCGAGATCTGAATTGCGACCATGATGGAGAAGATAATTCTCCATCCTGAGAAGCTCATATTCTATTCAGTTATAGGTGCAATGCAGATATGTTATTCCATGTACAGTAGTTTTACTTTTGCCTGTTAAGTCATACCATTTTATCTTTTCTCAGTCTGACACGATTAAAGACCACTATGCTATACACCCCAAACATCTGGCAGGTTTAGCAGCTGTAAGACTTACTTTCTGTATTTTCTTGAGTCTATGTCTTCATATGCAAAGAGCTACATCAAAGAGGTAATTTCTCCTTTCAAAATGAATTAGCTAATGTCTTAAACCCTCTATTAGGTAGATCATAGGAATAATTACATAATTTATCAAATGCTCTTTTTTTACTTATTACCTGAAAACACATCCTTACCTTTATAAAATTGTAAACAAAAACAAATTTGTATTTCCCCTTTGAGTCTGACAATTTATGAACTACCTTTGAAAATACTGAACTTACATCTACTCTTTATAAAATGATTGTTTAATTTTACTAAATAGGTTGGAAAGTAATTGCTGAGCTTAAAATGTGATGATTCTAGCTCTTCAATAAATAATATAGCTTAATATAAAGATAAATTAAATGGACAAAAAACCAGGGATTTATGTAAAATTTGCAAATGCTTAGGTATTATAAACATATGCAGTGTTTTAATAAAGTTTGATAATAGAAATCAAATTTATAAACACAGAAGAAAATCTTTTCACTTCTATTTACTTAAAACCGTCTTAGCTAGAAAAATTTTACTTTCTAGTTTAGTAGTGTTTTGTATTTAAAAGAAAACAGGACTTTCAGAATCTATGGCCCACATCTCCTAACAGTGGCTATGTTTTTATCTTTGACATGGCCAACCTGACCGACAGTATTCTTTGTATTTTACCTTACTGTTTTATTAACTGAGAGAATAGAAAACCATATTAAAAACACAGCATGTCAAAACTGGGTGACCCAACCATTCCCAGCATTTGTCTCATCACAAAGTCCAAGCCACCATATTTTCTGAGCTCTGGAAACAAGCTTAGCTATTCCTATCTTTGAATGGATTTCAAAGTGGTTCAAGAGGAAGATAATAAGAAAAAAAAAAAACAATTTTTATTTCTACATTTTGAAAGACTCTATCTGAACATCTGTAATCTTCCTTATTTCCATCTCTATACTGTAGCCTACGTTAGAGATCTAACAAACAACTATGGTTTTCTCTCTTAGCGGTGCAAAATGAACGCGACAGAATCAGTACAAGAAGAAGTACCTACGAGGGCAGCAACATCCCCTCCATAAACACTCTGGCACAAGCGGAAGTGAGGTCTTGCCAGGTACATCCCACACCCCAGCATTGGCTCAGAAATCAAATCCAGTGTCTGCTACTGCAACATGCTGTCATTGTGCTCACTGCTAAAGTCAATAGAGACAGGCTCAAAAGGAACATTTTGAAAGAAGTAGGAGAATGGTTGACATTTTTTGAATTTTAACACCCTACCTTTAAATGGAAAAATGAAGTTAATTCAAAGTGCAAGATTATTTATGAAGTCAAGTAAAAATATAACATAGCATGTTGTTCTGTTTCATTGCAATATTTTATTGGTTAGATCTATAAAATCATCTGCTCCAATACTGAGGGAAATTTCATCAGCATTTCTTTCTTTTAAATTTATTTTAAGGAAATAAAATTAACTGAACTCAAGAAGTCAACTTGATATCCCCTTAGAGAACAGATGCTTTGGTGAGCATTAGAGGCAGAACTCATGAAATAGTGAAAAAAGTAAATTTCATTACTTACAAATTTTAAAGTAAGACTATCAGGTGTGAAGCTAAAAGGATCAATCATGCATTTTACACATCTATTCTGAAGACAGTTCATTTTAGCATTGATTTTAATGGAAATGTTCAGGGTGTTTGTCCAAGGTAAGGCAAATTATGAAATACCCAAGCATTTAATCAAGTCCTCTCAGGAGGCAGTGAGTCTACTTTCATTCTTGATAACACACGAGTAATGTGATGAGGTTAACATCCCATTATCATCCCTATTACTAGGATATTACTTGATGGTCCAATAAAACATTTAGAGTATGGCTTAAAGGGGAGCTGCAAGAGAATATCGAGGTTCACATGACAAAGGCACACATGCAATACAAGAACCTATGGCTAAATTTGACTTTACAAAACTTTAATTAGGTAGAAAACATTGTAAAGTATCATTTTCATTTTCATAATCAAGAATTATGAACATTTTTAGAATAATCATCACTGTGTTACACATTTCACCATTGCTGAGTTTGTTTCTTAATTTTGGTTGGTTTATTAATTTTATTTTTATGGCCTTCTAATATTTTTTGTTTCTTCTCTAAATATTTTCCACCTTTGATCAACTTATCCACTTACTTTTTTCCACAAAAATCAACCAATTAAAGATGGAAAACCTTAATGAAAATATGAGTTTTAACTAAAAATACAATTATAGAGTTTATTTCTTGTGGTTACTATCTATTTCTTTATGTAGTCAGTTTGAACTACAAACTTCCTCCAAAAACTTAATCTCATTTACAGATTTGGTATTTAAAATAAAATTCTTCACTCTGAGTGTGTATTTATATACTCATGTTTTCAATTTAGCTTTAAACCAAAAAGATTTTATTTCTCAAATTAAAAATGTTGAAAATTTATGAAATTACTATGATAATGATAATTCTTTCTTTCATGCTATTTATGTTACATATTCATAGGAAATAGAGGAAATATTGGCTATTCAGTGGTTTTAATTATGAATTCATATAATATTAGATTTCAGTCCCAAGCCCCAGTTCCAGCACTGACATAAATATTAAGAAAATCGCAAGCATCAGTGACGTTTGTGAGTCCATGAAACAACAGCTCTTAGTCTTGGTGGAATGGGCCAAATACATCCCTGCCTTCTGTGAACTGCCCTTGGATGACCAGGTATGATGTAGAAGAAATTATGTCTTCCTTGAAGAGTGGCTTTAAGATTTGCTAAATTCTCATGCTCTTTGATTTATATCTGTAATGCATTTAATATATTAGACAGTAGTTGAATTATTATGGGAACTAATCACAAGGATTTACCTTATCATTTTACCTTTTTATTCTGTAAAGAGACAGAAGTGCTTTTTGTCTATTGTTGATTGTCAGGATCTAACAATTATTGAATGGTTAAGAGTCTGCAGTTTTGGAGTTTAGCCATTTAAATGAGGAAGAAAGGTAAACAGCAAATAACAACTTTCACGGAAATTTTCTGGTTATTAAAGGAGTAAGTATTTGGCAAACTAAAAGAAGCAAAAGGTGACCTGTGGTGTCTTGAGTTTCCTGAATGTACAGAATAAGATTATTCAGAAATGCCTGGCAACTCCTGGACAGAAACTAAGGAGAATATGTTGGTTTCTTTGTGGATCCTCTATATAATTAACATGTAAGGTTTTTTTTTTCTTAATGCTACCAATTTTATTCTGGTATTTATTATACTGAAATATAGAGGTAGCAAAAATATATGTAGATTCCATATCTGAAATCTACCAAGAAAAACCAAGTAAGATACAGTCTTCTTTTCCTAATATGTACAGTTTTTAACTGGGTAATTGATATTGAGAATTTTTAAATAATAACTTGAAACAGATTTTTTCATTAGAATTTGAAAATTCATTTGTATTTGACTCCCTTTGAGCTGTTCTTCCTAAAGCGTATATACACGATTTTATAGATGAGAATACTATTAAAATTTCCACTTCTTTCACATTGAAAGAATTAACCACACTAAGAATTCAACACTATATGTAGTGCTGTCATTGGCACAAGAAAATCATGCCAAATAAAACAAAAAACAAGTATGGTTGTGTATAAATTAAGGAAGGGGGAAATATTCACACACTAGAAGGGAACATAATCATTATAATCATTATAGGAATATAGCAGTTATATTTCTAAGAAGGTACTTTATTGTGGACAGGAAAAAGTTCCATGAAAACTGAAATCACCCTTACAGTATTTTTTAACTCCCTTCCTGGAGTGAGTCACATTTATTGACATGTCATAAAGATAGCTTGGCTCAGAAGATTATGCCACAGTGAATAAATTGCTAAAACCTTCCAGTCTCACCCCAAGCAATATAAGTAGGGCTGTGTTATTTATCAGCTTTATATTTTTATTATCATTCACCTTTAAAACCTGCTGACATATATATACATATATAATAACAATGCTCAAAATATTGGGAAATTGGTGCTTGGCAACTATGTAAAACGTCTTTGTTTACTTCTTATTCACATTAACAGTATAATATTAATAGTTATGGTTAGTGAATGCTGGTTACAGGTAAAGGCGCTGAGGAATAATCTCTCAAATGTATGCTTAATTATGTTATTCTATTTAATTCTTTTTTATTGGATCTTATCTTTATTGACATTTCAAGTGTTATCCCCTTTCCTGGTTTCTCCCCCACCCCAGAAACCCCCTACCATATCCTCCTTCTTGGTGCTCCCTTCAACCCACCCACTCCTCCCATCCTGCCCAGGCATTCTCCAACACTGGGGCATCAAGCCTTCACAGGACCAAGGGCCTCTCCTCCCATTGATGTCTGACAAGGCCATCCTCTGCTACATATGTGGCTGGAGCCATAGGTCCCTCCATGAACTCTTTGGTTGGTGGTTTAATCTCTGGGAGCTTCAGGGACTCTGGTTGGTTGATATTGTTCTTCCTATGGGGTTGCAAACCCCTTCATCTCCTTCAGTCCTTTCTCTAGCTTCTCCATTGGGGACACCTTGCTCAGTTCAATGGTTGGCTGTGAGCACCTCTGCATTTAATTCTTTTAGGAGCTCTGTGGTATAGGTGTTATCTCTGTTTTACAGTTCCTGAAAGTGGACTCCACAGAAGTTTATTCCATCCATAAATTCATGGGATGACTATTTACTAGCAGACTACTGGTTTCAGTTAGATACTGAGGGGATCCTGCAGTAAAAGTGCAGATTGCTTCACTGGAAACTTTGTAGTCTATTTGGGAGAGATGAACAGTAAAAAGAATATATACAAATTATGAGTAAGTTGACTAGGTAGAGGTAGGCTCAATGAAATTTCATAAAATGGAACAGGATACATTGGAGGGTGAATGAGGGTGAGATGGAAAGACTTGATTATGGGAATCAGAGAAGACATCATCCAAAGCAAGAATGGTCAAAGTTGAAGGAGAATTCTTGAGTATATGAACACTGTGCTCAGAGGTTGTCAGGCAGGTGGTGAACAGTGAGTGCTGTAAGATAAAGCAGGGACAGAGCAGGCAGAAGGTAAAAAAAATAATGTCTACTCACCTAATGTCACATGTAAGATCACAGTAGAGGAATCTGGACTTTATTTTAAGGACAATTTGAAAGCATTGAAGTTTTTAGCAGAGATGTGGTATGTACATATGAGTGGTTTAATAAAAGATGCTCCAGGACTGTAGAAGTGATTGAGAAGCAAGCATAGCAAGTGGGTGTGCTAGAGTAGTTCAGTGACAGGGTGGAAGTCACAGAGAAGAAAGGCAATGGGTGGAAATGGTTTACACTTTAATAACCATCAACAGATCCTTGAGAAGTTAAAGAATACTCCACATAGACTTCTGTTGGATCCAAACAATCATATTTGGATGCTGGTAGCATGTACTATTGAGCAGAAAACATAGGAGAAGCATTCATTTGGGAAGTGCTACACTTGTCTTGGTTTCTCTGGTTGTAACCAGTACAGAACGGAGGGAAAGAATGAATATTTACTGCTGCAAGGTCAGACACAATCTAGACACAAGTAGGAGCTGATCACTTTTTCTTTCCCCCCTAGAAGTGTAGGGTTTGCTTTGTTTGCTTAATTTATTTTTTGCAGGAAATTTTGTTTATGCAAATTTTGTAATCTCATTCCCAGGACTACATCTGGTGTTTCACTTTTCATATGAAAGCAGATGAAATCCAAACCTACTAGTATATATGCAAGGTTAAATAGGGGATCGAGGGAGCAGGCATCGCACTAAAGTGTAACCTCAAACTGCTCCATTCTGCTTTCCTCAGAAACCAAAGATCTGCTTTTTTTGGCTATCCCCAAAAGCAAATACTTCTGATGTGCTACAGTAGAAACTTGGACAGCCTAACCATTTTACGTGTGCATAATTATTTTATTTCAGAACAAAACAAAACTTAAAGGGAGTCAGGCTTAAGAAACGTTGTAAGTTAATCAGACTTACCTTGTACTGTCTTTTAATTGTTACGTTTTATAATGACTTGTTAAAATTTGCAAACTTTTCTTAAGGTGGCCCTCTTGAGAGCCCATGCTGGAGAACATCTGCTGCTTGGAGCTACAAAGAGATCCATGATGTATAAAGATATTTTGCTTTTGGGTAAGATTTTTTTAAAAGACGATCTTGCACATGTTTTATATTTTTAATATGCAGGATTCATTCAGCACCTACAAAGCATCCAGCTCTTAGGAAATAGTGCTATGTTATTCATATTCCTCCCTTAGCTCTAGTGTGCTATGTGCACTCTGTATGTGTGTGGTGTGGTATAGTGTGTGTGTGTGTGTGTGTGTGTGTGTGTGTGTGTGTGTGTGTTGTCTGTGGAAGTAAGAGAACAGATTGCAGGAGTCAGTTCTCTCTTTCAACTATGTGTGTCCTAGAAATGGGATTTGGGTACCCCTGCTTGGGTGCAAGCATCTTTACCCACTGAAGCAGTTTCACTGCCCGTATTTCTTTTGTTTTGATTTTATGTAAGTCCAGAATGATGTGAGATGATATGGGAAAAAAACACTGAAATTTTAAAATGAAGTACAGACTTTGTTTCATAATCTTAATGGTGACTTCTGTTTAAGTCTTATCAAGACAAAGAATTTATATGAGCAAGTGGTATTAGTGTAGCTAATATTTGTTGAAGGCTCTGCTCTAAGTGCATTGTGGTAACATATACTCTCTCATTTAATCACTAAAATAAAACCTCATCTCCCAGTAATTCTACTGTGAAGAGATAGAAGACAGGAATGTTTTGATCCTGGTGCAAAGCCAGGCAGCCTAGACCTGAAATTCTCCACCATAATGGGATCACAGAATGTGTCCTTGATTTCAGCTAAGCACTTCCACTGCATTTCTACCTAACACTGCAGATACTGTTCTATTTAGAAATATTTTCCCAATATATACTGAAAAACAATGCATCTTATTCCTCATTCTTGGCTGTTTTTTCTTTAGTAACTAGGTCAACTATTTCACATGACAGTGTCACATGAAGTAAATTACATGAAATAATAGATATGTTACCTTCCGTGGCTATGATAATCATTCCTTTTTCCATTTATGTGTTTATACAAGCATCACATTTGTACTCTTTACACATATACAATATTTTAGTCCTTCGAATATCTGGAAAGCTGATAAGCAAAGCAGAAAGGTTAAAAGAACCTTGCAGATTCTTATGCTAGCTTTCCCGACCTTTGGCAAAATACCTGAAATAATCAACTTTAAAATGTGAGGGGTTTTGTGGCTTCCAGTTTCAGTGATGTCAGCTCTCAGGTACTTGCATTGTTGCTTTGGGCCTGTGAAAGAGCAGAGCACCATGCTTGGTGTATTTGGAGTATTTGGGAGAGAACACTACTCATTTCAAGAAGAAAGAAGAAGAGACACAGAATAAGGCTAGTCTCTACACATTCCCCTCAAGAACATACATTCCGGGCTACAGAGATGACTCGGTGGTTAAGAGTATTGACTCTTTTCAGAAATTCAGAGTTTGATTCTCAGTAGCTCATAATCATCTGTAATTCCAGTCCTACGAGATCTGGCACCCCTTTCTAGTTTCTGTGGGTACCAGTCATACATATCCTGCACAAAAAGACATGCATCCCAAACACCCATGTATATAAAAATAATTAAATTAAAAAAGACCACACTTTCAATGATTTGAGCCCCTTCCTCTGGGCCCCAGTTTTAAAAGGCTTCACCATCTCCTACTGATGGTTGTTTTTTGCAGTTCACAAATTCAGTACATAGGCCTTTAGGGAATAGTAAAAATTCAAACAGTAATGACCACCTACAGTGGAGTAATTAAAAACATAATTGTTCATATAACATCAGGAAATAGTAATTTAGATTTTAGAAATTATGGTAAACCTTTACCATATTATAGCTAGAGAATGTCTAAGGTAGAAAATTCTGGCAGAATTGGGTGGTCCTGCTCAATCAAGTTTCAGAACTCTCTTAAATTCAGTTCAATAAATTGTTCAAGCCAACTCTATTTAAGGTAATCAATTGTCTTAGTTAGGATTTCGATTTCTGTGATAATACACTGACCAAGAGCAATTTAAGGAGTAAAGGTACAGTTTTCTTACATTTCCATATTACTGTTCATCGCTGAAGGAAGTCAGTGCAGGAGCACAGCATGGCAGAAATCTGTAAAGAGAAGCCAGTGCAAAAAGCCATGGTGGAGGCCTGCTCATGGCTTGTTTCCCATGGCTTGCTCAGCCTGTTTTCTTATAGAACCAATGACCAACATCCCAGGGGTAGCACAAACCACAATGGGCTAGGTCTGCCCAGACCAATCACTAAGAAAATACCTGGCAGGTGTGTCTACAGCCAGATCGTATAGAGGTATTTTCTCCAGTGAGGTTTCTTCTTCTCAGGGGACTCGAGCTTGAGTTTAGTTGATATAAAATCCAGGTGGCCCACCAAGGAAAACAGGCTGGGAAGATAAATAAGTAGGTAAAGTTCTTATGACACAGTTGTCAGAAATTAAATCCAAATCTCCTAGACCCATGTAAAGTCAGATGCTATAGAGTTCACCTATAGGCCCAGTACTTCCATCAGGAGATAGGTGGCAGGCAGAGAAGGGAGACTCCTTGGATGTTCAGGGGCCAACTAGCCTGGCATCCAGCACAAAACAGCAAAGATATCCTCTGTTAAACAAGGCAGCATGGGAGGTTGTCCTCTGGATTCTATGCATATGCTGGGTTTATTACAGGCCCAGACTCATGGATCCCTCCTCCCTCCTTATCCTCCCACACAAATAAAACAAAAGAATGATCTATGAGGCAACTCCGTGACAATACGCATGATAATTTTTCTCCCTACTTAACCTTATTTAAAGTGCATCTGATAGGCTCTTAATCCAAAAGCACCAAAGCATGCTGGTTTTAATCCACTGTTAGTAAAGAGGATTCTTTAGGATTTGTGTTAATCTTGTTAATAAGTGAGGCACTAATAGAGTTCTGACAGAAGAAAGCTAATTACTGTCGGTCAATCCTCCCCTGTCAATAATTAGATGGTTATGAGTCTGTTCTTGTTTTTGTTGTCACCAGTGACTGAGGCTGTTAAAATGCACGTGGGCACATTATTGTTATTGATTCCCTGTGTATTCTGGCATAGCTTCCCTAACTCAGTGCTATGGAAAGCCTTTGTACCTGACACAGAGCCCCTTCCAGAAGAGACCATTTTGAACACTGCTACATAGAAAGGCAAACACACAAGCAGTCCCTCAGAAGAGGCTAATCCTTCCTTTTCATTCAGGAAACCACTATGTTATTCACCGCAACAGCTGTGAAGTTGAAGTCAGTCGTGTAGCCAACAGAGTTCTCGATGAGCTGGTTAGACCCTTCCAAGAGATCCAGATAGATGACAACGAGTACGCGTGCTTGAAGGCCATTGTGTTTTTTGACCCAGGTTTGTTTTCAAAATTCAGTTGGTATCATGAAACTTAAACCACCCCCTTTCATCTTAGAGCCTTTACTCTCATACTCTAGTCTGATGGTGTCCTATGTGTCCCAATGTTTCTTCCCTCATCAGATGCAAAGGGATTGAGTGACCCTGTGAAGATTAAGAACATGCGGTTCCAGGTGCAGATCAGCTTGGAGGACTACATCAATGACCGGCAGTATGACTCTCGTGGCAGGTTTGGAGAGCTGCTGTTGCTGCTGCCAACACTGCAGAGCATTACCTGGCAGATGATTGAACAAATTCAGTTCGTCAAACTGTTCGGCATGGTCAAAATTGACAACCTCCTTCAGGAAATGCTGCTGGGTGGTGAGTGTACCTGGATTTTTATTATTATTATTATTTTGTTTATGTATTTGTTTGTTTACTTATTTATTTATTTTATTTGCCTAGCTTTAAGGTAAACATTAGGACAAGTTGCCCCCTTGGCTCAGAATTGCTTCAACTTTGAAGCTCCCATTCTTCCCTCCTTTTGAACTTCTAACAGGACACACAAAATCTAATTTGTTCCATTTTGAAAGTCTACTTAACCTAAGGGAGACAAAAGGTCCTGGACATATTCAAATGCCAATTCCTACTAGTCTTGGGCCTTTTGTTTATGTATAGCCCCTTTGACTTCAACACTCAGACCCTTCCATAGATGCTAAATAGAATGTATTCCCTGCTTGTAGAGCAATGAGAAGTATAGTGGGTTTTGTTTGTTTGTTTTTGTTGCTTTTGGCTTTTATCTCAACCTTCTTTAAAACTCTGAGAAGAGAAAAATTGCTGCATTGCCCATATGTGAATCAAATGGCTTTAAAATGAACATTTTGTTCCTAAAAAAATTATCTGACATAAAGTAGTAGAAGGAGAGGGAGAAGAATAGAGAGAAACACTTCCATGTTGCAATAAATGTCAGGAATTAGTTAAGAAATCATTATTTTATGTTCTGATTTAGAGTAAATTTCCTTGTAAAATCACTATATTTATTTTTAGTTTTCTGGTCCTTAATGTGTTCCTAATGATATCTTTCTGAATTATAAGTTGCTCCTGTTATTAGGGTGATTCCAAATACTATAAACTAGAACTAAGTGATTCTTGGACCTGCCTTAAAAACAGTCAGAAAATTCTGCTGTTCTAGGAAACACTACACAGGTCTATTATTAATACTCAACATAGAGATATAAGCATTCATTTCTCCAATGAACCATGAAAACTTATGCTGTCTTTAACATGAAAGTAGTTCTCCCCATTTGTTTTCTTAATTTCCCAAAAGTACTTTTCAAATAGCCATATTTAAACTGTCACTGGAAATGTATATGAAGGTAAGTCTACAGTTTTTGTAACTGACACTAATGCAGTCATCTCTGTGTCTTTTGTAGGTGCTGCCAATGATGGTAGTCATCTCCATCATCCAATGCACCCACATTTATCTCAAGATCCACTAACTGGGCAAACTATACTTTTAGGTCCCATGTCCACACTGGTTCATACAGACCAGATTGGTAAGAATCTGGGAAAATTTCCTACTCTAACTAACATCTCTTACATTTAATTATTTTGGGAAAATTGTAATTTAGGAAAAAAACAAAAAACAACCCCCCCCCCAGGAACTGCAAACATTAGATAGAATTTCCTCTAGTTAGCTGTGCAAAACTGAAATACTTTGTTACTTACTCTCTCTACATATGAATTTGTATCCTAAACTGAATATGTAAAATCTTAAATTTTTCTTTTCTGTAACTCTGGGAGGCATAAAGCTACTGCTTTGATGCTGGTCTAGGGCTGTACAAATAGCCATAAAAGATGAAACCAAACCAATAAATTATAATAAACTACAGGATAATTACATTTTCTACTGACCTTTATACTTGGTAAAATTTTAAGAACTCTTTACTATACTATATCTATATATTGAAAGTTTGCAGAGAAAATAAAAAAATAAACGTGCAGTTCTGATTTAGGGAGTTTTAAGTGATCAGAAACAGTGAGAACTAACAAAATACAGCAGAGCAATTTCAGGAGGTGGTGGGACTTGGAGGAATGGAGCCAATCAGTGAAGTCTCACAAATAGGCAGCTTTATCCAGAGCCTCCTACAATTTATCCTCTGTGGGTCAAGAAAGGTTATTTGAGTAAAGTTCTCATGAGTTCAAGCTGTATACCATCACAATGACAAGCCACACATGGCAAATCATGTTTTTCCATAGTGGCATATAAGGGAAGGTTTACATATTTAACAGAAAGCAATAATAAGTAATTGGGAGTAAATTGACTGCTATCTTCTACCCCTGGGTGGACCACAAAAAGGCATTCCAAGAACAATTCCAACTTCTAAAGAAAAGTTTTCTTAAAGTATTCTCACAAACACTCAGAATTTTCCTCACAGGACACCATTCCTGGATTGTGTTCCAACAGAGAGGGAACATTTTTCCTGTATGATGGTCTGTTTTACGCCTTCAAAAGAATGAATCAATTATCCATGTTTTATATTTTCTATGTTCAATATTTTGAAGTAGCTGTGAAGATTCATTTATTATTATTTTTCCATTACTGAGTTCACTTCCATTTTTTGGAAATCAACAATATTTCCCCCCTCACTTGCATGGACACTCATTTCTTCCTAAGTTTCTAGATGCAGGCTTACAGCCTTGAACAGAAACACCATCTGCTGAGCTACTTCTGCTATGGTCCCATGTCAACTTGAATTTCAATTTCCAGCATTATAGCTGCTGCTGCTGCTGCTTCTTCTTCTTCTTCTTCTTCTTCTTCTTCTTCTTCTTCTTCTTCTTCTTCTTCTTCTTCTTCTTCTTCTTCTTCTGCCTTTCATCTTTGTTGGTCAATTCTTTCAATTCACTTTTTGTAAATGTTTACCTGACTTCATCACTTGGGGATCAAGGAAGAAGAAAACTATACTGTGTCAACTGCCTGAACTAAAGAAAAGATAACAGTGATCCAGTACAGACAGAAAAACTTACTGAGATCAGTGGTTCAACACAAAGACATCAGTTATTAGGTAGTAGTTTCTAGATGAAAGGTTGAGATTAAAGTTTGTTTATGCAGGTATTTACAGAGAATTGTAATTATCATGGTAACTAGAATTATAATCATATGGTTGTATTATTGTAGTGCATTTTAACTAAGCCATGGCAACTAGAATTCCTGCATATCATAATTGTGCCAAATGAGGCTACTTATGAAAGTTCTTTAGAATTCAAACAATCAATGTATTATAGTTGTTTGTGACTATGGTAACAACACATTAGTGCAGATTTAATGAAGGTTCTACTTTTCTAAGCTACTCTGGGGATAGAAATTCTATTTGACAAGGAATCTAGAATTAACTGGTTAATTGCATGTTATTCAATCTTCATCGCTGTGGTGGTACTGGAGAGAAACTCTTCAGGAGCAAAGAGTTGTTTTGGTGAATAATTTCAGCTTCTTAGTTCTTCCTAAGCCCCAGGGCATATGCTAAGACAACATAATGGGCAGGGCTTTGTACAGTAGAACCTTTAATTTCACAGCAACCAAGAAAAAAAAAAGAGCAAAAAGCAGTAATAGGTCAGGAATAAAGTACCTTCCAGAGATATTCCCTAGAGATCTATTTCCACACCTGAAGTTTCTACCATGCCCCAAATATCACCAGCTTAAGATGAAGCTTTTTACATGTGGTCTGTGGGAAATGCTTCATATAGAAATCATAAAATGTTTTTTATGAATTTGTGCCTATTAATGCCACATTTACTTTTGATCTGTTGCCTTTGAATACTAAAACAGCTACCTAACTGCATTGATTTTAAATTATTGTGATATAGTTTTATGCATATTTGCATTATCTATTGACTATATAGTAGACTTTAATAACTATTCATAATGTTTGTGCAGCAAGATGCTCCATGTAATTGCATAATTTGGGAGTTCCACTAGGCTTTCAGCCTATGTATGGCTAAGAAAGCTGAAGTCATTTGGCCCTTAAGAGATGAGTATTGATGAACATTCGATTGAGGGTCAGAGATAAATAATTGTTAACAAGAATCTATAAATTTTAGAAATAATATGGAATATTTATTATACTTTCCATTAGCAAATAGTAATTGAACAAAATAATGGATTTATGACATATATATGTACATATATATATATATATATATATACACATATGTGTATATATATATATAAAGATTTTTTTTAATAATAACCCATCTGTTGCTCATTCTTACCCTCTTGTAATGCTGTTTCATTTATAAATTTTAGAGTACAGAAAAAAGAAAAGCCCAGCATCAGGCCAGAAAAGTTGCAGAATTCTGTCCTAGAAACTAGTTATTTATAAATGCAGAGATTGCAATACATTAGCAGCACATTAGTCATTGAAGGCATCAAAGGTAGAGTTTGATAACTTGACTGGTCATAGATTCCTTCACCTTTAAAACACTAGAGTTCAACATTTAAGATTTCAGGATCCTTATTGCTATTCTTTTTCTCTGCTCAGAAGAACGTTTATGAGATTTACTTGTAAAGAAAAATTTAGATTTGTTTGTGCTTGCTCAAAATTGTTTCTATTATATGCAAAGCAAGATGTTAAAAACATCAACTAAAAAATTTAGGGTTTACTTGGTCTTTAGGGAAGATACCTAAATTTTTAAATCATCTGTTGTAATAGTCAAGGAATAATTAGAGTAGTAAATTTGCATATTTCTATTCAACCAAGGTACATTAAAAATGCCACTTTTTGAAGTAATTGTTAATCCATATTTAGCAGTAATATAAAGTATTAACAGGTACCAGCCAAATGGAGATTGTTCTTGTTTTTATTGAAATTCTTTAAAAATTGAAAAGTCTATACAGTTCATAATGTAAGCAAATAATTTATGCTATTTTTTGTAAAATTAAATAACTTCTTGTTGATTATTTTACAGTATGGTAAAATTTCACCAAAGGAATACTTTCCTACACAATAAAGTATTCAAACTTCACTGAAGAAATTGTTCAATTCAATTTTTTATATTCAATTACTTTCTATTAAATTATGCAGGTTTGCTCTTAACATTGAAGAGGAAAGACCAGGGCTACTCAATTGTAATAGAATTGTTAAGCAACAGACCAGCATGCTACAGACATTACAGACTGCAGCTTAGCTTTGAAAACTCTCATAAAGTTTACTTTTCATATCATCTAGTATTATGAACTAGTAGAAAGCAAGCCAATTATGTTTTAATTTTAAACATATCTTGACTGCAGAAGTTATGAAGATTGTTTCCAAATATTTGAGCAAAATAACCATGCTATGAATTCTCTTCACTACCTTATTTCTCCTGCGTGTTATGGAGATCATAGTATTCACAAATGCTATTATGAATGGCAAGAAACATCTTGAAGAGAGAATAGAGTGTTTATCATGCCCATTGATCATTTGATCATTGTTTAGCTGTATTTGGGAAGAGGGTGAGAATGCTCTGCCATTAGCATGCCAAAGGCTTGGTAACTCAATATACAAGTCAATAATTTACCTAAGAACTTTATTCAAAATATAGTAATGTAGGGCTTTGTGTGATGATGCAGAGTGACTGCTACTATCATATTCAATTCTCTGCTTCTTTTTCAGCAACTCCAGAGACCCCACTCCCTTCCCCACCACAAGGCTCTGGACAAGAACCGTACAAAATTACTGCAAATCAAGCTTCAGTCATTTCACATCAATCCCTCTCTAAGCAAAAGCAGCTGTGAGATGGGGCTTCCTTCTGAATAGCACTGCATAAATGTGAAACACATTTGTCTTCAAATATCTCAAGATGATACTTTTGTCTACTTCAGGCAAGGCTTCTTCATGGTGCTGTTATAAGATTCTATCCTGTTTTCTTGTTTGTAAACACATTTTGTTTATTGTTGCTGTGAAGTAAAGCTTTCATATGCTTTATTTTCCTATGTATATTTGGGTTTGAAGTGTATTGTTTCCAACTGTTCCTGCACTGTGCCTGAACCACTTATATATGACTTCCATGTTTTCATAATATTAACTTAAATCTGTAAATATTTGCTTTGTTATGATCTGATACAGAACTAAGTATTCTTTTTGTTAGATAAGAAATGCTAGTTAATATAAAAATCAACCAAGTTTTTTTGTTTCTTTTTGTTTGTTTTTGTTTTTGTTTTTTTTTAATAAAAAACAAATTGTAAACTTGAAGATTACAAAAGGATAAGCAGTGGCTGTAGAATAGAATATTTCTGTGATGGAGAATACATCAGGGACTGCTGAGGCCAGCAGTAAATGTGCCTATGTTAAATTCAGAGAAACAGCACCATTGTAAAGATGACAGGATATTTTTTGCAATATGACTGCACTTCAAGAGATCTGCTAAAGAAAAGTATGCTGCTTCTTTTAGTTAGCATAGAAGACAAAGGAAAACAAAGAAATATGAAACTGTATTTCAACCAAAAATGACATTCATTTTTTACTGTTGAGAAATCTGGAAAATCACCCATTCATTGGAACTTAGTGTGTCCCCATACCCAGTTCCTTGGGAAGACAAAGGAGTCTTTCTAGAGTAACCTGTGTTAGTTCAAGATATGCAAATATGGCAGAAAGGATGCTGGGAATCAAGTCACTGATTACATTTGTTCAACCCAGTTCTGGTTGGTGAATGTGTCACCAAAGAATACATTAAATTATTGTAGTATGCTTTTGAAAATATACAATGACTGATGATGGAATGTTATCTGTCATACTACTCTTAAATGTAAATAACAAGTTGTTGGCAGTACTTTCAGTGAGGAAGAGAGCAGTTTTGTACCTTTTATAATCCTCATATCTTCCCCTAAAATACTAAAGAAGATAAAATATACACTAGATATATTTTTATGACTTAGGAATTTTCACAACATAGAAATTTGCTGAAAATTTAATTCTAGATTGATAAGTAGCCCCAACTATTTGAGATAATCCATGGTTGGGATTTATTTTAAAAGCACTAAAAATCAACAATAACAATGTGTATCAGTGTTCTCTCTCTCTCTCTCTTTCTCTCTCTCTCTCTCTCTCTCTCTCTCTCTCTCTTTTTCTCTCTCTCTCTGCCTGTCTCTCTGTTTCTTTTTCTCTCTTCATGACTTTGTTGGTTTATTCCCTCTCTTATATTTACTAAAGTGGTAAAGTATGGTTGAATATACAGCTGTAAAATTTCTATAACATATATCAAGAGAAAAAAGTAACTGAACCTGTAGGATTTTGGATTAAAAGACTTCATGGATCTTCACATTTCTCAGATTATATGTCATACCCTCTACCTACCTAAAACTACAGACATCATTTTAGTATTAACTATCTTGGCTATAAAATAGAAATAATGGGACAGTTATCTGTAATTTGACAGCATCAATTGTATTTACTCAAATGCTATTATCCTCATGAAACTAAAATATAACATTGATGGAGGACGGGGAAAGAGAGAAAGAGATTCTTAATTCTGAATATTTTGAAACTGTATTCTTGTTTCATGAAATAAGCAAGTTAATTACTAAATTTCATGAACAGAAATATCATCTGTAGGTTTTTGTTTACTTGTTTATTGTAAATTCTTCAAAAAGACATAAATGGTCTATTTGGGATTATATATTTTATATATGGTATATAATACCATGACAAGATACTTTAAACTGGATAGAGTAAACAACAGGAATTTGTTTCTCATAGCTGTTCATGTTGGGAAGCTGAAGGTAAAGAATTATCTGATGCTCTGATTTATAGATAGTGATTTGTGAGACAGCTCTCAGGGACCTCTTTTATGAAAACAGGATTGCCACACATGTTGGCTCCACCCTCAGACCCTCCTCACCTGCTAGTTTTTTCACCTTTGTAGATCACTATATGTATGACTACATTTCAACATAAATGAGGAGGCATGTGCACATTCAAACCATAGCAAATAATTTTAAAACACAAAATTTATTTTTGATAAATAATACATCCATAATGATATACTAAACATATGTTTTAGAAACTACTACTAATAATTCTCTTTGAAAAACCACGGTCAGGGATTTTGTAATATACCATTTTTGTATACTGAACTTCTAGAAATGGTTGACAATGAAGAGCTGATGTTTTTAGCATGTTATCAAAATATTGTTAAAGAAAGTTATTGCTTTTATATAATACATTTCAGGTGATAGATATAAGTAATTTATTGTAAAATAAAAATTTGTTTTATAAATGCAAAATTATTTTTATAAATTTCTTTTTTGAAAATCAGAAATGAGTAGCTTTTTAAATGTTAAATATAGTTAAATTGAAATATTTCTAAACTGTAATAACTGTTTTACTGAACTTTCTAAATAAAAAGAGAAAAAATTAGCTGAAATGGGATGAATCATTAGTATTTAAAACTAGTTTTAGAATTTTAGAAGTACATTATCATTCGTATTTTCATTGGAATTTAATAATATGGATGGTCTTTAGATCATGGATGCAAAAAAAAAAGTTTATTTTTTCACATAGTTCCAAGAAATCATAGGCTTGGACTCTGCTACAAAAGATAATTCTTGTACATACCTCTATTTTATACCAACATTTGCTTTTTGATTTGGTTCTAATAATAGTAACTGAGTAACTGGCATGTGTGATCTAAAATGGCTTAAATGTCCTGTGCACATACCTCAGTACCTAAATTACTAACCTAGTATATTAGATAGACTATTTTCTATTTCTCTGATGAATCAAAAAATCCAAGGCTATTTATAAAAACAAGTTTGTTTATTTGTTTGTTTGTTTGTGGAAGTGTCCATCACCATTATGGTGGGGAAGGAACAGGCATAGTGGCAAGCATGGCCCCTGTAGTAATGTAAGGGTCCGTGATTCACCAAAGAAGGACACCGTGGACTCAAATAGTATATAAACAAAAAGAGTGTTTTATTCTGCAGAAGTCTAGCATGCTGGGATCTCCCGTTACAAAGATAGAGAGACCACCAAGTGAGCTTGCAGACTTGATTTAAAGCACTCTGGACTTCCAGGGTAGTCTTTATCTTACTCTGTCTCTACGTATTCCAGAACCATTATCAAGACATGAAGGCTGGAGCCTGGGGTTTATCTACTAGTAGTTGACTAGTCTGGGCTTGCCTGGACTTGCCCAATTCTTAGGCCTAGTCTCCTTAATTGCCAATTTGAAGTCTGCCATGGAATTAGCCTAGCTTTCTCATTAGATCATTTCAGTAATGGGCAATCTCAAATCCTTGAGATGTTTCTGAGGCCCCTACACTAGCAACTCCAGCCAGCCTTATGTCAAGGGGAGAATTTCTGTTATAACACAGTGGAAATGGCCACCCTTTTAACTCAATTATTTGAAACTATTACCTGGTTAAAGACATCTCACCCAGAGTAATAAGTCATTCTAGGTACCAGCTGTAATAGAACAAAAAAGTCCTCAGTCGTATTTACAACCAGAACATAAATTCATGGAGTAAGCCCTGAGGTACAAACCCACCAAGCATTTTCGGGGGGGTGGGGGCAGCATGTATCCTGCAACAGTAAAGGTTACAGTGTGGTTGCAGAGGTAGGAATAGGCTAACAAGTACCTTACAGAGTTCCTGTCCAGTAACCAACAATTTTGTGTCAAGTCCCGAGAGAGAGACAGAGAGAGACAGAGAGAGAGAGAGAGAGAGAGGGGGGGGGGAGAGAGAGAGAGAGAGAGATTAAGAACCTGCAGTCTAATTTTCCTTCTTGCCAGGCACTGTGAATTTGATGACAAGGTTGATGCATTGCCCCCTGGGGATATCCAGATAGTAAGGGGGATAGTGGCTAGAGCAGCAAAGTATAAGCAGCAAGCAAGCTGGATCAGGCATGCTGGAGTTGCAGTATCTATCTAGAAATCTAGCCTTACAGAAGCACTAGAAGGTAAATCATGACCTAAGGAAGTTAATCACACCCAAGGACCCAAGAAATCACAAGGAATAAATAACTCCAGCATAGTAAAAAACACAGACACGTGCCTCATAACAAAAATAACAGGAACCAATAAACACTGACCCTGGATGAATCTCTACATCAGTGGTCTCAATTCCCCAACAAAAAAGATACAGACTAACAGATGAGAAAACAGGAATCATTTCCTGATGCATCTAATCTAAACAGCTTCACCTCAAGGGTAGATATCACCCAGGGTAACATGATGGCAAAAAATGTTCCAATCAAATGGACCAACTCAAATTGGTATAGCCATTTTTATATCTGACAAAATAGACTTCAAAGAAAATTATTCATAAAAGATAGGGAAGAACATCATAAACTCATCACAGGATAAATCCATCAACATTTCAATTCTTAATATATAAAAACTAAATACAAGAGCACTCAAGTTCATAAAACAAACAAAAACTATTACACCTTGAATCACATGTTGACCCCCACTCAATGATCTGTGAGAGTTCAATATTCTGCTTTCTCCAACAGGCAGGTCATTCAAATAAAAATCAAACAGAAAAATGCTGAAGCTAATTGACATTATAAACCAAATCATCATAAAAGAATTTTACAGACTATTTCACCCAAACAGAAAAGAATATACCTTCTTCTCAGCACCTCACAGAAGTATCTAAAACTGACTACATAGTTGAATATAAAGCAAGATTTAAGATTCAAGAAAATTGAAATAACACTATGGACCCTATCTAACCAAAAAGGATGGTTGGATCCTATCTGACCAACAACTCCACCACTGGGGTCCCTGTACTCAGTCCCATGGTTGGCTGCAAACATCCTTATCTGTCTTGGTCAGTCTCTGGCAGAGTCTCTCAGGGGACAGCCATACTAGGCTTCTGTCAGCCAATGCTTCTTGACATCAGCAATAGTATTGGAGTTTGGTGTCTGCAGATAGGATGGATCTCTAGGTGGGGCAGTCTCTGTATGACCTTTCCTTTAGTCTGTGCTCCACTCTTTGTCCCCGTATTTTTTTTAGACGGGAACAATTCTGTGTTAATATTTTTGAGATGGGTGGTTCGTCCCATCCCTCAACTGGGGGTTGTGCCTAGCCTTTGGATATGGTCTCTACTGTACTCCCAGTGACTTAATCACCAACCAAAGAGTACATACACATGGAGGGAACCATGGCTCCAGCTGCTTATGTGGTAGAGGATTGCCCTAACTGGCATCAATGGGAGAGAAGGCCTTTGGTCTTCTGGAGACTTAATGTCCCCAAATAGGAGACTGCTAGGGCAGTGAGGCAGGAGTGAGTGGGTGGGGAGTACTTCAAAGAAGCAAGGGGAGAGGGTGTAGGATAAGGCATTTGTGGAGGAAAAAAACAGGAAGGGAGATAACATTTGAAATTGAAATAAATAAAACAAGCTATTAAAATATTTTTTAAAAGAAAAAGAAAAAGTACAGAAAGAAATAGAACACTTTCTGGAATTGAAATGAAAATGCATACACAACATACCCTAACTTATGAGACATAATGATGACAGTTGTAATTGACACTAAGTGCCTACATTAAAAAAAAATGTAAAGACCTCATCATACTAGTAACTTAACAGTTCACACAGAAAATCTCTGGAGCAAAAATAAGAAATCACACAACAGGCAGTGAAGAAACAATAGAAGAAAAGGATATATGTTAGTCAAAGAAAATATAATATTAAAAAATAATTCTTGACAGAAAATATCCCAGAAATCTGGAACACTGAGAAGACTAAATCTAAGAATAATATGAATAGAAAGAGAAGAATCCTAGTTCAAAGGACTAGTTTTTTTTTTTTCAACAAAATCACAGAAGAAAAATTTCCTAACCTAAATAAAGAGATGCCTATAAAACTACAAGAAGCTTACTGAATACCAAGTGGGTAACACCATAAAAGAAGGCCCCTTTACCAAATACTAAAAACACTAAACATACAGAATAAAGAAAAGACATTAATAGCTGGAAGGGAAAATGGCCAAGTAACATAGATCTCCTTAGGAAGAGAAAATAGGATAGATTGTGTGAGTAGACTGTGAGGTGGGTCAAAATGAAGAGGAATGGCAAGGAATCAGGCAGGGATGAGGAATATAGGAAGACAATATGGGGAGAGACAACTAGAATTGCAGGTCATGGGGTGGGGGGCAATGTGAGTACCTAGTGCAGGAGAAACTCCCAGTATTCCACAAGGGTGACCCTAGCAAGGAATCCTAGTAAGGAAGGATTCAGAATCTGAGTTGGCCATCTTCTGTAACCAGACAAGTGGTGGGACTGGGACACCAATACAGATACAAGACCTTCGACCTATAAAGACATTATGAAGCAATGGAAGCACAGAACTTGTGGGTGCATTAAATCAATGATTGATCTAATTTGAGGGTCTTTCCATAAGATGAAACCCATGCCAGACACTGCTTGGTTGACCGGGAATCAGAAGCTGTTCATCCCTGATACCTATGATAGAAAAAACTCAATACATAATTCCTAAAGTTATCCTTATATACAAATAGATTGGTGCCTATCCCAACTGTCATCAGAAAGTCTTCAACTCAAAGCTGATGTGAGCAGGTGTAGAAACCCTCAGACAAACATTAGGCAGAAAGAACCAAAATTGGAGATCCCCATTGAGTCCCTCTCCTTGGGGTTCTGGGAACTCCATGGAAGAAAAAGGAAGACAGAAAAGATGAAGAAGGAAGAGGAGGAGGAGAAGAAGAAAAGGAGGAGGAGGAGAAGGGAGGAGGAGGAGGAAGAGAAAAAGGAGAAGGAGGAGAAGGAGAAAGAAGGAGAAGAAGAAGAAGAAGAAGAAGAAGAAGAAGAAGAAGAAGAAGAAGAAGAAGAAGAACAAGAACAAGAAGAAGAAGAACAAGAAGAACAAGAAGAACAAGAACAAGAACAAGAACAAGAACAAGAACAAGAATTATAGGAGGAGGAGGAGGAAGACAATGATGACAATGATGATGACGTAGAAGAACTGTATGTGCTGAGGGGTGAAGGATACCAAGAGAACACAGCCTAGACATTAGCTATTCAGGGCCCTTAGAAGTGCACAGAAACTAAAGTAGCAATCAGGGAGCCTGTATGAGTCTGAGCTAAGTCTTTTGCATATTTAACAGTTGTTAGCTTTGAAGTTTTGTGAGACTTCTCACAGTGAGAGTGGGGATATCTCAGACATTTTTTGTCTGCTCTTGGAATTGTTTTCCTCCTATTGTATTGCCTTGAAAAGCATTAGTATGAGGAATTATGCCTATTGTATCTTGCTATGCAGTGTTTGGTGGTGGATGTTACTGGGCAGACTGCGTCCTTCTGAAGAGAAATAGAGTAAAGGTGGATGTAGGGGAGAGGAGATTTTGTGTGTGTGTGTGTGTGTGTGTGTGTGTGTGTGCGTGCGTGTTTGTAGGGGAAACCGGGATGAGTGGAGGGAGGAGAAACTGTGGCCTGGACGTGTTGAAAACAAATATTAATTATTAATTAATTAAAAAACTTAACTCACAAAACCAGTAGCACTCCTATATACAAATAGCAGACATAAATCAGAGAAACAGAACCTTTCACAAAAGGCTCACATATCATAAAATAACTTGGGTAATTCTAACTAAACAAGTCAAAGAGTTTTATGATAAGAACTTCAAAACATTGTAGAAAGAAACTGAAGAAGACATCAAAAGATACAAACATCTTCCATGGTACTGGAGCCATAAGATTATTATAGTAAAAATGTCCAGCCTATCAGAAGCAATCTAGGGATTCAATGCAATCTCACTTAAAATTCCACCCCAATTCTCTACAGAAAAGGAAAAAATTCTGCTTCCTGTGAAAACACATTCAAAACACACACACACACACACACACACACACACACACACACACACACACTAAATAAATTCTGCCTAATGTAAGAACTGTAGGATATATCACTATTCCTGATTTCAAGTTGTACTATGAAAAGTAGTCATTAAAGTACTGTCACAAAACCTGACACATTGATTTGAATTGAAGACACAGATGTAAAGCTACACACCCGTGGTTACCTGATTTTTGATAGGTAAGCCACCATATAATCAATCAGAAAACAGTCCTCAACAGATTCAAAAATACTGAAATAATCCCATGCATCCAATCAGATAACCATGGCCTAAGGCTGATCTTCATTAACAACATAAATAATAGAAAGCCAACATTCACATGGAAGCAGAACAACACCCTACTCAGTGATAACTTGGTGTAGAAAGAAATAAAGAAAGAAATTAAAGACTTTTTAGAGTTTAATGAAAATGAAGTCACAACATATCCAAACTTATGAGACACAATGTAAGCAGTCCTAAGAGGAAAACTCATAGCTCCAAGTGCCTCCAAAAAGAATCTGAAGAGAGCATACACAAGCAGCTTAACAGCACACCCAAAAGCTCTAGAGCAAAAGGAAGCAAATTCACATAAGAGGAGTAGACAGCAGGAAATAATCAAACTCAGGGCTGAAATTAACTAAGTGGGGGGAAAAAAACTGTACAAAGAATCAACCAAACAAGGAACTGGTTCTTTGAGAAAATCAACAAGTCAAATAAACCCTTAGCCAGACTAACTAGAGGTATAGGGACAGTATCCTAATTAACAAAATCATAAATGAAAAGGGAAACATAACAACAGAACAGGATGAAATCCAAAACATCATCAGATCCTACTACAAAAGCCTATATTCAAAAAAACTGGCAAAGGTGTATGAAATGAACAATTTACTAGACAGATTTTTCAGATTTACTAGACATTTTCAGATGATATAATAGTTACCAGATACCCAAGTTAAATCAGCATCAGATTAACAATCGAAACAGTCCCATATGCCCTAAAGAAATAGAAACAGTCATTAATAGTCTTCCAACCAAAAACAAAAAACAAAAAACAAAAAGTCTAGGACCATGGGTTTAGTGCAGAGTTCTATCAGTCCTTCAAACAGGAACAAATCCCAATACTCCTCAAACTATTCCACAAAATAGAAACAGAAGGTACTCTACCCTATTTGTTCTATGAAGTCACAATTACTCTGATACCTAAGCCACACAAAGACCCAACAAAGAAAGAGAACATCAGACCAATTTCCCTAATGAATATGGATGAAATAATACTCAATAAAATTCTCACAAACTGAATCCAAGAACATATCAAAATGATCATCCATCAAGATCAAGTAGGTTTCATCCCAGGGATGCAGGTACAGTTCAATATATGGACATGTATCAATGTAATTCACTATATAAACAACCTCAAAGACATAATCCACATAATCATCTCATTAGATGCTGAGAAAGCATTTGACAAAATCCAACACCTGTTCATGATAAAAGTCTTGGAAAGATCAGGAACTCAAGACCCATTATTTAAATACACTAAAACCAATATACAGCAAACCAGTCACTCTATAGTTCTGCCTAATTTCTTTAGGCCTAGTGAAGAAACCTGTCTCAGTGGGATTCCCTAACTTTTCTCATGGTAAACCCACCTATTTGCTAGGCCATTGTGTTTGGGTAAAACTGGTTACTGCCTCAAGCAAACACTCTGCAGACTAGCCTTGAGCTATTCAGGCTTCTCTTTTGTAATGCTTAGTTAGTTTCTGAATAGGTAACTTTCTTACTGAATTCCTACTGATTCCAAGTTTGTGGGCTTCAAGGTCTTTCTGGGATGTTGAGACACTGGTGAAGGCTTATCTATTCCAGAATTCAATCTTAAAAGGCAATTATAATAAGATAATACTAAAAGAGAGCATGTGGATCCATACACCAGACTAATTCAGGGATAGGGTATGAGTATGAGAGCACTAAAGTTCCACGAGGTGAGTTTCCATGAAACTCTTTGCCTCGTGAGTCCTCCCAGGCCTCTTAGCCTGCCAAGAAAATTCACTGGAGTGTGCATAGCATTCTCCCCATTTCCTTTCTTTCTTTCTTTTTTTTTTTTTTAATTTTTCAGCCAAAGTTCCAGAATGTTCCACCTCGTCATAGCTACAGATCTCAGAAGTACTCTAAAGGTGAGTGAAAACACAACGATTTACTAATAAAATAGTGCCAATAATAATAGCAAGTAGGAATATATATTGAACCCAATCCAGGGGATTCAATGCACTTAGGTTATTTTTTTTTTTAATCTCTGGACAATTCATCAAAGTTCCAAGTGTCCAAGTGACTTTTGCTAATATCTGAAATTTCTGCCTGTCTAGTCTTAATATATGCCATTTCCTGCCCTATTGTTAAGTCTACTACTTCTAAGACATTAACCTTTGCCTTCAATATTTTACATGGCTCTGTGGTGTATTATTAATAAACCATGGCCTCTTGGCATGTGCCTCAGTCTAGACAGATATTATTCTGAGATCTGGGTGACCGTCTTAGATTGTCCAGCCCTTATAGCAAACCTTATTACCAAATCAGACCAAAAACCACAATATGTACTTAGAATGCTTCCTCATGAAGATTAATAACTGCCACCTGCACTGTTGGAGCAAGGGTGTACACCTGCTGCAGTCAGGCTGAAGGGCATTGACTGACATGCTTGAAAAACAAAGTCAAGAGACAGTGAAAAGCAACAGTACAAAAGATTATTTGGGGAAATCTAGGTACTCCATTCAATTGCAAATTAACAATGATCAGGCTGAGACTTAATGCTCAGGAGGGGGGTTGGGGGTCGGGGAGATGGCTTTGAGAATTACAGAAAGGCTGCAGCTTCTCTGGGAGTGGAGGCTGTGCTCCAAATTAACTTTGCTAGGTAATTAAGAATTTAGCTATCTTCCCTAGAATTCTCTAATACTGGAATTATTACTAGACCAGTCCAAGATTGAGTTAGAATAACTGGTCACAATGAGGGAATGAGAAGAATCACTATAACTCTTTCTTGTGACAAATCTTTCTAAGTCAGATAACAAGGTCTCTAATGTTCTATGTCCCATAAGGTTTAAAAAGCTTGGAGCAAGGCAGATTAGCTTGTCCATACTGGAAAAATGGCAAGCAAAGGTGGGTCAAAAACATATACCCAATTCAGCTTTCTTGTCACTACAGTCAGGGCACTGAGTGAACTCACCTGTCAGCTTGTCACACGAATTAGCCTTCATGCTTCTGCAGCATTCTGTGAAGAGAACCTATGTTTTTCCCTTTTCCAATAAGCCATATGCCAATAAGTAGATCCTTTTCATCTCACCTAGACATGATTATGTCTGGTTTTTAAGATACTATAAGGCATTTATTAAGTTCTTTAACACCCAAATTTCAAAATTCTTAAACTAAAAGTATAATTAAAATAATGTGCTTGATTATTCAACATTTTAAAACACCATCTACAGCACACAATTTAATTATCTGTGTTAAAGCAGGAGAAAACTCAAAAGAATAAGCATGTGATCCAATTCACATATACTTTTCTCCCATAAAAGGGCTGTTTTTAAACACAGTAATTGGGATGCATGCAGGCATGAATTTATAGCCATTCTAATATCGAATAAAATCGACTTCCAACCCAAAGTTATCAAAAAAGACACTTCATAATCATCAAAGGTAAAATCCTCCAAGAGGAAATCTCAATTCTGAATATCTATCTATGCTCCAAATGCAAGGGCAGCCACATTCATTAAATTAACTTTAGTAAAGCTCAAAGCACATATTGCACCTCACACAATAATAGTGGGAGACTTCAACACACCACTTTCATCAATGGACAGATCATGGAAACAGAAACTAAACAGGGACACAGTGAAACTAACAGAAGTGATGAAACAAATGGACTTAACAGATATCTACAGAACATTTTATCCTAAAACAAAAGGATATACCTTCTTCTCAGCACCTCATGGTACCTTCTCCAAAACTGACCATATAATTTGTCACAAAACAAGACTCAACAGATACAAAAATATTGAAATTGTCCCATGCATCCTATCAGATCACCATGGACTAAGGCTGCTCTTAAATAACAACATAAAAAATGGAAAGCCAACATTCACATGGAAACTGAACAACACTCTTCTCAATGATACCTTGGTCAAGGAAGGAATAAAGAAAGAAATTAAAGAATTTTTAGAGTTTAATGAAAATGAAGCCACAACATACCCAAACTTATGGGACACAATGAAAGCATTTCTAAGAGGGATACTCATAGCTCTGAGTGCTTCCAAAAAAACTAGAGAGAGCACACACTAGCAGCTTGACAACACACCTAAAAGCTCTAGAAAAAAAGGAGGCAAATTCACCCAAGAGGAATAGACAGCAGGAAATAATCAAACTCAGGGGCAAAATCAACCAAGTGGAAACAAGAAGAACTATTCAAAGAATCAACGAGGAGCTGGTTCTTTGAGAAAATCAACATGATAGATAAACCCTTAGCCAGACACACTAGAGGGCACAGAGGCAGCATCCTAATTAACAAAATCAGAAATGAAAAGGGAGACATAACAGCAGTCCCTGAAAATATCCAAAACACCATCAGATCATACTACAAAAGGCTATACTCAATAAAACTGGAAAACCTTGATGAAATGGACAAATTTCTAGACAGATACCAGGTACCAAAGTTAAACCAGGATCAAGTTAACGATCTAAACAGTCTCATATCCTCTAAAGAAATAGAAGCAGTCATTAATAGTCTCCCAACCAAAACAAGCCCAGGACCAGATGGGTTTAGTGCAGAGTTCTATCACATCTTCAAAGAAGAACTAATTCCAGTACTTCACAAACTATTCCACAAAATAGAAGTAGAAGGTACTCTACCCAACTCATTCTATGAAGCCACAATTACTCTGATAACTAAACCACAGAAAGATCCAACAAACATAGAGAATTCAGACCAATTTCCCTTATGAATATCTATGCAAAAATACTCAATAAAATTCTCACTAACCAAATCCAAGAACACATTAAAGCAATCATCCATCCTGACCAAGTAGGTTTTATTCCAGGGATGCAGGGATGGTTTAATATATGGAAATCCATCAACATAATCCATTATATAAACAAACTCAAAGACAAAAACCACATGATCATCTCCTTAGACGCAGAGAAAGCATTTGACAAAATCCAACACCCATTTAAGATAAAAGTATTAGAAAGATCAGGAATTCAAGGCCCATACCTAAACATGATAAAAGCAATCTATAGCAAACCAGTAGCCAGCATTAAAGTAAATGGTGAGAAGCTGGAAGGAATCCCACTAAAATCAGGGACTAGTCAAGGCTGCCCACTTTTTCCCTACCTTCAACATTGTACTTGAAATCCTAGCCAGAGTAATTCAACAACAAAAGGAGATCAAGGGGATGCAAATTGGAAAGGAAGAAGTCAAAATATCACTTTTTGCAGATAGGACACTAATATCCAATATATATAAAGAACTCAAAAAAGTGGACTCCAGAAAATCAAATAACCCCATTAAAAAATGGGGCTCAGAGCTAAACAAAGAATTCTCACCTGAGAAATACCAAATGGCAGAGAAGCACCTGAAAAAATGTTCAGTATCCTTAATCATCAGGGAAATGCAAATCAAAACAACCCTGAGATTCCATCTCACACCAGTCAGAATGGCTAAGATCAAAAATTCAGGTGACAGCAGATGCTTCCAAGGATGTGGAGAAAGAGGAACGCTCCTCCATTGTTGGTGGGAGTGCAAGCTTCTACAACCATTCTGGAAATCAGTCTGGCGGTTCCTCAGAAATTTGGACATAGTACTACCAGAAGATCCAACCATACTACTCCTGGGCATATACCCAGAAGATATTCCAAATTTTAATAAGGACACATGCTCTGCTATGTTCATAGCAGCCTTATTTATAATAGCCAGAAGCTGGAAAGAACCCAGATGCCCCTCAACAGAGGAGTGGATACAGAAAATGTGGGACATTTACACAATGGAGTACTACTCAGCTACTAAAAGAATGAATTTATGAAATTCCTTGGGAAATGTTTGGACCTGGAGGGCATCATCCTGAGTGAGGTAACACAATCA